>NC_054472.1:125657568-125960598 GCF_017639515.1 Carcharodon carcharias | reverse complement strand
TGCTATTTATGGAAATTATCTTGTGGTTGAAGTCACTTATATAAACATTTTGTCTTTCCTTTTCATGGGTCCTGCAACATAGGTTGCAATTCTCCCGGAATTTCTGTGCCAATGTTAAAATTAATTTCCAATTCAAACTAGGGGCAGCCCTCAACTATACTTAGTATAGGTAACAACAATCCATGTGATTACAGAATCACCAATTTTAAAGAGCATGGCAAATGATCATCATTTGGAGACAAGTATTATTTTTTATATTTGTTCATAAGATGTGGACATAACTGGCAGGCCAGCATTTATTGCCCATCCCTAATTGCCCTTGAGAAGCTGGTAGTGAGCTGCCTTCTTGAATCACTGCAGTGTATATGGTACACCCACAGTGCTGTTGGAGAGGGAGGTCCAGGGTTTTGGCCCACCGACAGTGAAGGAATGGCAATATATTTCCAAGTCAGGATGGTGAGTGGCATGGAGGGGGACTTCCAGGTGGTGGTGTTCCCATGTGTCTGCTGGACTTATCCTTCCAGATGGGAGTATTCGTGAGTTTTTGAAGGTGCTGTCTAAGGAGACGTGGTGAATTCCTGCAGTGCATCTTGTAGATGCTACCACTGGGCGCCAGTGGTGGAGGGAGTCAATGTTTGTGGAAGGGATGACAATCAAGAGGGCTGCTTTGTCCTGGATGGTGTCATGCTTCTTGAATGTTGTTGGAGCTGCACTCATCCAGGCAAGTGGAGAGTATTCCATCACTCTCCTGACTTGTGCCTTGTAGATGGTGGACAGGCTTTGGGGAATCAGGGGTGAGTTATTCGATGCAGGATTCCTAGCCTCTGACTTGCTTTTGTAGCCACAGTATTTATATGGCTAGTCCAGTTTAGGTCAATGGTAACCTCTAGGATGCTGCCAGTGGGAGATTCAATTATGGTCATGCCATTGAATGTCAAGGGACTGTGGTTAGATTCTCTCCTGCTGGAGATGGTCATTGCTTCGCATTTGTGCTGCACGTGTGTTACTTGGCACTTGTCAGCCCAAGCCTGGATATTGTTCAGGTCTTGCTGCATTTGGACATGGACTGCTTCAGTATCTGATGAGTTGAGCATGGTGCTGAACATTGTGCAATCATCAGCGAACATCCCCGTTTCTGACCTTATGATGGGAGGAAGATCATTTATGAAGCAGCTGAAGATGGTTTGGCCTAGGACACTAACCTGAGGAACTCCTGCAGTGATGCCCTGGAACTGAGATGATTGACCTCCCACAACCACATTCCTTTGAGCTAGGTATGACAGCGGAGAAGTTCCCCCTGATTCCCATTGACTCCAGTTTTCCTAGGGCTCCTTGATGCTACACTCAGTCAAATACTGCCTTGATGTTAAGGGCAGTCACTCTCATCTAATTTCTGGAGTTCAACTCTTTTGTCCATGTTTAAAGCAAGGCTGTAATAAGGTCAGGAGCTGAGTGATCCTGGCAGAACACTAACTGGGTATCAGTGAGCAAGTTATTGCTAAGCAAGTGCCACTTGATAGCACAGTTGATTACCCCCTCCCATCGCTTTACTGACGATCAAGTGTAGACTGATGGTGTGGTAATTGGCTGGATTGGATTTGTCCTTTTTTTGTGCAGGGCATACCTGGGCAATTTTCCACATTGCTGGGTAGATGCCAGTGCAGCTGCTGTACTGGAACAGCTTGGCTATGGGCACAGCAAGTTCTGGAGCACAAGTCATCAGTACTACTACCAGAATATTGTCAGGGCCCATTGCCTTTGCACTATCCAGTGCCATCAGCCATTTCTTGATATCATCACATGGAATGAATTAAATTGACTGAAGGCTGGCATCTGTGATGCTGTGGACTTCTGGAGGAGGCCGAGATGGCTTAACCACTCGACATTTCTGGCTGAAGACTGTTACAAGAGCTTCAGCCTTATCTTTTGCACTGAAGTGCTGGGGTCCCCCATCATTGAGGGTGTAGATATTTGTGGAGCCTCCTCCTCCAGTGAGTTGTTTAATTGTCCACCACAATTCACGACTGGATGTGGCAGGAAGGCAGAGCTTGGATCTGATCCATATGCTGGCAAAACCTCATAACAAGGTCATCTACCAGTGCACCAGCCTTTATTATGAAGGTTTATTCCCATTTTGAGATCATCTGCACCCTTCCAAATACCTGGCATCAAACACTTCATGTTAGGTTGCCTATTATCGGTCCACTGGCTTTAACATAATTTACATAGTTGCAGTGCGTAGTGCATAGGGATAGTTGCACCCACAGCAGCTTGATGACAAAGCACTATTTCATAACTCCAAATCTGTCAGAGAAACAGATGTGACATCTTCTTATTACAATTTTGGCTTGGAAAACAAGGTAGACTGTTGCATAAATTCAATTGTTCCAAAGTCAGGAAACAATCCAGGTGTACCACATGCTACATGCGCCTACTGAGGCCAACAGCAGTACCATGGTAAATTGTTCCACTAGCATAGCACTGGCTGGCTGCAGACACCAGCCATGTTCCTAAGGGTGACTCACTGATCCCAAGGGACAGTAAGATTGTTTGACTGGCACACTGACTGAGGGCTTAATGTGAGTCAAGCTGTGGGGAGGCATTCTGAAATCATGTTAAGCAATGGTCATCAGCAGTCAGCAGTTTTAATGTGGCGCCATGAGGAACATTCTGCTACTCCTATTTCCGCTTCAATGTATCTCTTTAAATGCATTCCTTTTTGTCAGAACCCTCAGTGGTCCCTTTAAAGACCTGTACTCATTAGGCTACATGTAGACCAGGTACACGATTGCATTCAGGATAAGTCTTTGGATCTTGTCATTGTCAGTAAAGTCATATCATATTCATAACTTTTAAAGCATAAACTGTACTAAGTGTGGAACTGACTTTTCCTTTTAAAAATAGATAAGGGTCGCATGAAAAAGATGTCTGCGAAGGGTTACTTGACTCTTGGCCTGTGGATGTAAACACTGCTACACTGTCTCAAAAGAACAAAAGGATGCATTCCAGACTCGCCTGAGACCATCCAAAAAGGTATTCCCTGGCTCGAATGGGCTATTCTGACACCAAGATGGTAATTGTCTCAACCCCCAGGGTGAATGTCTGTAAATAATAATCCAGGTTGTGGCTGATCAATTACAGCACAACACCATATTTGGATGGGAGCTGTGGAAATCCACATGGTAAAGCAGCCATCTTGGTCTCTCTTCACAGTCCTGTCTGCACACAATTCAACAACGGCAGAAAAAGCAGCAGCGGAAACAACAGCAACACCTATGCTTCAAGAGCGGGAGACAGCAACTCTGTAAGGTCTCCAGACATTTTCCTTTTCAAGTTCATCAAAGCTCTCGTCCTGGCTGCTGTTAATTACTCTAAACTATGTCTGGCTACCTTCTGAAAATATACTCAGGAGGAGCTGACTTCTTCAATTCCTGGAGAAATCCCAGTGGCTGTTGAAAGCTTCAAGGGTCTTGTGGCATCATTTAAGGCTGAGAGTTAAAAACAAATAACTTTAAAGGGTGCCCTGAGGGACACGCTTGTGGCCACAGAAATTGTGATGTGGTTTTACATTGGTGAGGTCATTGGCTGAAAAAACCTGACTGGATGTAATGTCTGAACACTACCCTGCGTTGGCCAGCATTCCATTGTAAACGAATCAACAATATTTCAACTTAAATAAAGACATTATTAGGACTTATAAAATACAGAAAATGACCTCCTGGCAACAAGACTACAAGTAACTAAATTCTATCTCTTTGAAAGAATTTTGCACTGACTCCGGTATATGACTTTGGCTACTGAATTCATCGAACTACACTTCAGGAGTGAAAAACCTCTTCTTCATCAGGATCATCAGGAAAGGATATCTGCTGCACTCCTCAGATTGCAAGGCACGATAGAGAAGCCTATCCGCCTTTCAAGCTGAGGTGATAGCACCGGCATGCCAAAGCATTGAGGTTAACATGGGTAGGATGGCGGCTGCTATGAAGACTTTGGTCCAGGACATAACTCCTGCACTGCTGCGCCGGCTCAACTCCATCTCTGATGCCACAGTTGACCTCCAACAGTGTGCATTTGAGAGAGGTACAGGCTGCTCTATCTCACTCCATCTATCCCTTCTCCTTAAGGAGTCAGCATGGGGCCTGCAGGCATCCATAGGGAGGAGGATCAGCACATGCACACCCCAGGGACATCCACCCAGGTGACTACAGGAGTGTCCGGCCCATCTGAATCCCCTGAGGCCCAATGGGATACGAGGAGAAGGGGGGAGAATGGGGTTGAGAAACTTATCAGCCATGATTGAATTGCGGAGAAGACTCGATGGGCCGAATAGCCTAATTTCTGCTCATATGTCTTATGGTCTTATGGTCTTATGATATGCTCTACCCCGGCTCTGGCCACTGGATGAGTAGTAATGTCACCAACCTGGCTTGGGAGGTGGTGGCAGTGGTGGTCAGCAAGAATGCCCTGCAGAGGAGGAAAACCACCCAGTGCCACAAAGGGACGAATGATCTCCACCGTTTGGCCAGAGTAGGTCACACATTTCATCACTCCCAACCCACACACTTACAAACCCATCACACCCACAGGGCCCTCACTCACTGCCAGTGCAAGGGACATCACCATTCACTCTTTCACACAACTTCATTGTCCTCATTCTGTCCGTGTGACCACACACCACTCACACAGGCCAGGCATAGTTATTATCTGGCCTGGCAGGCATCCTGATACACTCTCCCCATCTCTATCCATGCAGAACAAACTGGCTCATAACAGGAGGGAAAGGTCGCAGGCCGATAGAGGGATGCCGAAATTCAAAGTTCTGAGATAATTCGAAAACAGAGTCATCCAGCTGGCCGGCAATGATCTGGATCGGTCCTGTGTTGACGGTGAGGTCGGTGCTGCTCTGACAAGTGAGGATCCAGCAGCGCAACATCCATCAGACAACCATGCTGTGAGTGATGAGTCCTCTTTCACAGGCCACTACCATGCACTAATTATCCCTCTTTGCTTTCATAGGCCAAACAGCCAACAGAGTCCATGACTCAAGGCCTTCAATCAATCTCCGAAGAAACCTCTGAAGAAGAATCTGAAGGCACCATCCCTGAAATCCCGTCACAGCGCTCACCTGCACCGTCCACCAGTGCAGAGACACACACCTTGGTGGGACCTAGCTTTAGAGTAGCTTCAGGATCACAACCTGGTGAGCATGTTTCAATTTCTGATCCACAGCAGACAGAGGCAGGGACTTCCCCAGGCCCTGGCACTCAGAGGACGGCTGGAGGCCAGAACGTTGCTGAGTCCGAATCAGATGACGAGCCTCTGGACTTGGTTATGTCACAGTTGCTGGAGCTGCAATGGCAAGCTCGGGAACAGCAGGAAGGGATGGCTGCTGCACTCCTCAGATTGCAGGCACAATGGACGAGTCCATCTGTCTTCAGACTGAGGCGATAACGCCAGCATTGCAAAATGCCACGATCAACATTGGCAGGATGGCGGCTGCCATGAAGACCTTAGTCCAGGACATCACTGCTGGGCTTAACTCCATCGCTGATGCCATAGTTGGCCTCCAACAGTGTGTAAGCGAGAGGGGTGCTGGACAGCTCAAGCTCACTGCAGTTACCCCTTCCACTCACGGAGTCAGCCAGGGGCCCTCGAGCACCCTTGGGGAGAAGGATCAGCAGGTACACGCTCCAAGGCCATCCACACAGGTGAATCTGGCAGTGACCAGTCCATCCGACTCCCTGTCCCTGTAACCTCCACTGATGCAGCTCCACAGGCCAAGGAGGGTGCCACTGCCACAGAGCAGGACCCCAAAAGCAGGCCAGGACCCTCCAAGTCTCGGCCTCCACAGGACGCCTGCCAAAGTCATCACAGACAGGGCATCACAGTTAGCAGGCTGCCTACACTTCTGCTGTGGATGTCCAGGGAGCACCAAGACGTAGCGGCAGGGTGGGAAAGTTAGGTAAAAGCATTTGCACAGCCTGGCCACAGGTGTTGAACACTTGTACACACTGTTCACTATTGTCAATAAACTCCAAAGAATGTTTCCCTGCCTGTGGCTCCTTGTTCTGATGAGCAGTGTTCTTGTCACTCAGATGTGAAACCTTTCTGCACAAGATAAAAGGCAGGTGTCTCAGTCCAGGGCTTCTTCCTTGTGCTTTGTGCAGCCTTCAGACCAAAGTGATGGTCCGGCCTCATACTCCCTTGATGCATTATTGATGCCTGCAACTCGCTGGTGCTGGTCGTTGCTGACTGAATGTTGTTGGCAGGCGTCGCAGAGGTCTCTCACTCTCTCTGTGTGCTCTCAGCATCTTTAAGGTGGGGCTGGTCCCCTTCTCTTCATCATCTGTGACCAGTGATACTATGCTCCTGAAGGGCTCAGATGCTGAAGGTGGTCAAAGGTTCAGATGCTTCTAAATTTTCAAGGCAGCATCCCTATGACATGACAAAAACAGAATTACCTGGAAAAACTCAGCAGGTCTGGCAGCATCGGCAGAGAAGGAAAGAGTTGACGTTTCGAGTGGGTTCTGTTGAAGGGTCATGAGGACTCGAAATGTTAACTCTTTTCTTCTCCGCCGATGCTGCCAGACCTGCTGAGTTTTTCCAGGTAATTCTGTTTTTGTTTTGGATTTCCAGTATCCACAGTTTTTTGTTTTTATCTCTATGACATGACCCTAATCACACAGCACAAGCGAGCTGCCCTTGGACAGACAGGAGTCAGACATTCTCAGAGGCTACATGAAGATCTATGGAGTGTCCTCACTGCATGTTATCATCATCCTCCTGCAATCGAGCGACTATTAGGGCCTCCCCTGCGCCTCCATGACAGGAGCATTATCAGACAGGTTATGAGCGCTGCCATTAGCCAGACTGGAGTCAAACATTCACAGATGCAACATGAGGATCTATGGGTTCTCCTCCCTGCATGTCATCATCATTCTCCACAAATCTAGCTGCTATGAAGGCATCCCAAGTGCGCCTGCCTTATCTGGCCAGTGCGAGGGCTCCATCCCCGTCATCGCTGCCTTCAAGTTCTGTCTCACCCTCATCCCTGCCAGCGTCCTCCTCATCTGAGGAGACCTCCAGCTCCTCCTCCTCCTCAGCCGGCTCCTCTCCCCAGGTTGTAAAGGGTGCAGCAGGTGACGACGATGCTTGACACCCTCTGTGGACTGTATTGCAGGGCTCCACCAGGATGATCCAAGCACCGGAACTTCATCTTCAGTACCCGATGGTTTACTCCACCAAGTTGCGAGGTGCAGCATGAGCCTCATTATAACTGCTTTGCTGCAATCTGTCCTCAGCCATGTGTCATGCAGGTAGCCCTTGTCACCTTATCCCTCCACTTTCTGTGGACCATAGAAGACATCAGGAATCTGTGACTGACTGAGGATGTAGGAGTCATGCGCACTCCTTGGAAACTGTGCACAGACCTGCAGAATGTGGTTCTGGTGGTTGCACACCAGTTGCACATTCAGCGAATGGAAGCCCTTGTGGTTGATATAGTTGACTGCATGTTGTGGCCAGGATCTGAGAGCTATGCGAGTGCATTTGATGGCATCCTACACCTGTGGAAGAGCCCGAGATCTGGGCTAATCCAGGCGCTCTTGCAGCCTGGCTGTCCTGGTCACGGGTGAAATGCACCAAGTTGTGTGCCCTCGTGAAGATGGCATCCGTGACCTCATGAGTACATTTGTGAGTGGAGGCTTGTGATATACTACAGAGGTCACTTGTGGAGCCCTGAAAGGAGCCACTGGCATAGAGATTGAGTGCCACTGCCACTTTCATGGCCACTGGCAGTGGATGACCTCCATATCCCCTTGGCCGCCAATTCCTACAGCAGGTGACAGATGTGACCAACCAGACCCCTAGACACCCACAGCCTTCAGCAACACTATTTCTCTGTCATCTGTAGGAAAGAAAGGCATTGTCCATAGACCCTGGGTGTTGCTAAGTGCTGCCCATGATGGCTCACGATGGTTCTTCAGTGGCATGTGCAGGAGCCCAAACCTAAGGGTGCTGCTCCACCCTCTGTGCAGCCAGGAGCATCAGTCATTCTCTCCTTTGTCATCTTTACTCTCTGTACGCCATGAGGCATGCAGCTAGGTCATCAGTCTCCATGATCCTGATGTACTCCTGCAGGATGAGAGAGAGAGACACGTGGGTTAGCATGGGTGCACTAAGGACCTCTCCTGATTAAGTGTGAAGGCCCCTTAACGCAGCTCAGAGTGTGCTGGCTACCAATTGGATGGCCAGAGTTTACTGCGCTACATGGCTGCCCGAAACCCCACCCACCTCCACCCCACTTCACCTAACTGATTGGTAGCAGTTTCACCCACTAGATTGCATGCTGTGCTCTCAGCTCAGGTGCAGGCATTCTCTGAACCCTCACTGCAAGGCTGCCCTGTTAGCCTGAAACATGGGGGAGACTGGTCCAAACCGGAATGCTGACATTGCAAGGGGCTGTGAGCATCTCCACCAGTGACTGCTCCACAGTCAGCTTTAGCAAACAGATTGTACAATGTGCGCAGTCATCCAACTGCTCTGCAGTCTACTGGAACTCTAATTAGTTTGCAGTCTGTGTTCAAGGGGTGAAAAGCTCTGGAGCACTTGGTGGCACTTTGATGCCTCTGCATTGTTTGATTGGGCAGATAAGTTAGAAGCTCGACTTCAATTATATCAATGGCTGCACCTGAACTGTCTCAGTTGCAGAGGAATGGTCACTTTATGCAAGGTGTCCCTAATGTGTGGCCGCTTCCCTCTCCACCCTACCCGCTCCCAAAATACTTGTGTACTACATTTAACAGCAGGGCAGGCCTCACACCAACCCCCCACCAAGTTACCTCAACCGCAGAGCTGCCCTTGCCCACCACCCCCACCCCCACCACCACACCCCCAACACCCCCCCCACCCCGCCCAAATTCGCCTCAAGATTGAAGTCCAACAGGCGACCCTGGTGAGCGCTGTGCAACATTACTGTGTACTCACCTCAAAGTGCCACCCGCCAAGTGCACACCTTTTATATGCTGTTGTGAAACACATCGGTGTGCTTTCCTGCCAACGTGGGCACACCATCCAGAGAAGGGGGGGGATCGATTCCAGGGCTGAAGGCCTACTAATGATATACAGATGTATTACAATGAGGTTACCAATGTCTGATGGCGGGAAACACCATCGGCGGGCTGAGCTGATGATCGCAAACTGATTTCACTTCATTGTGAAATCAATTGCACAATATTGTCCGCTCACGCCACTGAACATGCCCAATGTCAGTGGGCATAGACAATCGTGCCCACTTTGCATTCTTCCAAACTCCAATGGATGGCGGCCCAGCCTGCCCAATCTTTCCTCGCAAGATAAACCTCTCATGCCAGGAATCAGCTGAATGAACCTTCTCTGAGCTGCTTCTAATGCAATTATGTCTTTCTTAAGTAAGGAGACTAAAACTGTTCAGCACTTTGGATATGGTCTCACCAATATCCTATGCAACTGTAGCAAAATATCCTAACTTGTATATTCCAATCCCCTTGCAATAAACAACAACATTCCATTTGTCTTCCTAATCAGTTGCTGTACATGCATAGTAGCTTTTTGTGATTTACATATCAGGACACCCAGATCCCTGTGTACTGTAGGGTTTTACAATCTCTCTCAATTTAATTATTAAGCGGCTTTTTTTTCCTGACAAAGTGGACAAACGCTCATTTTCCCACAATATGCTCCACCTGCCAAAATTTTGCCTACTAACTTAAACTATCTATGTCCCTTTGCAAACTTCTTGTATCCTCTTCACAAATTATTTTCCTACCGATCTTTGTATCATCAGCAAATTTAGCAACCATACAATTGATCCCATCATCCAGGTCATTAATATAGATTGTAAATCATTGAGACCCCTGCATTGATCCCTGTGGGACTCCACTCATTACATCTTGCCTACCCAAAAATGACCCATTTATGTTTAGTCTCTGTTAGCTAACCAATCATTTATCTATGAACATATGTTACTCCCCACACCTTGTTCTCTTATTTTGTGTAATAACCTTTGATGTGGCACCTTGCCAAATGCCTTCTGGAAATATAAGTACACCACAACCACAGGTTCCCCTTTATTTATAAAAGCAAAATACTGTAGATGCTGGAAATCTGAAACAAAAACAAAAAAAGAGTCATACATATTTGAAACATTAACTCTGTCTTCCTCTCCACAGATGCTGTCAGACCTGCTGAGTTTTTACAGCAATTTTTGTTTTTGTTCTTCTTTATTTATGTTGCTTGTTCCTTCCTCATAGAACTCTAATAAATTAGTCAAATATGATTTTCCTTTCACAAATCCATGTTGACACTGCCTGATTGCATTGAGATTTTCTAAGTGGCCCGCTCTAACCTTCTCAATATCAGATTCCAGCATTTTTCCTATGACAGTTTTCAAGCTAACTGGCCAGCAGCTTCCTACTTTTTGTCACCCTCCTTTCTTGAATAGAGGAGTTACATTTGCTATTTTCCAAACTGATGGGACCTTTCCAGAATCTAGGGAATTTTGGAAAATTAAAACTAATGCATCTGCTATCTCAGCAGCTATCCCTTTTAAGACTTGAGGATGAAACCCATCAGAGCCTAGGGCTCTCAATTTTTACTTCTCATAATTTTCTCAATACTCTTTCCCTGGTGATTATAATTGTTTTAAGTTCCTCCCCCCCTTTCACCCCTTAAGGCACACTTATTTCTGGGATATTATCTGTATCTTCTACCATGAAGGTAGATGAAAAATATCTGTTCAATTCATCTGCCATTTCCTCACTTTCCGTTATTATTTCTCCAGGCTCCTACTGTAGAGCAGCAACGTACTCTTTACTTACTCTTCACTTTTTTAACTACCTGTAGAAGCTCTTACCTACTTTTACTTAATATCAATAAATCAAAAATCTATCAAAAATCTGTCTATAAGAACCTAAGAAATAAAAGCTGGGTATTGATAGGGTGTCTTTGATGGATAGAGTGACCAAAACTATAGGTCATCAATCACGGGAATCACGACTATGTTCTTGACTATGGCCATGCAAACTTTGGATCCCAAAAAGTCTGGGACCTTATGTAGAATGGCAGACACCACAGCCATACGTTGTTCCCTCTAAGGTGGGTGCACAACTGTGCAACAATAGGAAATGGGCCACATGGGAAACGAGCAATGTTCCCTTTAAAATGCACACATGTCTAACCATGCATCAATTCTAAAGGGACTGGGTAGTGCAACAAACCAACCTCAAATAGCAAAAACATTAGAGGGAACATTGGCCATGGCCTGACAGCGTGGCTCTGATGTGCAGCCAGCTATTCTCTATCAGGGTGGTTGGAGTGAAGTGCAGCTGGTGCTCTGGAGGAATTATGACAAAAGGGGATATATGGAAGTGAATTATATTCAAATTGCTCCAACTCCTCACCTATTGCCTCATTCTCAGCCAGTATTGGACACACTGCCTCTACTTCTGCTGGCCGAGTTTGCCCCGTTTGGGTACAGATGGAGCATAGGCTCCAAAACCTAGAGGACATTGGCAAGAAGCATCTCAGCAGTCAGACCAGGGATCTGAGCAGCCTGTCCTTACCTCTACCTCCATGTAGGACCAGGTAGACCAAAGCTTTGTAGTTCAACAATGTACTGCACATGTATGCTTGACAATGTTATGGTATTTTGATCCTGTTATTTACTCGAATCATATACAATTTATTACTTTACACCACATTCTCATGTTGTTTGTTCTTAGTTGCTGGGCAGAAACTCCCCTCTTCAGTTGCTAATGGATAATGGGAGGGCATGGATTGATGGGAATCAGTGGAGTGGGACAATGTACAATGGGTACTTGTTTACTTGCAGGAATGTAAGTGGGATTGGGGTGGGGATTGGCCAGTGGTTGTTACATTGTTCCAGTAGTAATAACTGACAGGACCTAGAAACTATAAGGGAATCCCTTGCATCCCGGGCAACAATGTGAGCTGCTGGATATACGCAGGTGAAAATCTTCATCCTCTGCCTTCTCTTCATTGGAGTTATCTGTAGATTGTGTGCTGAGCATGTTCCTCCTCCTGCATCATTAATGGAAGTGCAAAAGACAAGGCTGAAGCATTTGCAACCATCATTGTCCAGAAGTGCTGAGTGGATGATCTATCTCAACCTCCACCTGAAAGTCCTGCCTATCACAAATATCAGTCCTCAGACAATTTATTCACTCCATGTCATAACAGGAAAAGGCTGAAAGCACTGGATACAGCAAAATCTATAGACTCTGACAACATCCCAGTTGTAGTACTGATGACTTATGCTCCAGAACTGGCCATACCCTTAGCTAAGTTCTTCCAGTACAGCTACAACACTGGCATTTACCCAACAATGTGGAAAATTGTCCAGGTATGTCCTGCACACCAGAAGCAGGACAAATCCAATCCAGCCAATTAGTACCCCGTCAGCCTGCTCTAGAGCATCAGCAAAGTGAGGAAGGTGTTATCCACAGAACTATCATGCAGCACTTACTAGCAATAACCTGCTCACTGATGCTCAATTTGGGTTCCGCCAGGACCACTCTGCTCCTGACCTCATTACAGCCTTGGCCCAAACATGAACAAAAGAGCTGAATTCCAGAGATGAGGTGACAGTGACTGCCCTTAACATCAAGGCAGCATTTGACCAAATGTGGCATCAAGGATCCAGAAGAATTGAACCGGCAAAAAGCTCTCCACTGCTTGTAGTCATACCTAGCAGAAAGAAAAATGGTTGTGGTTGGTGGAAGCCAATCATCTCAGTCCCAGGACATCGCTGCAGGAGCTCCACCGCATTGTGTCCTGGCCTCAACCATCTTCAGCTGCTCCATCAATGGCCTTCTCTCTATCCAGCAATGGAAATGATCACTGACAATTGCTCAATGTTCTTTATGATTTGCAACTTCTCAAATACTGATGCAGCTTCCGTCCACATACAGCGAGACGTGGACAATATTCAGGCTTGGGTTGATAAGCAATGAGTAACATCTGTGCCAACGTGGCATCCATTTGTCAGGACTTACCTGGATGGAGGACTGGGAGAGTTCTTGGATGCTGGAAAAGATGGAGGACTCTGAAGCTGGCGGCTTCCTGAGCACCACATGGTTCATCAATTAGGTAGGCCATCGCTTGGTTGGACTCTCCAATAGCATTCAAATTGATTGGCTGGACCCTACTAGAAGCTGTGGCATCAATCAGGTGGACTCTACTAGAAGCTGTGGCATTGATCAGGTGGACTCTACTGCGGGCTATAGTATCAATCGGGTGAACTCTACTACAGGTGACTGGCAGTATGAGGTTGTGTGGTGTAGTGGTGGTCTTCCTGTTGTGGGGGCATGAAGATGGGGAGGATAGGGAAGAAGTGGTAGGGCAGATGAGGAGGCCTAGAGAGGGGAGCAGGGAATGTTGGGGGACGTAAGTAGGGGAAAGAATGAAAAGCAGGTGAGGGTCTGAGATGGTTGATTTAGTTTATGGACCAGGAATATGGGGAGAGCTGTGATGGAGTATGGACAGTGGGGGTGATGTGAGCAGGTGTGAACAGACAGTGGGAGGGGTGTGTGCAGGTATGAACAGGCAGTAGGTGGGTGGAAAGGGTTCAGAGGGAGGGGTCTGTGCTGTCTACTGCTCAGTCCTGGGGGTCAAACTGAGGGAATTGGTAAAATGAAGGGATGGTGAGGGTTAAATGGGACAGTGGGGCCCTGTAGAGTGGGAGGGTAAGGATCCTCCGATGGTGTGCGAAGTGGTGCTGAGGGTTTTTGGAGGGCAGAAAAAGATAGATGCGGATTCTGGGGGGTCAGCAGGATGAAAGGAGACATCTCAACTGTTACTTGGGTGGGCTCCTCGGGAAGGAAGGGAATGATAATGTTTACCTGCAGTGGACTGAATTGTTTTGTCGCTTCTTAACAATTGAGAATACATACACATAGCAATCTGTTTCTGAATCCCAGCTTCCTGTGTAAAAAACAGAAGGTTCCTTTATTCTTTATTTTACACCAGAGGACAATACATCCAGGACTTAGCACATCCTACTAGCAGGTTTTTTATATAACACTTCTTTTTAACTAGAATGTCTATTTACAAAAAAGCATAAACATTAAACACAAACATTGCATCTTCTCCCCTTTAGCCAGGAACAAATCGGTCAGGCGGTTTGCAGATTCGCTTTGATCTTGAGAGGAGTATTGCCTTAGGTATCTCAGTTTGCTTAGAAATGGAAGGTTCTGCTGTTCCACTTGTTTCTGTTCAGGTTCAGCAGCTGCAGCTACAGGTGCTACAGGTTTGTCAGTTGAATCAAGTCGGATTTCACCAACTGGAGCAGATGTTTCCCAGAAATCTTCCACTATGGTCGGAGATCCCTAGAAATTTGGTTCCTTGGATTTGGCTTCTCTAATCTGGTCAGTGTATCTCTTCCAGATTCCACAGGAAGATTCAACATCATCGGTCAATGGTCCCGGATGCCTGATGATTCTTCCCAGGAGCCACAGTAATTTCAAACTCAAACATACTGATCCAGATTAAACTCATGAGCTGGTTTACTTGTGTCATGTGACCTTCTCTGATCAAGTTGCCTTGAACCAATCTTTCCTTTCAAATCTGGACACAGCAAATCCATTCTGGTATGCAGTCGTCTTCCAAACAGCAGGAGATAGGATCCAGCAGGAGCTGGATCGGTCCAGCGGAATTGTTGAATGTGGAGCGTTATGATACATTATCAAAATGTTCTTCAGCTTCAACTTCCAATTTGTTTATGTCTTCCCCTTCAATATGGCTGAATGTCTGGACAAAATACTCCGCTTCACTATTTGAGAATGGGTGGTAAAGTGATATGAGAATCTGCTTGATGCCATTGTTTTTCAGGAATGTTTGAAATTCACATGATGTGATCCATGAGCCATTGTCAGACACAATCTGCTCCTGCAATCCAAAAGTGAACACATTCTGGAGAGCATTAATGGTCTTTGCTGAAGTAGTCGACTTCATGGGAATAACATGAGGCCGCTTTGCACGGGCATCCACCACAATCAGGAATGGATGTACGAGAATTTGTCTGGCAAAGTCCACATGAAGTCTCTGCCATGGGTGGTCAGGCCGAGCCCACAGATGTAATGGTGCAGGTACAGGAGAAGACATCATTTCTGGGCATGGAAGGCAATCACTTCGATGTCTTTATCCAGGTGTGGCCACCATACATGTAGACGAGCCAATGCTATCATTTTGATGATTCCTATGTGACTGAGGTGAAGTTCTTCTGACACTCGTGTTTGGAATTTTGGAGGAACAACAACTCTGATTCCCCATAACAAACAACCATCTTGTAGAATCAGCTCAAATCTACACATGTTGTAAGGTTTAAGCTCAGTCATCATTTCTAGAGGTCCACCAACCCTTCTGTATGTACAGGTAAACTTTGGAGAGCACAGCATCCCTCTGCGTTTCAAGTCGACTTTGACCTGCTTTAACAGGTAACATGTCTATCTGATTCACATTGAAAGCAGTGACTTCACTTTGGGTTGTGGAGCTGTGATGTAACGGAAGTCTGGAAATTGCACCCGCATTTCCATGATTCTCAGTAGAGTGAAGTGTAATTTCGTTCTGGTAAGCAGATAAGATCAGTGCCCACCTTTGTAGGCGTCAGTGGCAAGTGTTGGGGTGTGTGACTTTGGGCTAAGCAACCAGGTCAAGGGCTTGTGGCCGAAATTAACATGAATTTACGTCCATACAAATATTGGTGGAACTTCTTGACACAGAGGTTAGCCTAAGAGCTTCCTTCTCAATTTGGGCATAATTTTGTTCTGCCTTAGACAATGTGCGTGAGGCGTATGCAATGGGCCTTTCACTGCCATCAGGAAATGTGTGGGAGATGACAGCTCCAACACCATAACCAGATGCATCACAAGCCAGGCTGACAGGTAACTCTTCATTGAAATGTGCCAGAACTTCAGCAGAATTGAGCTTGTGCTTGAGTTCCTTGAAACTTTCCTGACAGGCTTGTGACCAATCCCATTTTGCATCCTTCTTCAGCAGATTATTCAGTGATGCTGTCTTGGCAGCCAAACTGGAAATGAACTTGCCGCAGTAATTCACAAGTCCCAAAATGAACAAAGCTCCTTAACATTTTTGGGCTTTAGTGCATCCACCACTGCCTCCACCTTTCTGGGTGAGGTTGAGAGGTCTGTTTCGTCGATCACATGTCCCAGGTACTTCACTGAGGACTTCAGGAATGAGCATTTGAATTTTTTATAGCGGATGCTGCATTTTTCCAGTCTACACAGGACCCTGCCTAGGTTCTCTAAATGAGTTGGGGGTTTTTTCCCAGTGATTGAGCATGTCATCTTGGAAACAGTTTACACCAGGGAGGCCCTGCAGTATTTTGTCCATGGCCTGCTAGAATAAAGCTGGTCTGGGATTGAGGTGCTTTTTAAAAAGCCCACAAGCTCTTTAAAGCTTTAATCTGCTGGCTTCTGAGGAGCAATGAGATTTCTCAGTAAAGTGAAATTTTTAATTTGGATGACTATAAGACACACTGAGGCCTGCTTTTCCTCTTCAATCTCAATTCTTTCATTTGCAATGAAAAACTGCTCCATTTGCTCGACATAAACTATAAAGTCCATAGTAGCTGGATCAAAAGCCTCTAAAGCCCCTAATAATGATGATCCCACCCTCAGCAGCGGTTGCGAAGCTGACAGCCACCCGCGATCGGGCCCCGACCATGATTTCACGCTGGCTGGCCAACTAACGGTCAACCAGCATGAAATGCACGCTGCAGCACTCAACGCTGCCGGGGTGGGAGTGGGGGGAGCGCAAGCGCATAAGTTCACGCATGTGCACAGGTGCACACAGTAAAAGCTCCATGAGGCTCGGAGATCCCTTAGGGAGTTGAAGATTTTTAACCATAAAAATAAAGAGATTTAAAATCATGAAAACCTGTCCCCTTATGTGACTCCACATAAGCATGAGCAGGAACATGTTAAATAGTAGCGTAAAAAGTATTTTTTTTTTAAAATCACTGGTCGAAATCTCACCCCACTTGTGGATGAGGTTTCATCAAAAATGCAAAGGCTTTTGCCCACCCACCAACCAAATGGTTAGATTCATAGTTTACATTTTTAAGAAAACATAGTTGCCCATAGGATTATGGTTGCTTTGCATCATCCATCTTGTAACTCTTTTGAGTACAAACCTGTTTCCATCTGTTCCTATTCAGATGAAGTTATGTTGTTTCATAGTTTTGCCATTGTGAGATTTGAACTCTTGATCTTGGGGTTAACAAACCCAGTACCATAACCACTTGGCTATTTAGGCCAAGCCTGTTACATTGTTTTCATAGTTTTGCCATTGTGAGATTTGAACTCTTGATCTTGGGGTTACAAACCCAGTACCATAACCACTTGGCTATTTAGGCCAAGCCCCCAAATGGTTAGATGGACGGCAAAAAATTCTACTTAATTAATTGATTGATAATAGGCTGCTTAATTGTCGTCAGTCTTTAAACTCAGTTTAAGGTTTACAATGTGTCACCTTCAAAACAGTTTTTTTATTGTAATATCGCAACTACATACCATAACAATAAGGACTCTCAAAAATCCTTACCCAGTGGGGCTTTGAATTGTCTATGAATTACCGTAAATCTTTGAGCCTTCCTTTCAATGGCTAATTTCAGGAAGCCTGAATTAGCACATGCATGTGCTATTAAGTTTAAGTGCTGGTCACAATCTCATCAAAACTGGCTCATTTAAATATTATAGGCAGTAACTCACCTCTACAGATGAGGGTTACACCCATGCATCAAAACATGCCTGAGTTAAACTGTGAAGTGGATATGTTGGAGCCAGGTTCCAGATGCATTGACATCTTTGCCAATTTTAACAATCCTCCCAAACTACATCATGTGCACTCCCTTCTATGTCTATTGTAGAAGATAGCTGAGAGTGAAAATTATGACTTTCTAGATTCTCATTAGTTTCAATGTTCAGATAACTTCTCTAGACTGTCATTTTAATAATGACACTTTACAGTGAGTAGGCTGATGTATCAGCAGCCTGGAAGCAGACAGAATAGATATTAGCTTGATGAAAGCAATAACTAGGAAATTAAGGAAAAAAGATCTCTATAGTATCCAGACAGAATAAAAATACTTTTTTTTTACCAATTTTTATTAGATTGAATGTCAAGTACTAGTCCAAACATGTTGAAGTTTGTGAGTAATCATGAGGAATGTAGAAATGATCCCTTGGAATTAATTTTGAATATTTTCCAATTTGTGCTTGCTAACGGTAAATCAATTCAGTTTATCGTTGTAAACAAGGGGTAAGATTTTTATGTCGATGTGTGGGCATGCACCTGACCCAATTGGACATGAAATCGCGCGTGATATTTCGGTCAGCAGGCGCGCACATATGTTAGAAGCTCGTCTACCAACAATTAAGAAGACAATTAAAGTTGTTAAGGTTCCGATTGTCCCCGATTTTTTGTGGTCCATGCAACCTTACGGTTGGCGGACGGGTGAATCTGCCAGGCAGACTTTGCATTTTTGATGAAACCTCATCCATCAGCCTTCAGGGAACTTTCATTCAGCACTCGCTCACACCCGCGTTTACCTCAGCGCCGGCCCTCCTCCCGCCCCCACCCCGGGAGTGCTGAGCATTTCGGCGTGCGCTTCATGCTGGCTGGTCGTTAATTGGCCAGTCATTGTGAAATCGCATCGGGGGCCGATCGCGGGCAACGGTCTGTTCCTTGGCCGTTCCTGGGCCCGCCGATTGTGCCTACATGCCAACCTAAAAGTCCTGCCCAAGGAATTCCTCAGGAACTTTAAACTCCTGCCTATTGGGCAACAGCTGTCTATTTGTTCAGCTATGTATTATAAATTAAAATTAAAACAATCAGAAATTAATCAATGACAGTTCAGTAGTGCTTACCACAGAATTTTTTTATATGTTTATTTCATGTAGACTCCAATGGAGCTGAGCCATTTGCAATAAATAAAAAGCCAAGGCATAACAACAAAATTGTCAAACAATGGACACTCCATTAAATGCATCATAACTGGCATTGACAGCAAGATATGCATTTAGAATTATGACTTAGTTACATTCATTAGAGCGACTGATAATAGCAACAAAGCTGGTGAGTTAAAATTTAGAGAATTGGGAAGGGTACAGGGAGGCCCATGATGTGATTTTAGCCCCTACCTGTCCCATTGCCACTACTGGATTAAACTCAGGGCTTAAACCTTCAGTTAAAGATTTCTCCCGTTCCCAGAACCTCGCAAATCAATTTACATTTTTTTGTTGACAAAGGGTAAAACTTCAGCGATGAACACAAAATACTATTAGTGCCAACTGTGAACCCTTGTGTCAGTTAGGTAATCATATTTAATACCAGTAAGAAAAAGAGACAAAGGTCAATTGCACTAACATTGAATTTACACTTTCATCTGGACTAACTTATTATGAATTTATGAATAGGTGGATTTACTTTAATGAGGAGTTGCTAAAAATAACCATCTGTAGAACCTTGATTATGTGACTGGATCTATTAACAAAATTCTTCCATTAGTGCATGATGCTATATTGAAAATGAAATTACTTTCTAAGAGTCTTTTTAAAGCCTAATTTCAGCATATAACCGCTGTTTGAAATTCACTGGAGCTATAAGAGCCATTTTCTCATGACTGCATTGGGAAATAAGTCTGTTGAGGAACAAATATAATTAGTGAGTTTATTCACATTTTATCAAAAGTGTTTCTCTTTTCCTATTTGCATTCTAGTAAATAAGAAAAGGAAGGGATTGGAAATTTGGTTTTCTGCCTCTAAAATAAGAGAGATAATTACAAGCCAAATCAGGTATGATGAGTTGTAAATAACTTCAACAAGAGGCAAATTAATAAACTCTAATATATTTTTATACATGTACACAGCGCAAAATACACTGGCCATGAAATTCATTTGTGTGGCAGCATGCAGAGATACCTGCACAGTTGAAGCATGGGGGGTGCTGCTATTCGTTTCCCGCCCAGCCTGCCTAGATGAGTCAATAGCACCTGAAGGTGCTTTCCCTGCATGCACCTGAAGAGATTAAATGAGCAGGATCTTGGGATCATGCATATCAATGTGCTGATGCAACACCCAAGTATTAAAAAATTTGCAAATAAATGTGCAGGATACATCTTCTTTATACACTCCTGAAACAACAAACATTCATAATGTGAGCAGGACATGAAGAAGAGACAAGCAGAGAGGGCAGAGGAGGGAGAAAAAGAATGCCATTCCTTACAGGGGCCCTATCCTAAGAGCTTCTATTAGCAGCACCAGTCCTATATTGGAATGATCAAGGAGCAGTGTCTCAGGAGGTTTCACTTTACTAAGGACATGTTGAAAGAGTTGTGTCACCTCCTTCATGCAGAACTGGAGCCTCAAACAAGGGTGAGAAAGCCCTCCCAATGGCTGTGAATCTTGTGGCTTCATTCTCTTAGTGGGTAACTGGGATTTCAAACTTTGTTTACTTTGAACAAAAAGTTACTGGTCCCTAACCAGATTGTAACACTGTAAACACCGTAAACACACAAAGTGAGGTGAATAAGGTTGGTGAGCTACAAGCGCACATAGCCGTGCAGGAATATGAAGGAATAACAAAAACGTGGTTTAAAAATAGCGTTGTTCTGGATGCTTAATATTCAAGGACACTGTTCACAAAAGATAGGAAAGGAAAATAAGGTGGAGTGGCAGCACTGATTAAGGATAAAATTGTAGTTTTGAAAGTGAGGATGCCCTTAAGGGGACAAGTACAGAATCTATTTGATTACAGCTGAAAATTAAAAAGGGGATGATCTTACTGGGAATATTTTATAGGCCTCAAAATAGTGAGAGAGATTAAGGAGCAATTTTGCAAATAAATCACAGAGATGTGCAAGAACTATAGAGTAATGGTACTGGAGGAATTTAATTACCCAAATATCGATGGGATAATTTTTGAGAAAAGTGTAAGGAGGGGGAGGAATTTATGAAATGTGTTCAAGAGAATTCCCAGGTCCATTGTGTTCTTGGTTGAACCAGGAAAGAGGCAATGTTGGATCTGGTGCTGGGGATGGAGGAAGGCCAAGTGGATCCAATGTCTGTGAAGGAACATTTGGGTATGAGTGATCATTGTAGCATAAGGTTTAGCTTAGCAATAGAAAACAGCAAGGAATGATCTAAAGTGGAACTTCTAAATTGGAAGAGGGCTAATTTGAATGGGATGAGAGGGGATTGAGCCAGGGTAAAATGGAACCAACATTTGACATAAAAACACAAGAACATAAGATGTAGGAGCAGGAGTAGACCATATGGTCCATTGAGTCTACTCTGTCATTCAATACAATCATTACTGACCTTGGGCTTCAAATCCATTTCCCTGCCCATTCCTCATATCCCTTGATTCCCTGGGAGAACACAAGAACACACAAAGTTGACATGAAGCATTGTATCAGAACAATGGGTGATCTTTAGGGAGGAGACACTTCAGGTATAGGCTAGGTACATTCCAACAAGGGCAAAGGCTAGAGGAACCAAAGCCAGCTCTCTTTTGATGACAAGGAATATAGAGAATTTGATGAAACAGAAACAGAGAGTGTATGATGCATGTCAGGTGAATTCATCAAGTGAGAACCAAGTCACATACAATAAGTTGAGAGGGGAAGTGAAGAGGAAAATAAGACTGGCAGAGAGAGAATGTGGGGATAGAATGGCAATTAATATAAAAGGGAACCCAAAAATATTCTACTGACATGTAAATAGTAAGCAGGTAGTAAGATGCTGGTCAGTTCTATTAGGAACAAAGAAGGTGCTTAGATGCTTAGAGGACAAGGCTCGAGTACTTAATGGGCAGAATCATCCCACATTTGCACTAAATGTGGTACTGGGCGTGAAAATAGATGTTTTACCTGCTGGCTGCAATGGCGGGTTTTTGTGCCGTATCGTCCTCTTCCCCACACATCCCACCTCATTAATAACGCGTTCACAGGAAACATGCTGGATCAGTGGCAGGCAGCCTTCAATTTGTCCACCATGCCGTTACCTCGCCTCTTCCTCACACACACCATACGCCATAATTAAACCACAGCCACATGCACAGTTCTCAATGCTTACATCCCAGGACTGTTCTGGTGAAGACGTAGCCTCAAAAGCCAAAAACAGTGCAGCCCCCTGATTCAGTGACATATCCCTAGGATGCCTTCTGGATGACGTGGAGGATCGCCATGATGTCTTCTACCCCCGCTCTGGCTGCAGAAGGTCCATCAGTCTCATTACACTGGCTTAGGAGGTCGTGGCAGAGGTGATCAGTACTAATGCTGCACAAAAGAGAAAATGAATGAATGATCTCATCCGTGCCGCCAGAGCAAGACAACCATCTCATCACACTAAACTCACGCACTCACAAGCACATCACACATCCACTGGCAACTCACTCACCGTCAGCTCAAGAGACATTAACACTCCCTCTCTCACACACATTCTCAAATCTCCATCTGGCATCATCTCCTCTGGAGATAGTCTCTTCATCCGTCCATGGCTCCACTCAGCACACATACACACCTGGCATCCTTCTCATTTGGCCTGGCATGCACCTTGCTCACATTCTCTCCATCTGCCTTTATGCAGGGCAAGATCATTCACAATAAAAGGGAGATGTCCCAGACTTGGGGTGGAGTGCCGGACATCAAGATCTTCACTCTGTACGTAAGTTGCACATTGGAGCTGGCCAGAGAGGATGTGGACCATTCCTGCGGCATTGGTAAGATTGGTGGCAAAATCCACATGAGGATCTTGCATCATATGATCCGTCTTTCAACATCACTTTGAGTCCACTGTTCTGTGTTCAATCTGGCTGTGAAGCACTAATAATCTCCATTTACTGTCCAGGACACATCTAACATGTCACCCTCAGGCAAACTTGACCCCAGCACCGACAGCACCTCAGGTGAAGACCCTGAGGGGAGCACAGTTGAAGACCCATCACAGCGCTTACCCACGCCCTCCACCAGCAGCAACACACACCTCAGTGTGACCTAGATCTAGAGCAGGCTCGGGTTCACAATCTGGTGGTCACTGCACGGACATGCATCCACAGCAGGAGGAGACTGGTTCAGCCAAGCTCCCCGGCACTCAGAGGACTGCTGGGAAGAGGCATCTGTGAGTTCCGAGCCAGATGACAAGCCCCTGGATTCGGCCTTCCAACTCATTGTGGAGGGTCAGCAGAAGACAGCAGAACATCATGCAGAGCTGCTGGAAGTCTACGACAAAGTGACACATGAGTTGGAGGAGCATGTCCGCAAGCTCTCTGAAGATGTGGTACCCAGATGCCTGCGTATGGAGGTCTCCATAGGGAGGACGGTGGATGCCATGGAAACTCTGGTCCAGCAGAACATGAAGATGCGCGCAGACCTGCATTCCATCATGGGACCCATGGGTGAGTTCCTGCATTGGCAACACGAGGGGGAAATGGAGCAGCTCCACATCTCTCCAGCAGCTCCTTCCCCTTAAGGAGTCAGACTGTGGCCCTTGGGCACCCGAAGGGAGGAGATGTGGCAGCTGGACTCCCATGGTTCATCCACTCAGGAAGCTCAGAGGCTGTCCTCTCCCTCCAATCTCCTTTACCTGTGACCCCCTCAACCTCATCCTCTGTCACTGCAGAGGGAGCAGCTGGCTCACAGGAGGACAGCCAAATCAAGCCGGGGCCCTCAAGGGCTCGACTCTCCAAAGGACGTACACCAAGGCAGCAGGACCAGCCATTGCACAGGCTGCCTCCACCCCTGCTATGGATGCAGTACAGCACCTAGAAGAAATGGTAGGCCTAGAAAAGTTAAGAAATTCTGATCATAAGTGGTTGCACAGGTGAACATATTTTGTGGCTTTATAATCTGAAAATATATTCACTTTCACTAAAAATGTGTAATGTTGCCTTTCAGCTTAAGTTACAGGCTTCGCAAGTTCTTCCCTTGCATCCCCCCGTTTCTGCCACTAACAGTTCAGCTGCACACAACTGGACCACAAGTGATTCTGGAAGGAGAAGTGTGTTTGTGTCAGGGCCCTTTGAAGCCTTGTGCAAGCACTCTCTCCTGCACATGTAGAGCCTTCCTCCTTCACACTCATCTCAACGTCCAGAGCATTTTCAATGCTGCCGGCTGGGGTTCTCTTTCAGGTGTCCAACTGAGCTGATCTGCATCTACACCCACCCACTGATCACACTGCCATGCAGCACCTGTGCCCGACTAACACAAGGTTCTCCTCACTTTTGATTTGAAAAACATGGTAGTCGTAAAGTTTTTGATCTACTCCCCCAGTCACCCATGTCCTTTCCCCCCATCACTATTGACACCCCTGGCAGCAGCTTCCACCTCCCCACTGTCACTTACCAACCTAAATCCTTGTCATTATAGGAAGTCCAGGCGAATGTGCAGATTCTCTACTTTCCTGAAAATCCCACCCCTGTCCATATTGACCACCTAGACTTCCTCCTCCCCAACCCCAGTGTCTGTGTCTGCCTCCACGTCCCCAGAAACCACCCTTGCCACCCCTTCCACTATTAGCATCGCACCCTCCCTCTCCCACCCTACCGCCTCACTCTGCCCTCTCTCATTCTCACCACTCCCTCCTATCACGCCCACCCTCAGTTTGCTCCCCAGGAGGCAGTCATTGACTCCACAGATCCCTTGCTTGAACATTCACTTGGACATCCTCCCCTCCTTACTCTCTCCTCCATCCATATTCCCTCTTCCCCCACCGGACACCTTCTACCCTCCGAAAACCCTCCCTTACAGCTGCCTCCCCTATTACACCTACCTCCCCACTTGCAGCATCCTCCCCTGTTACACCTTCCTTCCCCTGTAATCCCTCCACCCTCCAGAACCTTTGACACCCTCCTCCCAACATCATCCCTTGACACCTTTGCCCCCCTCCCCCCTCCCCACAACCTCACCACCTCTCCCTACCAACACACTTCATGCCCCCCTCCCAAACTCATCTGCCCCGGTACACCTGCCTCTCCCAGTCATACCTAGATCTTCCCTTCCCCCTCCTTCGCCAATCATCCGTAGCAGCCCATGGCAAAGATCGTGATGTTCCAAAGCAGGACTGAAACATCAGCAGAGATCTCCCACCTTCTGAGAGCTGCTTCGTGGTGGGGCCATGTACATGAGAATCCACTCACCATCCGATGCAAGTGTTCCTCCAGGGTCCTGGAGCTGTAGGGCTCCAAAATCCTCTTCCCCCGGATGCCTGTGACCTGACCAAGGCCCTAAAGGTGAGTCCCACTTATTCAGACGTGTTCTGGGTCGGCATGTTCCCCCACTAGCATAATGATAAATCAGGCATGGAGAGACGGTTCCAGTCGGGCCTTACTTTGCATCCCATTAGCAGGATGAAAATTGCATTCACACCAGCCTCCAGCGGGATTCACGGTCCAACACCATTGGCTGATCCTGCTGAAATTTCATGCCGGCATGAAACCGATTTCTGTCCCTCATGCTAAATTATACCCCCACCCACACCCCCACCCCGGCCCGCCATGATGCCCGCTGCCAACGGGTCTGGACGCTTTCACCCAATGAGCACTTTGTATCAGTGTTTGCAAAGTGTTATGATATGGCAGGTGGTATGTGCCAAGCTGACCAAATCCCAGAGGCAAATTTGGCCAGGCTATCACAATGATTTTGCAATTTGTATTTATTACTAGAGGATTTGTACACAGAAATCAGAAGGAATGAGTAGTCTACTACATTTAGACTGTTTAAAGATTATGTTAAAACATTTATTAACAAAAGAAAGGAAAAAGTTAAACCCACATAAGATTACAGTTACAGAGTTATTTAGTCTTACAACAGTTCACAAAATTTCTACTTAATTAGACTTTCAATTATTCACCCTTTTCAGGCAACAGTCCAAAATAGATTATTAATTTATAAAATATTCAGCAAGATTACCACAAGCACCCACTGTTGTTATAAGGGAGATATTCACAGCTTCTTTCTCCCACTCATTCAAATGTGGAACTCCAAAGGCTTTTAACACAGCCTTGGTTACAGGAACAGCAAACTTCTCCAGGATGGCTAGAGGCTTTCTCCACAAGCCTGTTTCACACAGTGCACTTTCCAAGATCTGACGCGACCACACCCATACAGCTTTCCATCCTTCTGTAAACATCTGTAAATTCCATTGTTTCAACCTGTCTTTGGAAGTTACTTTTCCAAGAATATAAAAATCTTTCATGTTGTCATTATGGCCAGCACTTTCGGGAAAAATAAACATAATAACTTACCCTTATTTATTTTGCCAGTTGTAACTGTCTTACCATGTCCCTTTGAAAAACCCAACAACCTCTCCCCTTAACTTAAAATGCAAATTGCGTTTTACTTAGATTGCCCATTACCATTTCAAATACCTGTTTTTTATACTCAACCCCTCTGATGATTCAAACCTTGCCGTCTAACAGTTTGTAGTTTACTTAAATTATTCACACACACAGAAACATAGGGCAACATTTTCCCCCCATCAGGGGGGAATGTGCGGGAGTGGGCACAGGCGGGCGTGTTCCTGATTGGCACCCCCAGTTGGGGGCGCGCCACCATTTCACGTGGGCAAGCCAATTAAGGCCCACCCAGCATGACTTCTGCGAGGAAGCACAATGTGCTCCCTGTGTGGGTGGGAGGGATTCCCTCAGCCGGGAGTGCTTTCTTTCTGCATCCACGCGAAAGAGCGCACTGATCTCCCTGAGGCAAAGTGCTGCTTAGTGTGTACCATCTACAAGATGCACTGCAGCAACTGACTAAGCCTCCTTTGACAGCACCTTCCAAACCTGCGAGCTCTACCACCCATAAGGTCAAGGGCAGCAGATGCATGGGAACACCACCACCTTGAAGTTCCCCTCCAAGCCATACACCATTCTGACTTGGAACTATATCGCCATTCCTTCACTGTTGCTGGGCCAAAATCCCGGAACTCCCTTCCTAACAACACTGTGGATGTACATATATCATATGGACTGCAATGGTTCAAGTAGGTGGCTCACCACCAGCTTCTCAAAAGGAAATTAGGGATGGGCAATAAATGCTCACCTAGCCAGTGACACCCACAACCTATGAATAAATAAATTTTAAAACTTGAGTATTGAATGGCAAAGTAAAATTTCAAAATTTGCCAATGATACCAAACTTAGAGGTGTGGCAGAAAGTGAGGATGATACCAATCAACTGGCATAAATAGGCTAGCAGAATGGGCAAACAAGTGACAGATGGAATTTAATGCAGAGAAGTGTGTGGTGATGCATGTTAGTAGAAGGGATGTGGAGAGGAATTATAGGCTTAATGGCACAATTCTAAAGAAGGTGCAGGGACAGATGGAACTGTGAGTTCATGTACATACGCCTTTGAAGATGGCACAATATTTTGAGAGAATTGTTAGCAAAGCATAAAGGATCTTGGGCTTCATAAATAGAGGTAAAGTTATGCTGAACCTTTATAAACATCTGGTTAGGCCACATCTAGAGCATTGTATTGTTAGGAAATAGAGATCATTTATGGAAGTTGTATTTATATTTGTAGGTGTTAGAAATGAGTTTTAGCTTTAAAGTTTAAGTTTGATTTGGAAAGGACAAGTTGAGTTTCAGTTTCACTTTAAAAGGTGCTTGCATTTCTAATGAGAGTTTTATGACTGTAAGCTAAGTTAAGCAAAGAAGAGTAGAAAGAAAATAGTGCTGTTGCCTAGCAACAGGGGTCCAGAAAAGCAGCTCCCTCCCATAGACACACACAGAAAAATTAAAGAAACAGAAGTTTTAAGTTTAGTTTGAAGCCAGGTCTCCAAAGAGACAGGGCACTGAGAGATGGTGCTGTAGATTTCCCAAAGGAACCAAAAGGTCCCAAGGCCAAAGGAGTGAGACACAACAGGGGAAAGTTCCAAGCAGACCTTCCAGACAAAGGAAGGGTAGGAACCTGGAAAAAGGTGCTGTTAAGTGAAGTTAAGAGTGAGGGGCAGAGAAAAAATCCTCAAGCTTCAGATTTAAAGAGACAAAAGCTGCAGAAAGCAGATTTAAAATGAGAACAGCTTCCAAGAGACAAGAAGGTTCAAAGAGACAACTGAAGGTCTGTAACGCATTGCTATGGTCATGTGAAGCAGTGATGTACTGTTGACTGCTGAGTCAGTGAGAAAAAGTATGTGGTTGACAACTTGAATGCATGTGGTGACCCAGGAAATGGGAACATCAGAAGGAGAGTTCAAAACCCTGGAGGTGAACACTTGGGGAAGGCATCTTAAAGAAAGCATGTTTGGGAGAAGATTCCAAGACAAGGTCTTGGAGGGTGGAGATTGGAAACCCTCATGTGAAAGACGGAGTGCGATGAGATTGATTGGCTCCTGGTGTGATGAGCATCTGGTGGTGAAGGGCTGGGGGAGGGGGGTTGCGGTGAGATCCATAGCATCTGGAGGTGACATCTGTCACTTGGTTTCAGAGTGTGGTGTGTCTGACCACAGGTGCCTACTGGTACATGGACCGCATACTTACTGTGGACATTAGAGATAGCTTTTGTGACTTGTGTTATCCTAACAAATCTGTATATGTCTGTTAAGGTATAGCTGTGGGTGAAGGAGTATTCTGATATAGTTCATCTCTTCTTGTTTAGTAAACGTTTATTCTTTTGTTAAAAGTTCATTAGCTGGCTCCTGTGACTCTATTCAGTAGCTAACCTCCACGTATCCAAACAAACAAATAAAGCTAGGATCTACCAAGTTGGGTTCCACTCTGGGATCAGGCTTGTCCAGGAGTAACCTCAGCGGGGGATCATAGCAGTGTCCAGTTCTGGTCACTGCACTTTGGGAAGGATGTAAGGGTCCTTGATAGGGTGCAGAGGAGATTTACCAGAATTGGTCCAGGGATGATGGATTTTCACTATAGTGTTAGGTTGGAGAATCTGGGGCTGTTTTCCCAGGAGCAAAACTGATTGGGGGAGTTTTGTTAGAGGTGTACAAGATTATGATAGGTTTAGATAAGGCAAAGAAAAGCTGTTCCCATTAGCTGCTGGTACAAGGATTAGAGATTTAAGTTTATAGGCAAGAGATGCAGGAAGGATGTGAGGGAGAACATCTTTTATGCAACAAATGGTGATGACCTGGAATTCACTGCCTGTGAGTGTAGTGGAAGGAGAGATTATCATTAATTTCAAAAGGAAATTGTGTGGGCACTTGACAGAAGTAATCTTGCAAGACTATGGGGATAGCACAGGGGAATAAGGCTAAGGGGATTACTCTTTAGAGGGCCAGCATGGACTCAATGAGCCAAATGGCCTCGCTCTGTGCTGTAATTGCTTTATGAGTAGACTCATGGCTGGTTTTCCGTCCCTCAACATAGGTGTGAATTGGGACTCAAAACTCAGAGCTTAGGTGATGTTTGCTGGAAAAACAATTTTCCACTGCCTTGCCACCCCCACATCATTTTCATGTGGCCTTTTCACAGATCGGGAAGACTTTGGGTGTGAAATGCACAAACACCTCTTGCGAAGTCAGGGTCCCTCTCTGTCTCAATTTCTGGTGATAGACTGTCCACCAATATCCATTACAAGCCTACCAACTCCCACAGCTACCTCGACTACAGCTCCTCACACCCCGCTTCCTGTAAGGACTCCATCCCATTCTCTCAGCTCCTTCGCCTCCGTGGCATCTGTTCCAATGATGCTACCTTCAAAAACAGTTCCTCTGACATGTCCTCCTTCTGCCTTAACCGAGGTTTTCCACCCACGGTCGTTGACAGGGCCCTCAACTGTGTCCGACCCATCTCTCGCGCATCTGCCCTCACGCCTTCTCCTCCCTCCCAGAAACCTGATAGGGTCCCCCTTGTCCTCACTTATCACCCCACCAGCCTCCGCATTCAAAGGATCATCCTCCGCCATTTCCGCCAACTCCAGTATGATGCCACCACCAAACACATCTTCCCTTCACCCCCCCTGTCGGCATTCCGTAGAGATTGTTCCCTCCGGGACACCCTGGTCCACTCCTCCATCACCCCCTACTCTTCAACCCCCACCTACGGCAGCTCCCCATGCAAATGATGTAACACCTGCCCCTTCACTTCCTCTCTCCTCACCGTCCAAGGGCCCAAACACTCCTTTCAAGTGAAGCAGCATTACACTTGTATTTCCCCCAACTTAGTCCACTGCACTCGTTGCTCCCAATGAGGTCTCCTCTACATTGGAGAGACCAAATGCAGACTGGGCGACCATTTTGCAGAACACCTGCGATCTGTCCGCAAGAATGACCCAGACTTCCCTGTTGCTTGCCATTTTAACACTCCACCCTGCTCTCTTACCCATATGTCTGTCCTTGGCTTGCTGCATTGTTCCAGTGAAGCTCAACGCAAACTGGAGGAACAGCAACTCATCTTCCGACTAGGCACTTTACAGCCTTCCAGACTGAATATTGAATTCAACAACTTAAGATCTTGAACTCCTTCCTCCAACCCCACCCTCTTTCCGTTTCTTCCCCCTTCCTTTTGTTTTTTCCAATAATTTATATAGATTTTTCTTTTCCCACTTATTTCCATTATTTTTAAATCTATACCTATTATGCCCTTTTAGTCTTATTTCACCCCACCCCCACTAGAGCTGTACCTTGCGTGTCCTGCCATCCATTCTTAAATAGCACATTCTTTTAGATAATATCACCACCTTCAACACCTCTTTGTACTTTTGTCTGTGACATATTTTGATTATCTGCTCCTATCACTGCTTGCTTGTCCCTACAACTATACCCCCCCCCAGCACTTTTATCTCCCCACCCCCCCACTTTAAACCAGCTTATATTTCACCCCTCTCCTATTTTTACTTAGTTCTGTTGAAGGGTCATGAGGACTTGAAAAGTCAACATTATTCTTTTCTGCCAATGTTGCCAGACCTGCTGAGTTTTTCCAGGTAATTCTGTTTTTGTTTTGGATTCCCATTTGATCTGATACTCTGCAGAGTTTATTTCTATTTCCATGCTTGGGGGCATTGTATGTGTGTTGTTTTTACATTAGTAGCTAGTTGGACAGAACTTGTACATTATAAACCTTTTGTTAATAATTTCTGCATCTATACCTAAATGAGTTTTAGCAATAAAACTAATTCATTATTTGTTAATTTCTGTATTCTGGCTCACTTAATTCTTGCACCAAGCTATACATGGTATATATTAAATTGGCAATATTATCTCATTTTTAAATTCAAACTCTGTTATAACCAATTCAGGAGTGAGATACAGAGAGGAGTCAGTTCACCCATGTTATAACAATATGCCAGCACAGGTTTTGGAAGCCCTAAAATATGCACCTTCTTCGGGAGTTTGTGACCAGTGGGGAAAGATTGCTGAGGAACAACAACATTCTGAAAAGTAAGTGTAAAATGTTCCCACACCTTCCAAAGTTATTATTTAATGGTGCATTTTACTGTAGATGTAATGTTAATGTAACAATTCATCATAGGACTATGTCCTGCAAAGGTAATTTAACCATTTTATTGACCACCATTGTGTACGTGTTGACATGCATTACAGTACTTTTTTCCATTGCGAAGACAATTCCTTGTCATGCTTAGCACTGTGTTTTAAATGTATAGACAGCTTTGACTGTGAAAAAAAATCCCCTACTTTTGAAAAGTGAAATAAAGTGTGAGCACCCACTACCCTCCATTGACTGACAGGCAATCTGCTTAGAAATGGAGAAGACACCGTCTGTTCTTTCAATTTCAGGCCCTGGGAGTTTCAATAAAGTTGTGATAGTTGTGGCTATTATGAATACTTGGTTGAGTTCCAAAAGTTACTGCCCTGTTGACACAGCTGTTCAGGGAAATGAAATTTTACAAGCTTGTAATAACATACTCAGTCTTTGATGTGGTTTCAGAGTACATGGTTATTTGTTTGCACAACTCAATGGCTAATAAAAGCATTACATTTTTTTAGACAAACCTTCGAATGACAGTTTTATTACATTATCACAGAGTTTTTTTACACCCTTATTTAAAATGATTCCCACCACCTTGGCATGGCTGCTGAGAACTGTACATACTGGATACTGGGTGAGTGGTTATTGGGGATACATGGGGTGGAGGGACATGGGTGATCTGAGAGGGTATGAAGTTGACATAGGGAATCTAGGGGCATAATTTCTGGGGGTATAGATTGACATGGGGAGCTGAAGGGGCATGGAGTTGGCAAGGGAATGAGGGGATAAGGTTTAGGGGGCCTTTAAACAATGCTGAGAGCTGGGCTGCTGTGTTGGAAAATGGAGGCGGACCTTCTAACCAGCCCACCTCTGCACCCACATTTCTCCCACACTCTATTGCGACCCGCAATCTGCACTGTGAACCCAAACCCTGTGTGCAAAAACAGAAATACCATGCAAGGTTATACATGAGTTGATGTTCAGTTCAGGAGCTGTAAGTATGCGAGTCACATTTTCCCAAACATACACGAAAATCCGGGCTAGGCCTATATTTCCTGGAGTTTAGAAAAATGAGAGGTGATATAATTGAAACATATAAAATACTTGAGGGGCTTGATGAGGCACATGCTGACAAGAGGTTTTCCCAGCCTGGAGAAACTGTAACCCAGGGTCACCATTTCAGAATAAGGGGTCAGTCGTTTAGGACTGAGATAAGGGGAAATTTCGTCACTCAAGGAATTGTGAATATTTGGAATTCTGTACCCTAGAGGGTTGTGAAAGCCCAGTTGTTGAATATGTTCATGACAAAGATCAATAGATTTATGGGTACTAAGGCAATTAAGTGACATGGGGATGTTGCAGGAAGTTGGAATTGGGTAGAAGATCAGCCACAATCTTATTGAATGTTGGAACTATTTGAAGGGCTAAATGGCCTATTCCAGCTTTTATATCCTATAGTCTCATCATCTGCTGGGGTACAGACTGCCGGGACTGCTGTGAGGGCTTTCATGCTCCATCAAGCACTGAAATCTGCTTCCACACTGGCAGTCTGGATGGCAGCAGCTTAATCTTTTATGTCAACAGACAGTGATGTCATGGTCTCTGTCTGAGCTTCCACTACAGTACATATTCTTCAAGAGGATTCAATTTGTGTGTAGTAGAAGCTGAGACAGTGGCCATCAGATTCTCCATCATGGGTCAGTCTAGCAGTGCTGCCTGGAGGTACCCCCATCCCCACAGTGGATAAGATGAGCTCCATGCTCTGCAAAATGTCCTGTGCCCCTAGTCAGTGATTGAAGGCTGTCTAGCAGGCCTGCCACTCCAAAAAGCATCTCGGTGTGCATGTTCATCAGTATTTTCCTGTGGTCCTCTCTAACCAGGTGCTCACCTGAATCCAATGCAGCAGAAACGAGGAGCTCCAAGGAGCTCACACATGAGCTGAGCTATCCTCTTTCCTGGCTGCAGCCCACTCATGTCTGGTGGCTCACCACAAGCATATCCTTACTGTAAATTAGCCTCTAATGTTCAAGCAGTACAGAACCTGAACTGATGGCTGCAAGTGTATTACGGCACGGCAGATGGTAAATACCAAGCTGCTCAAATCCCAGAGGTAAATTTGAAACAGCTGCCGAAATGATTTTTTGCAATTTGTATAGTATGAGGTGCAGTTCTGAAATCAGGAAATGATGTTGCCACCTACTTGTGATGATTTTATAGTAAAGTAAACATTTATTAAAAGAAGGAAGAAAAAAAAACAATTACACTTAAACTTAAACACAAGAATGGCTTCACACAGTAAACAGTACTTTAAAACAGCTCCACCTTCAGAACTAACCTTCCCCTTTTCTGTTCAGTAACTATCCTTATAGATGTTAAAATCTATAGACGTCCAGTAATTTTTTTTTTTACCACACAGTTCTTGTTCTTGGGATGTCCTCTGAGGCTGACAGCAACTGGTTCTTTCAACTTAGCCTTGTTCACACTGTCTTCTGAGTGTTCTGGCCAGTTACTCTGCTGTCTTCTGGGCGATCTAAGAAGCTGCCCCCTCACATAGGTTTCAGAATTTCCTTAAACGTGTTCTTTCCTTTGATCTCTCTATTGTTTCAGCCAGTCTCTTCAGAAATGTTTTCTTCCCAGAATTGATTAAATTGTCCTTTACTGTAGCTCTTAGATTTGTAAAAACAAACTTAACCTATCTTTACCTCACAGCTTTTTACAAGCTACATATATCCCCTTTGAACTAAAACAACTCAATTCAAACTATTTGTGTTATTGCTTTATGTAAAACTCTGATTGACGTTCCTCTTGGTTCATTAATATATCAAAACCACATCTTACTGTTGACTTTAGACCGTTGCCGTCTCTCTAGCTCTTAATCCAATTACAGCCTGACTTCCAGTTCATAAAAAAATATGCCAGGGTTATTACCAGAAGAAAAATATTACAATTACTTGTTTTCTTGACAAGTATTAGGTTGATTGATGGTGTTTCTTTCTCAAAGTTCTCTCCTTCATCTCACCCTTCCAAGTGAGGCTACAAGGGCTGAGCAACTGGCAGCCCTGGCTATCTAAAAGCAGGAAGAAAAGGGAAGGGTGCAGTGTAGAAATGACGGTGGGGAAGAAATCAGGAGGTATTTGGCTACTCCAGCTACAGTTTTCATTTCACGGCAATTTTCAGGAGGTAGTGGAGAAGATGCATAGGCGGCAGCTTATCTTAATCCAGAATGGCCTCGGCACTGTTGTCAATGATCCTCAGGACTGTCTATTTGAAAGTGCTGAGGGGGTGGATCTTTAGTGGTCCCCTGCCCGTTACCTACCTCTCCTGTCTCTTATGGCCTACCTTCTCCAAGATAGGGACAGAATGCCAGTGACCAATGATGTGACCAAAGGAGGTATGTGGAGGCAGTGAGAGGTGTGCGCATGGCTGCTGTGCTTTAAATATGTTCCTGGCTGAGATGTAGAGTCAGGATGTTTGGGTGAGTCCTGAGTGTCAGGCTGTGGTGCTGAGTGAATGTTAGGGGTGTGGTGCATTGAGAAGTGGAGGAGGCGTGTGGTGCACTGGGTGAGAGACATGATGTGCAGATGCATTTACTCACCTTGATCAGCAGAATGAGGTCATTCAACTTTTTGCAACATTGTTGCCAAGTTCATGGTGGCATGCCCTGGACATTCATGACCCTCGGCACCTGCTTCCACTCCCTTCCCAGGGTTACTCTGGAGGATTTCCTGCATATGCCCACCCGCTAGAAACATGGTCTCTTTCCTAGCCTAGAACACACAACAGAGTGAGTCTAAGGTGGTGTTGCAAACTCAGAAAACCATCTCCTTTCTCTGGTCTGCCATCGTTTCTCCCTGAATGGTTAAGAAACAATTATTCAGCAGCTTGCAGTGCATTCCTGCCACTTGCCTTTTATAGGGAATGTGCCATTAAAAAGGTAAACCTGGAGCATATGTTTGCTCCCCAACATTGCTTGGCTGGCCCCTTGGAGTGTGCAGAGGATACCTGCACTGAAATGGAGACCATGCAACTCGTGGCTACACTACTATAATGGAAATAATTTAGGTTGAAGAATTTGATGTCTTACCAATCGCAGAAGGCCAAGCAATATCGGGAAGAAATCACATGCTCCAGACAGCATTCCCCATTTTACAGTTGGATTATTCAGTTGTTCTGAACTATTCTTAAGACATGTTTAATGTCTCTTGTGTGAGAACATAATTCATTTTTACTAATCCTCAATAAGAAATCTATACTAGTTAGCATAATATATCTGCATGGTCTTGGTGATTCCTTAAGATCTGACGATATTCATCAATATATTACTCTGTCACCAAGTTTTTGGTCCAGTTCTTCTCAATATTAATAGCCTTCCTTTTTGATAATAAACACAAAGAAAATTGTTGCTTAAATTATGTGTGGTTTTCATAACTGGACCAAGTTTAATCATTGCAAAAGGACTTCTTAATTTCAGTCACCAAGTAGGAACACTCTCCTTTAATTACCCCCATTCCTTCAGATGTCACTTGCTCATATCTTCTTCGCCCATCACTTGTGTACACCTATAGTTATCCAAATATGCATCTAGAGATACATATAAGCAAACTTTGCAAAATTGGATGCAGACGGCTTTATGTTAATATAAAATCGGTTTCTAATTATTCAAGTATAAAGTGCATCCACATTGGCAAATGCAAATGTTAAAACTGCGTCTTGATGAAGAAACAATGCATAAGGCATGAAGAACAATTCTTTATATGTTTGCCCAGCTGAGAGCTTTTCCTATCAAAAAATCACAGGTGCAGTCCTCTCAATTTTCTGACAATTAACCTAAATGGGTGGAATAACACAGAGAGAGAATCTGTGATTTTTTTTCCATTGTGAGATTCTAATGGGCAAAGCTTCATGCTGGAAGCAGCATTTTGAAAATTAGCCATGCTGTCTTAGGCAATTCTGAATTCTGTAAAGAGTAATCAGGTCACTAGAGGATAACTGGCTTTTAAAATCTAAACTTTTCGTCACCTGTTGCTTGGTTTTTCTTGTCTTTTTCCATTCCTTTCTTCCATTCTTTTCTGCAACGTAGGCCTTGGTCCTACAAGCAGGTATCCCTGATCAAAAAAAAGATGCTTAATTCTGAAAGATTCATTTAATTTGATTGTTTAATGTTGTCTTCTCACATGCTACTGAATACATCGTGGGCAGAATCTTTTGATTAGAGGGTGCGCACATGCCCAACCCACTCGAGCGTGAAATAACATGTGATGTGGGCTGAGCATGCTGATGTCAACGCGCACTCTCACGATATTTCACTAGGCGGGCGCACAATGGAGATGGAGGCACGCCCACCATTAATTAAGAGGCCAGTTAAGGCCCTTGAGACACCAATTGTCTCTAACTTTACGTAGCCCATGCGATTTTGCAGCCGTCGCATGGACAAAGCAGACAGGCAGGCAGGCCACAATTAGCAAAAGCTCAACTGCAGGTGGGATAAGAAGGGTCAGTGGCACTGTCAATGTGAGTAGTGAGGAGTTTTGGATCAAACTTGCTGCTGGTTGCTTCTGTGAACTGAACTCGCTTCAGAGCTGCATTCTAAGCATTTCTGGGCTTCATTTCAGGACTCATTGTTGCCTTCAGACCCCCGGAGGATTCAGACCACATGGGCCCTCCAGGTATTAGATAGCCTTTCGTTACCCTATTAATGGGGATTGTGCTCTCCACTGGAAGTACCGACTCTAAGGAGGAAGAGAGGGGCAGAAGGGAGAGGAGGTCAGGTGTCCCGATGGAGTTCCCAGATGAGCGACCTGTGGGAGGAGAGGTGCAGGCACAAGGGGGGCAGGGCCAACAGGAAGTCCAAGGTGGAAGGGGCCGCAGAAGATGTCACTACCCTGCTGCTAGGGTTTACAGGCGGCGATGCAGTTACCTCAATATGTCCGAGATGTCCGTGAATGTGAAACAGAGCTGAAATGAACATGAACCAATGTTTTTAATCAGACCATGAAAAATCTCAAACCAAAATGTGAAAACAAAATATCACCAGTGATAAGTCCATCTTGTGCTCAAGGTGCTTTACAGTTACGTTTGTGGATGTTATGTTCCCTCACTGGAACCGGCATTGGAGACAGCCTGCTCACTCTGCTGTCTTGTTGGTCTTGATGATCTTGGCGGGTATCCTCTGGCCCATGGAGCCTGTGAAAGCCCTGCCTGGGAGGGAGCAGCCAGTGCTACAGCTGGCATCTCCCCAGTTGCCACAGCCTCATTGGATGCCATGGTCACTGGCAGAGGGAGGGAGGAGTTGTTGCCACCATCCAGAGTACCCTGAGAGGAGCCAACAGAGACGACAGGCTGCCCGTGCGGCAACATGAGGTTGCGTTGGACCTCCCAGCTCACCATTGATGGACGGGCACCTAGCTGGGATACTGGATTCCCAATCCATCTCCCACACCGACACGGACCAGCTGAGATCATTGCCAGTGTGAGGGCTTTCAGGTCTGAGCGCATCCCCAAAGAGCCCTGATTCTGTCCCTGGAGCAGCCTATCCATGAGAATTGCACTCACTCAATAAAGGAGGCATGCACTCGGCCATGCGGGTCAACGCAGTGGTAATGCTCTGCAGGGACTCCTCCACAGTGGACATCATGGCACGCACTCCCTCATGTATCTCTGCCAGATCCTCCGACACACCCTGCTGGACTTCCATGGATGACTCATGGATGATTCCAGAGGCCCATCATCAGCCATCGACTGAGCATAGTCCTGGTCTCCAGCAGTCCTCCGACTGCCTCCACACTGGGCACTCTCTGCCTGCACCTCAAGCGAATGTGAAGTGCCCTCACCAATGTGCACTGAGATACCAGACAGCAATCTTATGCCCACCGAGGTGCTGATATCTGTGCTGGAGCCTGCTTGACCGAGAGGGTGTGACGCAGGTGCGTGCTCAGCATGGTGGTCCTCCGAGGTCAGGGTTGGGCCTTCAGGCTCCTCATAGTGACCGCCTGCTGTGAGCCTAAAGGGAGAAGAAGGACACGTCATTAGCTTAAGTCATGATACTGTCACTGTGCATTCCTGGCATCCTGGTGAGATAGAGATACGCAACATGGTGCCCTTGTCTTTCCATTATCAATGAGAACTCCAAATTTGAGGCTCATATCAATGAGACCATTCTCACCTCAGTGCACTGCACTCTTATCTCCGTCTGGCACCCCAACCTCACCATGGCTACCGACCTAGGTGCATGGCGCCTCCTGCTCATAACGTGTGAGGATTAGGAGGTATGGGGGTCCCCCACCAGTCCACGACCTCTCAATATTGTTATGGGATGTCTTCTCCAAAAAGGATGGAGGAGTGTTGATTAGTCCACTCTCTACCTGCAGCACCATTGCACCATGACCAACCCCACCTGAGGAATACCTCGCAGGGCTCAGCCGATTTGTGACCCTGGAGCCGCAAGGCACTCAGTCCAAGCAGCCAGGGCTCACTCCCTTGGCCAGCTCCTGCCTCATTGACATTTAGCATTCACACTCTAACACCTCTGAGGTCCACGGGGGATGAGCAGCTCTTAACTGTTCTGCAAAGTGACCCATGCCAACACGGTACTCACCCTTCCCGATCACAGGAGATCGTTGAAGCGCTTCCAGCACTGGATCCATGTGCGTCGCAACACATCATGGCTGCTGACCCTGGATGCCACCTCCTCCCAGGTCTTTTTGGTAAGGTTGGGAGGAGTAGGGGGGCCCTCCTCCCACCTCTGGAGACAAGGGGCAGAATTTTACCCTTGGCGTGCGGGCTCAATGGGGGCGGGTGGTGGCGGTCGGGAAGCCAACTGCCGCCCGCAATTGGCAGTGCTCCGCGTATTCAAGCTGGGGAATCAGCAAGAAGGGGTGGGGGCATGATGTCCACTGGGTCTAATGGCGACCCAACAGCTGATTCGAAATGGGCCCAGGCAGCGCCTGGAAGGCTACCACAGAAGGATGCGGAAGTGAGGATGAATCCCATTGCATCTGGACACAGCAGGCGGAGGGCAGTTTGGCCAGGCTGTCGGCCCCACGTTTCTCGGACGAGTGCCTTGCAGCGCTCCTGGAGGAGGTTGCAGCCAGAAGGGAAACCCTTGGCCGGAATTTTCCAGCCTCATGCCAGCTGAATCTTCCAATCCGGCCGATGTAAACGGAGATTTCAATGGTTTGCTGGCCCCACCATGGGGCCCTGGAAAATTCCAGCCATAGGGCGGATTGGTTCTAGATTTGCGCTAAGTGCAATGGTCATTTTACCTATTGGCCGCAATGGTGGCTTTTCACACGGCATCGTCCCATTCCCGGCACATCCTACACCATTAATAATACATTCACAGGAAACACTCCAGATCGCTGGCAGGTAGGGTTGGATTTGCCCACCATGCCATGACCTCAGCGCTTACTCGCTCCAGGCACCATATTTAAAGTGGGCTACTTCATGTCTACAGACCAGAACTGCTCCAGGCAACAGATGGTCCTGAAAGCAAAGAGGACAGCAGGCCCCCAAATTTATGATGCCCCTCTGGGCACTTGCTGGATGGGGTGGAAGGCCACTGTGATGTCTCCTAACCTTGATATCGCTGAAGCAGGTCCAGCAGAGTCACCAATCTGGCCTGGGAGACGGTGACACCGGCGGTCAGTGCCACCGGAGCATAGAGGAGGTCAGCCATATGTGCAGGAAAAGGATGAATGCTGTCATTCATTCCACTTGGGTAAATGAATTACGTCATCAATCTCAACTCACACACTCACAAACCCATCACACACTCACAGGGATCTCACACCTCAAAGGATGACACCACCAACTTTCACACACACCCTCACATCTCCATCAGGCTCATATCCTCTTGAGCTCTCGTCCTCATCCCGTCCACGTCTCTGCTCACCACACAAACATTCCGCATCCTGCTCACAATCTCTCCATCTGTTTTTGTGCAAGAGAAACTGGCTCACAACAGCAGGGAGAGGTCCCAGGCGAGGGGTGGAGTGGCCCACATTAGGCCCCTCACTCACTTTAAGGAGGCTGTCATCATACTGACTGGTGAGGGCATGGAGCACGTTGCGGCGATGGTGAGGTTAGTGGTGAACACCCTTGTGAGGATCCTGCACCACACCATCCCTCCCTCAATGCAACTGTGAGTGTTCTGTCTCCTGCGTTTGACTCTGCTGCCATGCACTAATTATCTCCACTTTGGTTCACAGGGAGCTCTGCCAAGCAACCGATGCCCTCAGCAAGCCAGTCCCTCAGCTCCATCCAGTTCCTCACCTCCAGTCAAGAGGACACCTCCTCCATTGAAGAGCTGGAAATAAGCAGCCTGGGAGACCCGTCACAGCTCTTACTCACACCCTATGCCAGTGCAGAGACACACACTTTGGTGGGACATAGATCTAGAGCAGGCTCGGGTTCACAATCTGGTGGTTACAACACCGACATGTGTTTGCAGCATGAGAAGACAGTTTCAGCCAAGCTGGGGAAGAAGCATCTGCAAGGTCCGAGCCCGAAGATTTGGCCTTTCAACTCATCGAGGAGAATCAGCAGAAGCCAGGGGACTGTCACACAGAGCTGATGGAAGCCTTCAACAGAGTAGCACATGATTCAGAGGAGTGAGTCCGTCTGCACTCTGGTGAAATGGTCCCACATGTACATGTATGGAGGCTTCCAAGGGAAGGATGACAGACACCATGGTCCAGCAGAATGCGGAGATGCGTGCAAACCTGCACTGCACTGGGGTAGCCAGAGGTGAGTTCCTGCAGTGGCAACACGAGAGGCAAATGGGGCACCTTGATTATTCTTTCAAGTACTAGATCACCTGAAGGAGTCTGGCCGGGGGCCTTGGGCACCCAAAGGGATGAAAGTGGCAGCTGGACACCCCTGGGTCATCCACTCACGAATCTCAGAGGCTGTCTGCTCCCTGTCAGCGAGAACCCTGAGACCGGGAGTGAGCCGGACACATACCCTACCTTCCTCCTCCTCCCTCCCCAAAAACCTATCTCACAAAGCAGGCCGGGAGAGGAGGAAAACCCAGGCTGAAAGGTAACCCACTTTCCATCCCTCTTGCATATGAATTCCGCCAAGGACAGCATGGTGTGTGTGCCACCAGAGACGAATGCAAGGTCAGTGTTAGTTAACTTGAAACCCTTAGCCCAGCACTTCCCTGGTAACCAGGGCTTGAGGCCTGGTCTGTCTTTCTCTCTCTCTAGCTCTGCATCTTAAGCAAATAGGCTAAAAAGGATTTTATTGGTGAGCTCTGCTGCTTGGCACTTTTTAATAGGCATTATTATTAATTACTCTTTTTTGAAATTATCCCTCCTGCAAAAAAGTGACAGCGTGGAGGTGGAACCTGGCAACTGATACCCCAACCCCCACCACAATTCCCCCTTCTTTGCCACTATAGCACCAATACCAGAGGTGGGGTGACATTAGTGAAAGGCCTGCTGAACTCACCCCACACCCCCCCACACCCCAACCCTCCCTTTTATGAACTTGGGCAAAACCTCTGATTTGCACCTTACTCACCTCCTCTATTTCAGCAATGTCCAGAGTCTCAAGACTTGTCTCCATATAAGGCTTCAAGCATTGCAGCTTTAGGTGATTCCTCCACTTGGTCTGTGTTTACTGGCACTGATTACGTGCAACGCTCTTCTCCAAGCAGCCAGCAAAGGGTCAAATGTTGGAATGAGGAATATGTCACTCAAGTATTCAATCCAGCAAACACCGTGTATGGTTATTTTTAAACACAGCATGTTTGGTGTTGGGTGCTTAACTTCAGAGATGATACAAACAGAGATGATAGCAGAGTATTCTGTGATGTCCCCCCAAGCTTGCTGTGAAATACTGTTAACATGTATTGCAAGGCAATGTTCTAAAATGAAACAGTACTTATCTTAGCAACCTTCCTGAGACCAGAAAATGTCTTTCTCACCTGCTCCCAGATTCAAGGCAGAGGTAGAAAGCATTCAATCTATTACATAGAATTACATTGAATGTACACTGCAGAACCAGCCCATTTGGCCTAACAGGTCAATGCCAGTGTTTAAGCAACATTCAAACCTCCTTCCACCCATCTTCATCTAACCCTACCATTATACCCTTTTATTGCTTTTTCCTTCATGTGTTTATCTAGCTTCCCCTTAACTGGGGAAGTTATTATCTCAACAGCTCATTGCAATATCAAGTTCCAAATTCTAACCATTCTTTAGGAGAAAGAAGTTACTTCTGAAGTCATGTTAAACTTATTACTATCTTAAACTTGTAGCCCTAGTTTTGGACTCCCTCACAAGTAAAAATGTTTCTCTATATCTACCCTATTAAACCCTGTAATAATCTTAAAGACCTTGATCAGGTAACCCCTCAGTCATCTCTTTTCTGGAGAAGAGCCCCTGTTTGTTCAGTCTTTCCTGACAGGTATAACCTACCTCAGCTTCAAAAGCAAATCATCTTTCTTTGTAAGACAGCAGGACCTTCTTTGTTCTCAAAGCATACCCATTGCTCAAGTCATTTTGATGCCTCTTTGGTAACAAAACATTTCAAGGACAGCCAATAGTTCCTTTAGAGCTGATAGCACAGGGTAACACCATGCTGGCTTGCATGCTTGTGGTGTCTCAACATTTATTGTGCCATGTCCACCGGGAGCACCAATAATTTGACTAAGTTGACAGTACGTTTAAGTTCAAGGTCAGCTCAAATGCTGCAGATACATGCAGGACCTGAGCAATAGCATTCCATGGCCATGGCCGTACACAATCAGCCCATACAACTGTATCCTATAATTCACATGAAAAGAAAATATCGTCCTTTGACAGCCTAATGAATCAATATGGCTGCTGTGACAAAATAATCAAACTCTTCCCTCCTCCTGACCTTACTGAAGATGGGACAGATTATATGTATAATTTTGCTCATTGAGTTTTCAAAAGCTAAGAATTGACAAATTCTGAGTAACGTATATACCCAAGTTCATTTTGAGTGATTAAATCCATTTCATACACTTGGTTTAAAAAAATCAGAATTAATAAAATAAAATTGAATGCATGAATATATTGAATTGTAAGGTTGGGAGATGGGATAAAAAGCTCATAAAGCTGCAGGCTACTTCATGATTACCAACTGCCCCTTTGTTGAACTTGATTTAAATCTTTTATCAATCCATGATTAGATGTTTTTAATGAGGCTTCCTATTTCCTAACCTCCATGTAGGTTTGAACAGTGGTCACATTAGCCCATGTCACTCTGCATGCTGTGTTTGATCAATGGAAAACTGATCAACATTTCAGGCTATTAGCTAAAGAGGATGGAAGTTGTCTAGAGTTATTGGAAAGAGCAGAGGGCCCCATCAGCTCACAAACCTAACTGATTACTTAGACAGAAACCACCCACCTGGCTCTCTTCATGTCTCAGGTCCACAACCTGAAAACGGTGTTTTGTTTTTGAAGTTATGATTTGCTATGACTTTCTGATTTTATAAAGTAAGTGTTCATAATGAGAAATGTGCTTTAATTCTCAGAAAAGGGCTGCAGAGTGTTTCGAGAATACAATTTAACATGAATTAACTATTTCTATTTTAGCAACTGCATGTTGCATTAAAATTTGTAATCATAGGCACAGAATGTCCGTTCCCCAGCAGGGGTTGGTGTTGGGGGCGGGGGGTGGGGGGGATGCTTGTACCCTGGGAGGTACCCCAGAAGATGTGTTGGGGGATCCCAAGAAGTCCCCATGCTAAAATTACATGGAAATTTCCTGGGAAGTTTAAAATATCCTGCACCAGGAACCTTTCGAAACTCAGAATTATATTGGAGAATTCAGATGCTTCTGACTCTCTTAGCAGAATAGCTACCCAGGAAAAGTTAGAAGGATTTCTAACTGAACCCCGACTACCCCTTCCTGAACAACACCCCCCCCACCCCCCTCCCCCCAGCCCCCAACAAACAATCCACCCCTGACTACCCTCCTGAGCCCCCAGTGATGACCCTCTCAACGCACTGACCACCACCCTGACTATCCTTCCAATCTCCTACCATCTCAAACCCCCTGACCAACTGACCCCCCCAACCACCCGACCATCCAACCTCAACCACCTGAAACCCTCCGACCACCCAGCACCCCTCCTGACCACCCAACCTCCCCTCCTACCACATCACCTGCCCTCCCCTGTGACTACCCAAACCCCTGCCCGACCACCCAACAATTCCCCTACATCACTGCTGCCCCACACTGGAAGGACTCCAGAGCAGCTATACTGCACATTTGTCACTAGGCTGGGTCGGAAATCTGAGCAAGAGATGTGTAGCTCCCAACTACGGTGTGTAAAAAGGGGCAGAGTGGTGGTGATTGCCACTGTACGGAAATCCTGGCCTGTAATTTGTGCTTCATTCCAACCAAATTATTGACCAATCAATAGTTCAAAGATAATGGGTCATAACCACCGACTAGCGTCGGATAGTGCTGGCCTGCAGAAATTACTTACTTAATACTTCTGTTTGCCGGAGTTGCTTGGGGCCTGCATCAGACGACTCCTCACAGGCCCCAGCAAAGTGCAGCTCCAGCATATTCAAGGAGGCCACGCCCTCTTGTTTACGGCACTTGCTGCCATAAAGCAGGTAAGTTTAAAGGGCAGGGAAATTGACATGCTGGGGAAAAGTAAGTGTCATAGGTAAGTGCATTGGACTTGGGGGGTGGGGGTGTCCGGGGTTAGTCTGGTGGGGGGAGGGGGGTTACGGAAGTTTGTGTTGAGGGATGTTGGTGATGTATGTCAGGGTTGAGGGGTGTGGTGCTGGGGTGATGTCGGGGGGTGTGGGAGGTGTCAGGGTCTGGGGAGGTGCTGGGATCAGAGGTGTGGGAGAGTCCCGTGGGGTCAGTCTGGGTCTGCACAATCGTTACTCAGAAGTTAGAAGAGATTTTAATTCTTCTAACATTTTCTGGGTAACTATTGGTACAACCTTGGTGGAACCATCCAAAGTTTGCGATTTAAATCGCATTTTCGGATGGTTCCCAATGCAGTGCAATTGTCCAGAGGAACTGTGCACTTCTGGGCAATTGCTGTGCAAACCCTTACCTGGGAACTTCCCAGAGGGGTTCCCTAGTGCATCTTTGGGGTAACCCCCCAAATCTGACGCTGGGGAGTGCGGAAGTTACAGGCCAATGTATATTTTTAAATGCTTTACCTCTGCAGTCTAGTTTGATTTCTATGATGTTGCTATGAAGTTATATTCAGTTCACAAAGGGTTAGCTCCCAGAAACACACATACTATCTGAAATGCTGATTAGGGCCATTAGTTGGAATACCAAATGAAGTTTTTATTAAAAATTATTTATTCTCACATGCCTTATCAACTCAAGGTAATAAGGAGTTAGCCAGGGCATCCTAGAAATAATAGCATTGATTCAGAAAATCCAGCCAGGGGCTTGGCTAACCAGGAAAAGTAGTTGCCATTATCTCCCCCAATAAGGGGGGAGCATCTCTTTCAAGATGGCAACATTTATTGGTAGCCTTACAAGCCATTACTAAATACACAGAGTGAGAAATGAAAGATCTTTAACTGTCCATCCCCATATTGAACAGATCAATAGTATGGATCTACAAGAGTCAAAATAAAATACAAAGTATGAAGTCTCATTTTCGAAAGTTAGTCCCAGTCAACTCAAAGACTGTTATCATGTGAAGTGATTGTAACTCAGAAGAAAGGGCAAAGTTGCAGAATCTATAAATTTGATGATCCAAGAAACAATAAGAAATAGGCCAATTTTGTCAGGAAATGGTCCAGATTTTACTGGAGAATCTAATAGTATCCACTATGAGTTAGATGTGCCCTTTCATGTTTTGTTTTTTAAATACTTCGTGTGTTAAGTTGCTGTTGCTGTAAACGTTGATTGAGGGAAGCAATGACCCACAACTTCCAGTCTCTGGGTGGTAGTACCTCCCAAGATGCACTTGGTGACCTATCGGAAATCCCCACATACTGACTATGTGGGAATTGTCCGAGAAGTTTAGACTTCAGATGGGCAATTCCCCTGCTTCTGGAACCCTCCAAAACTCTGCCTTAAAGTCGGAGACTTCAGGTGATTTCAACTTACCGAGGAAAAGTTAGAAGGATTAATACCAGTTCTAACTCCTGGGTAACTATACTACTGAGCCCCCCAATTCTCCATTGGAACCCCTGACTATGCCCCCTGACCACCCGACTACCCCCCAACCCCCTGATTATTCCCAGACCTGACTACCCCCTGACCTCCCTAACCAACCACCAACCCAACTACCCCCAACACTGCCGACTATTGCCTGACCTGACACCCCCTGAATACACACTGACCTGACCACTAGCCCCCAAATCAACTACACTCCTGACCCAACAATCCTGCTGATCCCGCCACTACAATCCTGACCTGACTAGCCCACTGACCCTCCAATTACTCCCCAACCTAACTATCCCCGTCTAGCCCCCCGACCACCCGACTACACCAACCCCTGACTGCACCCTCAAACTCTCAACCATCCCCACAATCCTCCTGACTCCACCGGCTACAGTCCCAACCCGACTTCACCCCGACTCAACTACCCGCCGACCCTCCAACTATTCCCCAACCTGACTAGCTCCCTAACCCAACTATTCCCTGACCCAACTACACCCAAGCCTCTAATTAACCCCCCCACCATCCGACTTACCCCATGGCCCGCCAACTACCCCCAGCCCCCGACCTGACAATTCCTGACCACCCGGTACATTCCCTGTTCTGCCGACTACCCTCCAGGTCTGACTACCCACTCGCCCTCCTGACCCAATGCCTAATGACCCATCTGCGCCCCCACCAACTACCCTTCTCCCTGCCCGTGCTGCTGAGGTTATTTGGTTAAAAAAACACAATGCTTTATTAAAAGTGCAGAAAGACTTGAATTAACAAGACTTAAGTTTCTGTGGCAAGCTTCATAGGTAAGAGAGAAATGCAATAATTTCATGCCATCCAATGGGAAGAAGTTTTAGCTCGGCGGACGGGTACGTGCCCGACCCGACTGAGCGTAACATGACACGCGATGACGTTGGGCAAGTATCCCGATATCATCGCACACTTGGGTGATATTTCAGTCGGCAGCCACGCACTAAAGTCAGCAGCGCACCCACCGACAGTTGAAAGGCTTGTTAAGGCCATTAAAAAGATAATTGAAAGAATTTTTTCACTGCCTGTCCAACCTTACGGTTGGCGGGTAGGCAAAAAAAGCCAAGCGGCCTTTGCATTTTTAGGACGCCTCATCCACTGGTATAATGACGTTTCCAAAAGCAAATAAAAATAAAATTAAAATTTTAGAATTTAATTAATAACATGTCCCTGCTTATGTGACAGAGTCACATGTGAGGACATGCTTTAGAACATTTTAAAAATGCTTGTTGTTTATTTTGAAAAATGTTCATCTTCCTGAGGCAGCTCTGTGCTTCAGTGAGCTTTTCCAATGCATACCCACCTCCTCCCCTGTGAATTTGAATGATAAGTCAGTCAGTGAGATGTCATTTGTCCAAAACTAATGGCAGAGCGGCACCACTCAGTCAGCATACTTGTGAGGATTTGGTTTGATACAACTTATTTTAAAATTGACCAATTTTGACCAGCATGCTTTGCAAGACCAAAAGACTTTGTGAAGTGAAACAAAACCTGCTAAAAGCTGCAGGGCTTTTTCACAGATAAACAAGAAACATTGGGCTGCGATGGGAAAGAGCAGACTTTCAAGGCCAGGATATATCTGGCCGAGAGGCCCACCATCACAAAGTAAAGCTAACACAACAGATAACTGTGCTTCAAAGCTGTGTCAAGTCTTCCAACTAAACCATGCCTAATTAAGAAATGCTTGCTAGAATGCAAAAGCCAATTAGTGTGTGGAACATGAGTATAGTTTCAATGGTATGATAAAAGAATATAAACTGTGAAAGTGTCCAAATTGGAAACGAGGTGTGTCAAGAGTGTCATGGAAAACAGTTTCGAATGAGATAGGGAAGATAATGTTAGCTTTGTTGATCAAAGACAGAAGGCATGTGTGAAAGCTCTAGAAACTTGAGGAGAATGAATAAGCCCATGACTGAAGCAAAAAAAACTCAACGTACCATTTGACATTGTAGCCTAAGCCGGATTTTGATTGGACGGTCCGGCCCCTGTTGATGGATCACCCATGCCTGCCTTGAAAGGGAAATTTTAAAGATGGTTGTAAAGAATGATTTGGCACTGCAGACAGGATAGGATGATTTGGTCGACCATCCAGAACTGAAAGTCATTTGAATTAGGCAGGTTGTATTTTTAACTTCAGAGATAAAAACAAAAAACAAAAAACTGTGTTTGCTGGAAATCCAAAACAAAAACAGAATTTCCTGGAAAAACTCAGCAGGTCTGGCAGCATCGGCGGAGAAGAAAAGAGTTGACGTTTCGAGTCCTCATGACCCTTCGACAGAACTAGGCGAATCCCAGGAAGGGGTGAAATATAAGCTGGTTTAAGGTGGTGGGGGGGTGGGTTGGGTGGGGGGAGAGAAGTGGATGGGGGTGATGTGGTTATAGGCAAAAGCAGTGATAGAAGCAGATCATCAAAAGATGTCACAGACAGCAGAACAAAAGAACACATAGGTGTCGAAGTAGGTGATATTATCTAAATGAATGTGCTAATTAAGAATGGATGGTAGGGCACTCAAGGTATAGCTCTAGTGGGGGTGGGGGGAGCATAAAAGATTTAAAATTATTTTAAAATAATGGAAATAGGTGGGAAAAAGAAAAATTCTATATAATTTATTGGAAAAAAAAACAAAAGGAAGGGGGAAGAAACAGAAAGGGGGTGGGGATGGAGGGGGGAGGTCAAGACCTAAAGTTGTTGAATTCAATATTCAGTCCGGAAGGCTGTAAAGTGCCTAGTCGGAAGATGAGGTGTTGTTCCTCTAGTTTGCGTTGGGCTTCACTGGAACAATGCAGCAAGCCAAAGACAGACATGTGGGCAAGAGAGCAGGGTGGAGTGTTGAAATGGCAAGCGACAGGGAGGTTTGGGTCATTCTTGCGGACAGACCGCAGGTGTTCTGCAAAGCGGTCGCCCAGTTTACGTTTGGTCTCTCCAATGTAGAGGAGACCGCATTGGGAGCAACAAATGCAGTAGACTAAGTTGGGGGAAATGCAAGTGAAATGTTGCTTCACTTGAAAGGAGTGTTTGGGCCCTTGGACGGTGAGGAGAGTGGAAGTGAAGGAGCAGGTGTTACATCTTTTGCGTGGGCATGGGGTGGTGCCACAGGTGGGGGTTGGGGAGTAGTGGGTGATGGAGGAGTGGACCAGGGTGTCCCGGAGGGAACGATCCTTATGGAATGGCAACAGTGGGGGTGAAGGGAAGATGTGTTTGGCGGTGGCATTATGCTGGAGTTGGCGGAAATGGCGGAGGATGATCCTTTGAATGCGGAGGCTGGTGGGGTGATAAGTGAGGACAAGGGGGACCCTATCATGTTTCTGGGAGGGAGGAGAAGGCATGAGGGTGGATGCCGTGTCCGGCCCATCTCCCGCGCATCAGCCTCTGCAAGGTAGAGGTCGGTTCGCCCAATAAACTTGTTGGCAAGTTTGATGACAATGCTCAGGTTGGAAAGAACAGGCTATATCTGAGAAATATTGGTTAGCGTGACTGAAGGGAGCAGAGAAAACAAAATGGCAGAGGTCACACCTGGGGTTCTCAGTGTAAAGACCTTGAGCAGGTAAGCAGCCAGAGCAAAAGAAGCAGGCGGTGTAGTATATTGCAAGATCTGAGCATTTTGTTATATTGCCCTCTATGTTTGGGAGGTATAAAGTTATTCAGTCATGGCTGCTAATAGTGAATCCACATGTTAATCTTCTGTCAGCGCAATACAAACAGGTGGAAAGAATTCCAACGAATTTCATCTAGACAAAATGTTAACTGTTAGCGTGCCAGGCCAGCTGAGTATTTCCAGCCTTTTCTGCTTTCATTACAGATTTCCAGCATCCACAGTACTCTCTATTTGTAACAATCTAGATTTTATATTTGCTGTGCATTCTGCATAATATAACTGCAAATAAATTCTGAAATCTGATTTGTGATAACTGATACCGAGTGTTTTAAGGATCCCATTTAGCCAGATTTAATAATCAGATAAAAATATTCCAGTGGCACAGACCTTTCAACTCTTCAGCATTCTGTGTATGACAAATTAATTTTTGTTTCTGGGGAATACTCCATGGAGTTTAATTTGCCATATAAGTGTCAGCTTCCAACAATTTAGATGATTGATGCTAATACTGAGTATCTTCAAACTGAATTCTAGAGGTTTACTCATAACTTAGGCAGCTGAGTGCTTGGATTCCTACCTAGAAAGAGACAAGTGTTGAGTCTCTAGCTTTCATATACTTCAAGCTTATATTTCTTGATAAGTTTTGGCAATTCTCAGTTGGGCTGTTAGATGAACTGTCACATAGATAGAACCAGGTTATTTAAATTCCACTTCCTTTTTAATAAACATGTATATATGTGCAGTGAATGCAGACAGCCATAACTCACATTTTATTTTCTTATTGGCTGAAGGTGTGGGTATAGAAAACTGACTGTTGGGAGAAAGTAGGGTGATATCAGGGTAAAAAAATCCATATCTTGTAAAAGGCTTGCCTAATCTCAAAAGTCAATTTTTAAGAGTAAGGCAATAAATACCTTGTAAGAGTGTTAGAATTTAGTTATCCAAAGGTTCACAATTACTATTATAATTTGTCTCCATTTGAAATGAGGACATTAATATATTATGCAAAACTTGGCTTCAATCTCTCCTTGGCCCATGGATTCTCAGTCTGTTTCTGGTAATTTATGCCCAGTTTGTATCCACACCCCCACCTGCTGTCACATCAGGCTTCTATCTTTGTAAACAGTTCATGCTTCCATGGACATGCACTATGAGACTGCTCTGCACAGCCTAGCTGACAGTCCCTTGCTGTGTGAAAAGGCACTGTTGTTATCATGTACCCTGGTAGAAACCTGACAGGTGCCTCAGAAAAAGAACCCTTCCACCACTGCAGTACTTGACATTTGCTCGAATTGAAATAAAGACAAACAAACCTTGTCACTCACTGCCATTATAAATCATGATATGGTATGGCTGCTGAATGGAAGCTAAGTCAATTTATTCCATGATGCTTGGCAGCATATGCTACTGGTGATATTTGTGGCTGGAGAAATTAATGACTATTTTTTCCTCCTCTGCAAAATGGTATGAATGAATGCACTGGTAGCCATAATTAATGATGAAAGCAAATATTAAAATTAGCCCTGGAAATAAGTCACATAAATCTTTTTTCAAATATCAATAAAGAGCTAAATGAAAATAAAATAAATCTTTGAAGACTGAACACTCCACTGGCAGGTCTTTGGATCATGAATGTACCCAGATGAAATATAAAGGAGCCAGATGCAATAAACAAAGGTTGATTGAAAATTCAACTCTAATGATTCATTATTATGGAAAAAATAATTCATTGTAGATCTGCTATGATGCACATGCACATTCAGGTGGTAAGGGGAAAAATGGCTTGACTTTATGAAAATTTGTTTAGGGCTATGGAACAAATACACATGTAAATAGATTTGTGGTTCAGATCAGCCACAATCTAAATGAATGCAGATCATACTTAAGGAGCTGAATGGCCTACTCCTGTTCTTATATTTATCTATTTATTCACCAAACTCATTAATTGCTTAAATATTTGCATTGCTTTGATCAAACTTTATAGTATTGTTACCCTATATCAGAGTGCTTTAGTATCAGTAGTACCATTGGACTTCAGTCATTTTCATTGATTATTGTTCTTGTGTGGAAGAGCATCAATTAAACTATTACGTGCTCCACAAGTGATAATCTATTCAAGCTTTATTAAATCAAGGCCCCATCTTCTCTCTTAGGTGGATGTAAATGATGTCACAGCATTATTCAAAAAAGGGTGGTGGAGTTGCCTACATGTCCTGGCCAACATTTATCCCTCAACCTTTCAGATGAACTGGTCAATTATTGCACTGTGACAGCTTGCTGTGTATAATTTTTGCTGTTGTAATTGTTACTTTACAACAGCAATTGAAACACCCTGGGTTGTGAAAGGAACATCATATTGGAATCACTTCTCTGTCAGTTTGCTAACAGATTCCTTATTCCATTCAGTCATTTGCAAGTAGCCAAGGTGCCATGTAGTATTTTTATAACCATGGTAAGCAGTTTTTAATTTTATAAATAGACAATAATATTAATATTTAGTTTAATATAATTCTAATCTCTGAGATAGCAATTGAGTGCACTAATTGATTTCAAAATTCAATGAGCAACCTTTAAAGATTTGTGCTACGTTCTTTTTAAAAAGACTACAAGACAATGTCTGCAGGGGAATTTGAACTCTGGATTGGAAAGCCAGTGTAATCATGTGCTGACTGCCCAGGAGGCAGTGTGAGAGACTCAATCCATCCTGATAGCTAGGCCTCATCTGAATGCATTGGTGGATTACCCACCCAAAATGGACACCCAGAGATCCTGGATGGCCTGGAGGCTGACAAGCAGCACTCAGGTAAGTCAATGGTGGTGGGGGTTGGCCTGGTTTCAGAAACAAGGAATAAGGGGATTCCAGGGCAGCTTTCTTCGTAGGATTCAGAACAACTTGTGATATAATTTTATGATATTATTGGGTTTGCACCTCCGCTTCAGCTACTTCTTCTTATTCAGTAAGCCTGTAAAACAACTTGAAGTCCTTTTTTAAGCGGTAGGACCTCAATCTGCATATATTTAAGAGGTGACTTTCCAAGTCAGGTGCATAATTCAAGAGCTCAGGAGAACAGTGATATGAAAAAGGCTGTTGGACAGAAACGGAGAGGTAAGGAGACAGCTTTCATTTTAGTTCTCATTCCACCGGGTTTCCTCCCTTGTGTGGTTTTGATACAAACACATTTAACTCATGCTTTTACATGGAAAGTACTTGCTATTTGAGATATTAGGTGATGCATCACGTTAACTGCAGTCTAAATGGACACATAATGGGTCAAATTTTCCTAAGAACCCACTATAAGTTAGATTGTGGGCAGAATCTACCCAGGTTTGCATTAAGTGCAGTAGCAGGCAGGAGGAAGAAAAGAATGTGTTAACTGACGGCCGCAATGGCGGCTTTTCATGCTGTATTGACCCAATTCCGTCTCATTCATCATGCACTCCCAGGAAACACGCCATTTTGCTGGTGGAAGGCCTCCAATTTGCCTGCAATGCTGTCACCCAGCCGTTTCCTCACGCCAGGCGCTATATTTAAAATGCAGCCGCGTGCACACCTCTCAGTGCTTCCAGCCCATGACTACTGCGTGACTCAGGAGAGAATCAAGGAGAAGGACTCTTGTGCTCAACAGGAGGAAGAGCATCCAACAGAGGGCGCTGGTGAGAAGTGACTGAAGCATTCTGGCAGAAGTCACTGCAGCCACCGCGACTCAGGAGGAAATCGAGGAGGACCCACTGTCAAAGAATGGAATCGCCCCAAACATTACATTGCTGTAGTGTTTCCATCCCTCCCTCCTCCTCAAACTTAAAAAAGAGAGAGAGGAAGAGGCAGTGTCTTCAGGAGTGCACCAGACCTGCGAGGGACACTCTTCTGAAAGTGGATTTTAAAGAAAAAGCAGCTGATTGGTGTGTAAATCCTGGGAGCAGACTCAGAGGGAAGATCACCGGAGCAGTGATTATAAATCTAGCTTACCTCGGGATTCACGGCCTTGTCTCCAGGGAGCAGACTCGGAGGGAGAAGCACCGGAGCGGTGACCTCGGGGCACAGAGTAACTGAAGCCAAAACTGAAAATGTGACATCACAGGAAAGCTGTGACCTGATTGGTTGGTAGGAAATCTGCACCAAATTTGAAAAAGAAACTGCACAGCTAATTAATAATTTAATTATCTAAGTCAAGAGGGCTGGGCAGGTGATGTGCTGTAGCTGTATGATGTGGAAGCTGGCAGATCCCATTGCGAGCCGCAGTGACCACACCTGCAGCAAGTGTTGGTTGCTGGAGGAACTCAGGCTCAGAATTGATGAGCTGGAGTCCAAGCTCTGGACGCTGTGGCACATCCAGGAGGGGGAGAGTTACCTGGATGCTTTGTTTCAGGAGGCAGTCACACCCGGTAGATTAAGTACCTCAAGTTAGGTCAGTGGTCAGGGTCAGCAGGGTGTGACTGCAAGTGAGGCAGGTAGAGGGATCCTATGTTCAAGAACAGAGGAGCCTCAGCTCTTGACCTTGGCCAACAGATATGAGGTACTTGCTCCCTGTGTGAATGAGGAACAGGGATGTAGGGAGATGAGCCAGCTGACCACGGCACCGTGGCACAGGAGGCCATTCAAGAGGGGGGAGCAAAAAAACAAGTGGTAGTTGTAGGGGATTCTATAATTAGGGGAATTGATAGCATCCTTTGTAAGCAGGATCGGGAGTCCCGCATGGTATGTTGCCTGCCCGGTGCCAGGATGAGGGACATCTCTGACCGGCTTGAAAGGATATTGGAGAGGGAGGGGGAGGATCCAGTTGTTGTGGTCCACGTCAGAACAAATAACAGATAATCCTCTTTGGGGATTATCAGGAACTAGGAACTAAATTAATGAACAGGTCCTCAAGGGTTATAATCTCCGGATTACTACCCGAGCCACATGCAAATTGGCATAGGGACACGAGAATAAGGGAAGTAAAGGAGTGGTGTGGGAAAGAGGGGTTCCATTTCATGGGGCATTGTCATCAGTATTGGAACAGGAGGGATCTGTACCACTGGGACGGTCTCCACCTGAACTGATCTGGGACCAATGTTCAAGCGAAAAGGGTAAATAGGGTGGTCAACAGGACTTTAAACTAGAAAGTTGGGGGGGGAGGGAAGGGTAAAACTCCAAGAAGTATGACTAATAGGAAACAAAGCAGCAGGTTAGCGTGTGGGGGGATGGATTCAACTTCATGGAAAATTGTGAAAAAACTGAAAAGAAAGGAGAGCCCAGGAGAGGCTATTAAAGACTCCAGAACACAAAATAGAACAGAGTGTTTGGAAAGGGCTAGGAATCTAACTTCAAGCCATCAGATAAAGGGACGACAATGAGAAATAGGACAGGAAATACAGGACTGAAGGTGTTGTATCTGAATGCACGCAGTACATGAAATAAGGTAAATGAGCTTGTGGCGCAGATTGAAATTGGCAGTTATGATGTGGTGGGCATCATGGAGACATGGCTGCAAGGGAATCAGGACTGGGAGCTAAATATCCAAGAATATACTCCCTGTCAAAAAGATAGGCAGGTTGGCAGAGGGGGTGAGGTTGTTTTGTTAGTAAGAACTGAAATTAAATCGATAGCAAGAAATGACGTAGGGTCAGATGATGTAGAATCTGTGTGGGTAGAGCTGAGGAACTGCAAAGGTAAAAAAACCGTAATGGGAGTTACGTACAGGCCTCCGAACAGTAGTCAGGATGTGGGGCATAAGATACACCAGGAGATAGAAAAGGCGTGTAAGAAAGGCAAGGTTACAGTGATCATGGAGGATTTCAATATGCAGGTAGACTGGGAAAATCAGGTTGTTAGTGGATCCCAAGAAAAGGAATTTGTGGCATGTCTACAAGATGGCTTTTTGGAAACAGAAACAGAATTACCTGGAAAAACTCAGCAGGTCTGGCAGCATCGGCGGAGAAGAAAAGAGTTGACATTTCGAGTCCTCATGACCGTTCGACAGATTTTTGGAGCAGCTTGTGGTGGAGCCCACTTGGGAACATGCAATTCTAGATTTAATGATGTGTAATGAGGCAGATTTGATAAGGGAGCTTAAGGTGAAGGAACCCTTAGGAGGAAGTGACCATAATATGATAGAATTTACCCTGCAATTTGAGAGGAAAAAGCCGGAATCAAATGTAATGGTATTACAGTTGAATAAAGGCAACTGCAGAAGCATGAGGGAGGAGCTGGCCAGAAGTGACTGGGGGATGAGCCTAGCAGGAAAGACAGTGGAACAGCAATGGCAGGAGTTTCTGGGAGTAATTTGGGAGACACAGCAAAAATTCATCCCTAGGAAGAAGAAGCATACTAAAGGGAGGATGAAGCAACCATGGCTGACATGGGAAGTCAGGGACAGCATAAAAGCTAAAGAGAAAGCATACAATGCGGTGAAGAGCAGTGGGAAACCAGGGGATTGGGAAGGTTACAAAGACCAACAGAGGACAACTAAAAAAGAAATAAGGAGGGAGAAGATTAAATATGAGGGTAAACTAGCCAGTAATATAAAAGAAGATTGCAAGAGTTTTTTTAGATATATAATGGGTAAGGGAGAGGCAAAAGTGGACATTGGGCCGCTGGAAAATGACACTGGAGAAGTAGTAGTGGGGAACAAAGAAATGGCGGAGGAACTGAATAGGTACTTTGTGTCAGTCTTCACGGTGGAAGACACAAGTAACATCCCCAAAGTTCAAGAGAGTCGGGGGGCAGAGGTGAGTATGGTGGCCTTTACCAAGGAGAAGGTGCTAGGAAAACTGAAAGGTCTGAAGGTGGATAAATCACCTGGACCAGATGGATTACACCCCAGAGTTCTGAAGGAGATCGCTGAAGAGATAGTGGAGGCATTAATGGTGATCTTTCAGGAATCACTGGAGTCAGTGAGGGTCTTAGAGGATTGGAAAATTGCAAATGTAACCCCCCGTTTAAGAAGGGAGTGAGGCAAAAGACGGGAAATTACAGGCCGATTAGCCTGACCTCAGTCGTTGGTAAGATTTTAGAGTCCATTATTAAGGATGAGATTTCAAAATACTAGGAAGTGCATGGTAAAATCGAGCAAAGTCAGTATGGTTTCATCAAGGGGAGGTCATGCCTGACAAATCTGTTAGAATTCTTTGAGGAGGTAATGAGCAGGTTAGACAAAGGAGAGCCAATGGATGTTATCTACTTGGACTTCCAGAAGGCCTTTGACAAGGTGCGACCCAGGAGGCTGCTCAGTAAGATAAGAGCCCATGGTGTTAGAGGCAAGGTACTAGCATGGATAGAAGATTGGCTGTCTGGCAGGAGGCAGAGAGTGGGGATAAGGGGGTCCTTCTCAGGATGGCGGCCGGTGACTAGTGGAGTTCCGCAGGGGTCAGTGTTGGGACCACAACTTTTCACTTTATACATTAATGATTTAGATGAAGGAACTGAGGGCATCCTGACTAAGTTTGCAGATGATACAAAGATAGGTGGAGGGACAGGTATTATTGAGGAGGCGGGGAGGCTGCAGAAGGGTTTGGACAGGTTAGGAGAATGGGCAAAGAAGTGGCAGATGGAATACAATGTGGGCAAATGTGAGGTCATGCACTTTGATAGGAAGAATAGAGGCATGGACTATTTTCTAAATGGGGAGAGAATTAGAAATCTGGAGTGCAAAGGGACTTGGGAGCCCTAGTCCAGGATTCTCTTAAGGTTAACTTGCAGGTTGAGTTGGTAGTTAGGAAGGCAAATGCAATGTTGGCATTTATTTCGAAAGGACTAGAATATAAAAGCAGGGATGTGCTGCTGAGGCTTTATAAGGATCTGGTCAGACCACATTTAGAATATTGTGAGCAATTTTGGGCCCCTTATCTCAGGAATGATATTCTGGCCCTGGAGAGGGTCCACAGAAGGTTCACGAGAACGATCCCAGGAATGAAAGGCTTAAAATATGAGGAATATTTGAGGACTCTGGGTCTATACTCAATGGAGTTTAGAAGGATGAGGGGGGATCTGATTGAAACTTACAGAATACTGAAAGGCCTTGATAGAGTGGACATGGTGAAGATGTTTCCATTAGTAGGAGAGATTAGAACCCGAGGGCACAGCCTCAGAGTAAAGGGAAGACCTTTTAAAACAGAAGTGAGGAGAAACTTCTTTAGCCAGAGAGTGGTGAATCTATGGAATTTATTGCCACAGAAGGCTGTGGAGGCCAGGTCATTGAGTGTATTTAAGACTGAGATAGATAGGTTCTTGATTGGTAAGGGGATCAAAGGTTACAGGGAGAAGGCAGGAGAATGGAGTTGAGAATCTTATCAGCCATGATTGAGTGGCGGAGCAGACTCGATGGGCCGAATGGCCTAATTTCTGCTCCTATGTCTTATGGTGTCTTATTTCTAAAGACATGGCCCCGAAAGGTAAGAATATTGCAGCCGCCCCAGCCCCAACAATTCAGTAACCCATCCCTAGAATGCCTTTTGTATGGTATGGAGGCCCGCCGTGATGCCCCCTACCCCGGTTCTGCCTACAGGGGGAGCAGCAACATCACCAATCTGGCTTGGGAGACAGTGGCAGCAGAGGTCAGTGCCAACACCCTGCTAAAGAGGACAGTCACACAGTGCTAAAAGAGGTTGAATGATCTCCTCCGTTCCACCAGGGTAAGTCACTCTTCTCATCACTCTCAACTCACACACTCACAAACCCATCACACATCCACAGGGATCTCACTCTCTACCAGTTCAAGGGACATCACCATTCACGCTCTCACACAACTTCATTGCCTTCACCCCACCCATGGCATCATTCACCACCCATACATGCCAGACATATTTATCATCTGATAAAAACAAAAACAGAATTACCTGGAAAAACTCAGCAGGTCTGGCAGCATTGGCAGAGAAGAAAAGAGTTGACGTTTCGAGTCCTCATGACCCTTCAACAGAACTAGGTGAATCCAAGGAGAGGGGTGAAATATAAACTGGTTTAAGGTTGGGGGTGGGGGGGTGGGGGAGAAGTGGAGGGGGGTGGTGTGGTTGTAGGGACAAGCAAGCAGTGAAAGGAGCAGATAATCAAAAGATGTCACAGACAAAAGAACAAAAGAACACAGAGGTGTTGAAGTTGGTGATATTATCTAAATGAACGTGCTAATTAAGAATGGATGGTAGGGCATTCAAGGTATAGCTCTAGTGGGGGTGGGGGGAGCATAAAAGATTTAAAAATAATGGAAATAGGTGGGAAAAGAAATATCTATATAAATTATTGGAAAAAACAAAAGGAAGGGGGAAGAAACAGAAAGGGGGTGGGGATGGAGGAGGGAGCTCAAGACCTAAAGTTGTTGAATTCAATATTCTGTCCGGAAGGCTGTAAAGTGCCTAGTCGGAAGATGAGGTACTGTTCCTCCAGTTTGTGTTGGGCTTCACTGGAACAATGCAGCAAGCCAAGGACAGACATGTGGGCAAGAGAGCAGGGTGGAGTATTAAAATGGCAAGCGACAGGGAGGTTTGGGTCATTCTTGCGGACAGACCGCAGGTGTTCTGCAAAGCGGTCGCCCAGTTTACGTTTGGTCTCTCCAATGTAGAGGAGACCGCATTAGGAGTAACGAATACAGTAGACTAAGTTGGGGGAAATGCAAGTGAAATGCTGCTTCACTTGAAAGGAGTGTTTGGGCCCTTGGACAGTGAGGAGAGAGGAAGTGAAGGGGCAGGTGTTACATCTTTTGCGTGGGCATGGGGAGATGCCATAGGTGTCATAGATATTTATCATCTGGCCTGGCAGGGTCCTGCTTATATTTTCTCCATTTGTCCTTATGCAAGACAAACTGGCAGGCCACAAAAGGGAAAGGTCACAGGCTGGTGGAGGAATACCTGAAATCAAGGCCTTCAAAGACTTTGAAATCAGAGCCATCCAGCTGGCTGGCGAGGATCTGGACCATTCCTGTGCTGATGGTGCTCAACCAAGTGAGGGTCCCGGAGTGCAACATCCATCAGACAATCATGCTGTGAGTGATGTGGCCTATTTCACAGGCCACTGCCATGCATTAAGTATCTCCCTTTACTTTTGGAGGCACATCTGGGAAACAGCGAGGGGGCCCATGAGTCAAACCCTCAATTCAAGCTCCAAAGAAACTTTAGAAGAGGAATCTGCTAAAACTCTCATTGAGGTCCTGTCACAACGCTCACCCACACCCTCCACCAACACAGAGATACACACCTCGGTGGGACCAAGCTTTCGAGTAGCCTTGGGGTCGCAATCTAGAGAGCACACCCACAGCAGGTGGCGGCAGGGACTTCCCAGGTTTCTGGCACTCAGAGGACTGCTGGAGGGCAGAAATCTGCTGAGTCCGAGTCAGATGACGAGCCTTTGGACTCGGTCATACTTCAGTTGCTGGAGCTGCAAAGGCAAGCTCGGGAACATCAGGAAAGGATGTCCACTGCACTCCTCAGGTTGCAAGGCATGATGGAGGACTCCATCTGCCTTCAGTCTGAGGTGATAGCACCAGCATGCCAATGCACTGAGGTCAACATTAGTAGGAGGGTTGCTGCCATGGAGACATTGGTCCAGGACATTGGAACTGCACTGCTGCGCAGGTTGAACTCCGTCGCTGACGCCATAGTTGGCCTCCAACAGTGTCAATGCAAGAGGGGTCCAGGGCAGCTTGATCTTGCTCCAGCTTCCCCTTCTCCTCAAGAAGACATTCAGGGCCCTCGAGCACCCATGGGAAGGAGGATCAGCAGGTGCACATCCCGAGGCCATCCACCCAATTGATTCTGGGAGTGTCCAGCCCATCCAAATCCCCTCTTCCTGTTACCCCAGCAAATCCCACTTCATAGGCCAAGGAGAATGCATCTGCCACACAGCAGCATCCTGAAAACAAGCCAGGGTCCTCCAGAGTATGCCTTCAAGGTCATCACAGACAGGACATAGCAGTCAGCAGGCTGCCTCAACCTCTGCTGTGGATATCAGGGGAGCATCAAGACATAGTAGCAGGGTTAGGAAAGTTAAGAAGATGTAGCTGCACAGCCTGGGCATTGGGCGTTAATTGCTTCTACATAATGTTCACTTTGTTAGTAAGCTCCGAAGAAAGTCTCCTTGCCAATGGCTCCTTGTTCTGATGAGCAGTGTTTGTGTCACTCAGATGTGAAACCTTGGTCCCTGCACAAGATAAAAACATATGTGTCAGTCCAGGGCCTCTTCCCCTGTGCATCGTACAACCTTCCCAGCACACTAATAGTGCAACTTCACTGTTACTGGACACATCAGTCATGCCTGCACCTCGATGGAGCTTATCATTGCTGCCAGAATGTCCTGGGCTGGCAGCATGGAGTTCCATCATTCTCTCTGTGTGCTCCCAGCACCTTTGAGGTGCAGCTGAGCCCCCGTCTCCTCTGCATCTGTGTCCGGTGACAGTGTGGTCGTGAAGGTTTCAGCTCATGAAGGATGCCATGGGATCAGGTGAAGTTAAAGTTTCCATGCTGCATCTCCATGATATGACTCTGTTCATAGAATGCAAGTGAGGTGCCATCAGCCAGACAGAATCAGACATCCACATAAGCTATGTGAGGATCTATGGAATGTCCCCACTGCACGTCATCATCACCCTCATTGAATGTAAGGACTATGGGCATCTGCTGCATCTCCATAACAGGAGCCTTATCACAGAGGGTATGTGCGCTGCCATCAGCGAGACAGAAGTCAAGTGTTCTCAAATGCATTGTGAGGATCTGTGGTTTCTCCTCAACGCATGTCGTCATCATCCTCCACAAATCTAGCAGCTACAAGGGCCTCCCAAGCATGCCTGCCTTGCCTAGCCAGTGTGATGGCCTCATTGCTGTCATCCTCACCTTCAAGGACCTCCTCACCCTCATCCCTGTCAACGTCTTCTCATCGGAAGAGACGCGCAACTCCTCTATCTCGTCAGCCAGCTCCTCTCCCCGCTGCAATGCCAGGTTGTAAAGGGCGCAGCAGATGATGACAATGCATGATGCCCTCTTGGACTGTATTACAGGGCTCCACCAGACCGGTCCAGGCACCACGACCTCATTTTCAACATTCCGATGGTTTGCTCCACCAAAGTGTGAGTTGCAGCAGGAGCCTTGTTGTGCATTCATCGGTTGCAGCCTAAGGCTGCTGCACAGATGTCATCAGCCACCTCCTCTGCAGGTATCCCTTGTCCCCGAGGAGCCAGCCTTGCAGCCTCTCTGGACCTTGGAAGATATCAGGGATCTTTGGCCTACTGATACTGTAGGAGTTGTGCAAATTCGCTGGGAACCATGCGCAGACCTGCAGGATGCATTTGTGGTGGTTGTACACCAGCTGCACATTCAGTTAGTGGAAGCCCTTGCAGCTGACGTAGTTGGCCGCTTGTTGCCACAAAGACCTGAGTGCCATATGAGCACAGTTGATGGCACCCTGTACCTGTGGGAAACCCGAGACCTGGGCAAATCCCAGTGCTCTTGTTTCCTCATCTCCTGATCCCAAGCAAAATTCACAAAATCGTGTCCCTTCCTGAAGATGGTGCCCATGATCTCATGGACGTATTTGTGCATGGAAGCTTGCGATTTCCCACAGAGGTCACCTGAAAAGAGCCACTGGCATAAAAATTAAGCTTCATGGTCACTTTTCCAGCCACTGGCAGTGGATCCCTCCAAGTCTTCATGGCGCCAAATCCTGCAGCAGGTGGCAGATGTGACTGACCAGTTCCCAGGAGATACGCACTCTTAGGTGACACTAGTTCTCTGTCATCTGCAGGAATGATAAGCGCTGTCTATGGGCCCTGCATCTAGCTAGGCATCAACCAGTGATGGCTCACTTTGGTTCTTCAGTGGCATATATGGGAGCCCTAGCTGCCCCTTCTTCCTGAGGGTGCATCTCCTCTGTCTGCACAGCCACACCCCTCCGTTGTTCTCTTCCCTGTCATCTCCGCTCTCTGTACACTACGAGACATATAGTTACATCACCAGGCCACATGCTCCTGAAGTACTCCTCCTGCAAGATGAAATAGAGAGACATGGGTTAGTATAGGTGTTCTAAGAACCTCTCTTGGTTAATTCTGAAGGCCCCTTAATGCATTCTGGAGAGTATAGGCCACCACTTGGATGGCCAGAGTTAGTGCACTGCATGGCTGCCCGAAACCCCACAGTAATACTCTCCACTCCACCTGACCAATTGGTGACAGCTTTGTCCATTAAACTGCATGATGTGCTCTCAGCTCAGGTTCAGGCATTCTCCTAACCCACACTGCAATTCTGAGTTGTTAGCTTGAACCATGGAGGAGACTGGTCCAAACCTGAATGATGACATTGCAAGGGGCTGTGAGCGCCTCCACCAGTGAATGCTCTACGGCCAGCTTTAGCAAGGAGATTGTATAACTTGCCCAGTCGTCCAATTGTTCTGCAGTCCACTAAAACACTCATTAGTTTGCAGTCTGTGCCCGAGGTGTGAAAAGTTCTGGAGCACTTAGTGGCACTTTCAGGCCTCTGTGTTCCTTGAATGGGTAGATAAGCTAGAGACCTAACAAAGAACAAAGAACAAAGAAAAGTACAGCACAGGAACAGGCCCTTCGGCCCTCCAAGCCTGCGCTGATCATATTTCCCGTCAACTAAAACATTTTGCACTTCCCAGGTCCATATCCCTCCATTCCCATCCTATTCATGTATTTGTCAAGCTGCCTCTTAAACACCACTATTGTACCTGCTTCCACCACCTCCTCTGGCAGCAAATTCCAGACACCCACTACCCTCTGTGTAAAAAGCTTGCCCCGCACATCTCCTCTATAGTTTTCTCCTCTCACCTTTAATCTATGTCCCCTAGTAATTGACTCCTCCACCCTGGGAAAAAGCTTCTGACTATCTACTCTGTCCATGCCACTCATAATTTTGTAAACTTCTATCAAGTAGCCCCTCAATCTCCGTCTCTCTAGTGAGAACAATCTGAGTTCCTCCAACCTCTCCTCATAGCTAATAACCTCCAGACCAGGCAGCATCCTGGTAAACCTCCTCTCCAATCCTCCATATCCTTTGGGTAATGTGGCGACCAGAATTGCACACAATATTCCAAGTGTGGCCTAACCAAGGTTCTATACAGCTGCAGCATGACTTCCCAACTTTTATACTCAATACCCCTGCCAATGAAGGCAAGCATGCCACATGCCTTCCTGACTACCTTATCCACCTGCGTTGCCACTTTCAGTGACCTGTGGACCTGTACACCCAGATCCCTCTGCCCATCAATGCACTTAAGCGTTCTGCCACCAAGCATGTCAGTGTGGCTGTGTCTGAACTGTCTCAGCTGCGAAAGAATGGTCACCTACAAGGTTTCGCTAATGTGTGGCCGCTTCCCTCTCCCCCTCAGCTCCTGAACCCCCATGTGCTTGTGCACTACCATCAACCACAGTACAGCCCTTGCCCTGGCACCGAAGTGTCAGTCAACCAGGAAAATGCGACTTTCCTGTGCCCTTGCCTGAAAGCAAGGCACCTCAACCTTGAGGCGACCCTCATGAGCACTAAGCAACGTTACTGTTCACTCACCTTCGAGTTCCCCCGGAACTGCAGCTTGCCAGGTGCATGTTTTATAAATACTGTTGTGAAACATGTCAGCATGCAATCATGTGCCCAGACGTTCCAGCATGGTGGAATGATTCCGATGAGCAGGGCTTATAATGATTTGCAGCTGTATTAAAATGAAGTGCGGCAGTGGGAAACATGGCCCGCCATTGATGGACAGAGTGGATGACTGCAAACTGGTTTCATGGCATTTTGAAACTGATTTTTAGCCTTCCAGCCATATTGTCTGATCCCACCCCCACAGGGATTCAGCAATGGTTATGTCATTGAATGTAAAGTGGACATGGTTGGATTCTTTCTTGTTAGCAATGATCAGTGCTGGCACTTGTGTGGCACGAATGTTACTTGCCACTTATCAGGCCAAGCCAGGATATTGTCCAGGTCTTGCTGCATTTGGACATAGAATGCTTCAATATCTGAGGAGTCATGAATGGTGCTGAACATTGTGCAATCATCAGCGAACATCCCCACTTCTGACCTTATGATAGACGGAAGATCATTGATGAAACAGCTGAAGATGGTTGGGCCTAGGACACTACCCTGAGGAACTCCTACAGTGACATCCTGGAACTGAGATGATTGACCTCCAACAACCACAACCATCTTCCTTTGTGCTAGGTATGACTCCAAACAGCAGAGAGTTTTCTCCCTGATTCCCACTGACTCCAGTTTTGCCAGGTCTCGCTGATGCCACACTTGGTCAAATTCTGCCTTGTCAAGGGCCCCAACTCTCATCTCACCTCTGGAGTTCAGCTCTTTTGTCCATGTTTGAACCAAGGCTGTAATGAGGTCAGGGGCTGAGTGACCCTTGCGGAACCCAAACTTAGCATCAGTGAGCAGGTTATTGCTAAGCAAGTGCCGCTTGGTAGCACTGTCGATGACCCCTTCCATCACTTTACTGATGATTGAGAGTAGACTGATGGGGCAGTAATTAGCCAGGCTGGACTTGTCCTGCTTTTTTTGTACAGGGCATACCTGGGCAATTTTCCATTTTGTCAGGCAGATGTCAGTGTTGTAGCTATTCTGGAACAGCTTGGCTAGGAGAGCAGCAGATTCTGGAGCACAAGTCTTCAGTACTATTACTCGAATGTTGTCAGGGCTCATAGACTTTGCAGTATCCATTGCCTTCAGCCATTTCACATGGAGTGAATCGAATTGGCTGAAGACTGGCATCTGTAATGCTGGAGACCTCCAGAGGAAGCTGAGATGGGTCACCCACTCAGCACTTCTGGCTGAAGATTTTAGCAAATGCTTCAGCCTTATCTTTTGCACTGATGTGCAGGGCTCCCCCTCATTGAGGATGGGGATATTTGTGGAGCCTTCTCCTCCAGTGAGTTATTCAATTGTCCACCATCATTTACGATTAGATGTGCAGGACTGTAGAGCTTAGATCTGATCTGTTTGTTGTGGAATTGTTTAGCTCTGTCTAACACTTGCTGCTTATGCTGTTTTTAGGTATTCCTGGTGCTGCTCCTGGCATGCCCTTCTGCACTCTTCATTGAACCAGGGTTGATCCCTTGCTTGGTGGTAATGGTAGGGTGGGGGATATGCTGGGCCATGAGGTTACAGATTGTGGTTGAGTATAATTTTGCTGCCGCTGATGACCCACAGTGCCTCATGGTTGCCCAGTCTTGAGTTGCTAAACCTGTTCGAAATCTATCCCATTTAGCACGGTGCTAGTGACACAGAACACGATGGAGGGTATCCGTAATGTGAAGACAGGACTTTGTCTCCATAGGATGGTACGGTTGTCACTCCTGTTATGACCACGGATCCTATCTCTGAATTACTTATGGGCATATTGAACTTTTAAGTAAGACGTGTTTTTTTCAAAAAATGGACCAAAAGCTAACTGAGATTGTAAGGTAACCACTTGCTGGAAAATTCCTATGTGCATTACACTTGACCAACTAGTTCAGAGAGAACGGTGTGACACGGCCTACTTCAGACAGAGGCACGTCAAAGGAAAACATACATTGCAAACTGAACTTTAACCTCCTGTGGTTGCAGAGATAATGGAAAATGATTAGCACCTCAGCCAAAACTACCTCCTGTTGAGTTATATCCCAGGCTGTGAACATGAATTGAGCTGGGAAGAAAACATATTTGGGCAAAAGGCATGTTTGATTTTTCCCTTCCAGGAATAGACAAGGAAGGAAAAGTGTTTAAAAAAGCCAATTACAACCCTAATTCTATGTGCTAGTCTGCTGTTCTGTTCTGATGTGTATCTGCTGTAAAGGTTTGGGCAAACTGGGCATCACTGCACTTGCAAGTTTAAAAAAAATTCTCTCTCTCTGATTGCTGGAAGCAAGTCACAAGTCAATAAAGCCAAGGTCAAAAAGGAAACAACTAACCTGCAGAACCAAGAATCTCCAACTCAACTGCTCAACTGCCAAGGAATCACCCTAACTTAACGGCCGCAATGTTTCACCATCTACTCCTCATGGACATGCCAAAGGACTCATTCGTATATCTTTTTAAATTTTATTTTTCGACCCAATTTCTCATTTCTAACCTGTGTGTATGTGTATCACATTTTTATTGTTTTTTCTCTCGTTTAGTAACGATAAACTCACTCTTTCTTTGATTCACTGCTGCCTGGTTAAATTGGCTCCTTTTAAAACATAAATGCATTTGGACTGGGCAAAGGTATCCACAAGGGAAGGGATCCTTTTTAAATTAACCTTGTTGCAAGCAACCGAGGCAGTTGAACAAAGAAAGGGAGACAGTTCATCCCTCCTCACCCAGAAGCATAACAATTTGGGGTACCTTGTCCGGGATCATAACAAATTGGGGAACCTCGCCCGGGGACCAGTTGTAACAAATTGGGAGCTCGGTGCCGGAATTGTTCCCACAGACGAATCAAACGAATTAGAGTGGGGAAAGTAAATTCTTCCTTTGAAATCAATTTTTACAACTGCAAAAAGGCTTTCTTGAGTCTGTACTACTAAAGTGTAAAAATGCTCACATTTGATGCCAGTGCTTTCCCAGGAGAATTAGAGGAAGTTACTTCTGAGGATTTAAAAGTTCTGTCCCTCGAACGGTTAAAAGGTTTGATTGTGAACTGATCCACAAACCCTTGTCCCAGAAAAAACCCTCCCCTAGTCACCCCCATCCAACTGGAAAGAGTAGTGGTAGAGAGAGTTATAGGAATCTGAGAGCCCATGGGAGAGAAGGAAATGCTGGGGGCTCTCCTCAGAACAGAAAGGATGGTGCTGAGATGAAAAGTGATCTGGGCCAATTGCTGGAGGTTACGGGAAACACCAGTGGGATTTATCAGGGCTCCTAGCTTCCGTGCAGAGAATGGGAGTCAGTCAGAGAGCATAGCAGACCAGCCTATGGCTCTGACTGCGGCTGCAAATCCCTTTTGAGGCACTCTTGAGGGTGCGGACATGGTTAAACAAATCCCTGAGTGTTACAAGGATCTTATATCTGAAGGAAGGGTGGCCAGCCACATTTCCTCAGAGTAAGGCGATTAAGCTTGTAATAACTCTGAGAGACCCAGGGGCCAGCCAAGCTCTACTGCTCAGAAAAGGCATGACCTTCCCACCAGAGAGTCCACTAAGTGCCAAGGTGTCGGTAAAGGGGATTGTAGGAGGGTACTTGCCCATCCCCTTATACCAGGTGCACTTGGAGTATGGCCTTGTGTCAGGACCAGTGACTGTGGGAGTCATCCCCACTTTGACTGTGGAAGGAGTCGACCTGCTCCTCAGCAATGAGCTGGTGGGATCAAAGGTAATAGCATCCCCAGTGGTCTCAGAGAAGCCCACTGAGGTCAGGGAGGCAGAACAGCTGCAGGAGAAAGTACCTGGCATTCTCCCTGACTGTGTGGTAACGCGGTCTATGGCCAGATAAGCTCTATCGCTGGAAGCTGAGGTGGTACTGCAGACAGAAGACCCGACGGTCTGTTTATCTGACATCTTTTTCAGGAGTCTAGAAGACACTGAAGGGATAATAAGTAGATCTTCCTTGGTAGCGGCCCAGCAAGCTGACCCACTGTTAAAAGCGTTTACTCAGACTGCCCACACTGAAGCTGAGGCAGAAGCAGTCCCTGAATGCTACTACATTAAAAATGAGGTACTGATGAGGAAATGGAGACCCCCTCACAGACCTGCAAATGAGGAGTGGGCAGTGATCCACCGGGTAGTGGTGCTACCAAGGTACTGTATGGAAATATCACAGCCAGCTCACAAAATTCCAAAGGCTGGGCATGTTGGTATGCACAAACACAAGCCCACATCAGCCAGCATTTTTACTGGCCTCCCCCCCACAGGGATGTAAATAGGTTTTGCAGAACCTGCCACACATGCCAGGCTGTGGGAAAACCCCAACCTGCGATAAAACCTGCAGCTATAATTCCGCTGCTGGCTTTCGGGGAACCATTGAGCAAGGTGTTAGTGGGCTGTGTGCAGCCCCTGCCCAAATCAAAAGGGGTCCACCATTATATCCTTACCATCATGGATGTGGCTACCCGCTTCCCAGAGGCTGTTCCCCTGAGGATCATGTCTATCAAAACAGTGGTGAGAGAATTGACCCAATTCTTTACCCGGTATGGTCTGCCCACCGAAATCCAGTTAGGTCGGGGCTCAAATTTCCTCTCCAAATATTCCAAGTGTCATGGGTAACCTGAGCGTGATCCAGCTGAAGTCTTCAGCGTATTATCCGCAGTCGCAGGGGGCACTAGAACGGTACCACCAGACCCTAAAATCAATGATCAGGGCAGACTGACATGAGTGCCCCCAATAACTGGGATAAAGGATTAGGTTTTCTTCTGTTCGCCACCAGAGACTCACCCAATGAGCACACCTGTTTTATTCCGTTTGAATTATTTGACAGGCATCAAGTGCGAGGCTTCTGAAACTAATCAAGGAGAAGTTTTTCGAACAGAAGGAGAACGTCTCTGTTAGACAATGTAACAGTGTTCCACGAGTGACTCGTGAGAGCCTGTGATGTGGCCTGAGGACACTTGAAAATCTTCCAGATAACTGTGAAGAAACAGGCAGACAGACATGCCAGGACCTGAACCTTTCAGTGCGGAGAGTATGTGTTAGTGCTCCTACCCAAACCAGAGCCCTTAAAAGCCCAGTTCATACAGAGTAGAAAAGGTCACAAAAGTAAACTATCAGATCACCAATGCCTGCTGGGTGGCCACATTCCTACCAAGGCCTCAACTTCAACAGTTTTGACCAAGGAAGCCTCCTGCACAGTTCAGGATCCTTATACAACAGATGAAAAGCAGTACACTATTTAAATGGAGAATGATAACAGAACTTTAGAAGCAGTTCAGAGAAGGTTCTTTGGCTTCATTCCTGGGATGAAGGAGTTGTCTTATGAAGAAAGGTTGAACAGGCCAGGCTCATATCCATTAGAGTTTAGAAGAATGAGAGGTGATCTTATTTAAACATAAAAGATCTTGAGGGACTTGATAGGTTGGATACCCAGAGGATGTTACCTCTTGTGGGGGAGACTAAAACTAGGGGACAGAGTTTAAAAATAAGAGATCTCCCTTTTAAGACAGAGATGAGGAAAAACTTTTTCTCCCAAAGGGTCATTGGATGTGGGGAATTCTCTGCCCGAGAAGTTAGTGGAGGCTGGGTCTTTGAATTTGTTCAAGGCAGAGATAGACAGACTTTTGTTAGGCAAGTGAGTCGAAGGTTATGGGGGCAAAACAGGCAAGTGGAGCTGAGACCACAACCAGATCAGCCATGATTTTGTTGAATGATAGAACAGGCTCAAAGGGCTAAATGGCCCTCTCCTGCTCCTTTGTTAGTATGTTCCTATATTCTTGCGACGGATGATATGAGACAATAAATGCTGATTGAATAGGCCCACATCATCCGTGGGTGCTCAGCAATGAAGTGTGATGCCCTTAATTAAACTTAAGGGCATTTAGAGAAATTCAAGGTAATCAGGCAGAGTCAACATGTTTTTTTTTTGAAAGGGAAATATTTAACCAATTTATTGGAGTTCTTTAAAAAAAATTAACATGTGCTGTGGATGAAGGGGAACTGATGGATGTACTGTACTTAGATTTCCTAAAGACATTTGATAAGGTGCCTCATCAAAGATTATTGTGGAAAATAAAAGCTCATGGTGTGAAGGGTAATATTTTGGTGTGGATAGAAGATTGGCTAGCTAACAGGTAGCCAAGCACTCACATGCTGACAGCAGATACAACATGATCAGACTCCTCCAGCCTTCGATCCAGTCTGCCCGTGGCCTATAGCATTTCTGCCTGATTTTCCCATCTCTCTCTGCATCTCCACCAGGTCCCTTATGGCTGAGTCCAGAGGCTCATCATCTGCATGGGGCTGAGAAGGGGCCTGGGCTCCTACAGTCCTCCAAGTGTCAGAGACCTTGACTGTCACTTCCTCCACCAGCTGTGAACCTATGTCTGTGATGTGTTCACCAGATTCTGACCCCGAATGTACTCTTGAACATGCACCCACCAAGGTTAATGTGCCTAAGCTGGTGAAGGGTGCGGGTGAACAACGTGATGTAGGAAAGTGTGAGGTCATGCACTTTGGTAGAAAAAATCAGAAGGCAGACTATTATTTAAATGGAGAGAGACTCCAAAATTGCAGCACAGAGGGATCTGGGTGTTCTTGTGCATGAAACTTAAAAGGTTAGCCAGCAGGTGCAGAAAGTAATTAAGAAGGCAATCGGAACTTTTGGCCTGCATTGTTAGGGGGCTGGTGTTTAAAAATAGGGAAGTTTTGTTACAACAGTACAAGATGTTGGTGAAGCCGCACCTGGAGTACTGTGTACAGTTTTGGTCCCTGTATTTAAGAAAGGATAGACTGGCATTGGAGGCAGTTTAAAAGAGATTCACTAGACTGATTTCTGGGATGAAGGGGTTGACTTATCAAGAATCGCTAAATAGGTTAGGCCTTTATTCATTAGAGTTTAGAAGAATGAGGGGTGATCTTAATGAAGCGTACAAGATTCTGAGGGAGCTTGACAGGATAGATGTTGAGAAGATGTTTCCAATAGTGGGGGAATCTTGAACTAGGGGACATAGTTACAGAATAAGGGACATTCATTTAAAACTAAGATGCAAAGGAATTTCTTCTCTCAGAAAGTAGTGAACGTCTGGAATTCTCTATCTCAGAGAGTTGTGGAGGCTAGATCACTGAAAGTATTTAAAGAGGATTTTTGAAATATCAGGGAGTTGAGGGCTATGAGGAGCTGGCACAAAAGAGGAGTTGAGGCCTGGGGAAGATCAGCCATGATCTTATTGAATGGTGGGACAGGCCTGAGGGGCTGAGTGGCCTACTCCTGCTCCTATTTCTTATATTCTTATGTGACAAAGCATCGTCTGAGGCTTCTGAGGCTTCTGATGCATCATCAACAGAGGTGCGGTTGGAGACGGTTCTGTGGGTGTCTCCTTTCTTTGCCTTTCCCTTTTCTTGCTGGTACCTGGAATGGAGAAGATAAAGATTTAGTGGATGCCTAAGCAGGCTCCCTTATCTATCTCTCACTCTGTGGGCACATCTGACACCTGCAGTCTCGAGGCATCCTCATTGGCTTCCTGAGGGAATCCTGACAGCCTTCAGCGCAGGCACAGTCCTGCTGCCCTCCAGCTATATCTGCAGCCTCCTCCTCAGAGCTGGCTAGAGTTCTAATATCGGGCATGCCGTTGCTGGTCTGGGACCACTTCATCTTATTGCGGTCGTTCTTGTCCTGCAAACAGACAGAAGGATTGATTGTCATCCCAATAGGTACATGAGTGGTTCAAGCTCAACTCCAGTGCCCTCCCCAGTAACTGATTAACAAGCAGGATGTCCTGCAACTGATAGAAAATTGAAAGCATGAAGTGGTTGGTAAACATTCAGTACATAGGTCCCATCTGCTGCTGAGTCCTGCAACCCAAACTCTTGTCTGACTTTCCTGTGCACTCGCACGCTTACACTGCCTGATGCCTTTATCAGAGTCATTTTGCAATGAATATTCAGTGCCACAGACCCTTGTGGAATGCACCAGATTGTTTATCCTTTTCTGACACTGCTGAGCTGTTCTGCTGTGGGCGCCATGGGTACTAACCTCTACTGCGACCTCTGTTGAGGCTGCCGTGGTCAGACGGGAAGGCCTCCTGCTGCCATCCTTGGGAAACAGCACCTCCCACCTTTTCTGAATGGCCTGGAGGATAACCTACATGGTCGCTGAGCCGTGGAGCCATGCGGTGCCATCTCTGGGACATACTGTGAACTGTAGTATCTGGAGTTCCTAGCTTGCAGTGAGTGAATGGCTGCCAGGTGCCACAACCTCCGAACCCATGAGGTAGCAGCAGGAACAACAACTTACTGCTTGTCCCCGCCATGAGATTCACTGTGCTCCTTGTTCATGCATAGGTAATGAGCTGAACAGCGCAAGATCACCCGCAGCCAGCTGCCCACCTCCCCAGTGGAAATCACTCTCACTTCCACTCCCGCCTCCAACTTATACTCCAGAACAGAAGATTACAAAATCACAGAATTGTCATAGTTCAGAAGGAGGCCATTCAGCATATCTATCATGTCTGCATTGGCTCTCCAAATGAGCATCTCACCTAGTGTCATTCTCCTGCCTTCTCCCCAAAGCCCTGCAGATTGTGCTTCAACTAATTTTGTGCCCAGGATGGTCCCATGAACAATAATGTGATTATAATGTTGTATAATCTACTTTAGTGGTGTAGACTATGGAACTGGGAGAATTCCCCTGCTCTTCTTCAAATAATGTCATGGAACCTTTCACATTAACCTGGCTGAACTCAATTTAAAGATTCATCCAAAAGAGTTGCCTCTGACAGAAGACCACTCCCTCAGCACTGCACGGAAGTACCGGCCTTGACAATGTGTTGACGTTTTTAGTTGGGCTGTGAACCCATAACCACCTGTGTTAATTAGGGTGGACTTTAATATCTTGAAAATAGAAAGTGGAAAAAACAGCTAGGGCAGAATTATGCCCTCGCCGGGCAGGCTCAGAAAGGGCAAACAGGAGCGGTTGGGAAGCCAACCGCTCCCGCGATCGGAGCCCGGTGGCGATTTCATGCTGGCGAGCCAATTAAGGCCCACCCAGCGTGAAATGCATGCTGCAGCGCTCAGTGTTGCCTGTGTTTGGGGGGTGGTGGGGGGTGCGGTAGGGGTGCGATAGTGCAAGTTCGCATATGCTCGTTGGTACGCACAGGAAAAGCACCCTGAGACAACTCTGTGCCTCAGGGAGATGATGAAGATTTCAAACAATGAAAATAAAGGATTTAAAAATATTTATAACATGCCCTCTCATGTGACTTTGTCACATGAGCAGGGACATGTTAAAATTTATTATTAATTTTTTTTTTAATTACTGAACAAAAACTCATTCCGTCCATGGACGAGGTTTCGCAAGAAATCCAAAGGCCAAATGGCCTTTTCGCCTGCCCGCCAATTGTAAGGTTGGATGGTCAGGGAAAAATTGAGTTTAATTGGTACCTTAATGGCTTTAATAGGCCTGTTAAATGTCGGTGGTCACACTACCAACTCACGCGCATGCTTGCCGACTGAAACATCACACAATGCATGATGATATTGGGACACTTGCCCGACGTTATTATGCATCATTTTACGCTCGGTCGGCGACTGCGCAAGATTCCACCCCGAGAGTATCTGCTCCCAAGTTCAGTTTGATGTAGAGTATGATCATCAATTTACTCTTTACCCTTTGAGTAGCTGAACCAATACTGCTGTGTGTTTCATGCCGACTTTCCACTGTAGTTGTAGGGACTGCTACAAATTGCTTAGAGTGTACCATGACCTTCAAATGTGCTTAATCTGTGTGGCATTTTAATCAATTGGATATGGCTGTTAAGTGAATAAAAATATAAATCAGAGAACTCTGAACTTTAGACATTAAATAAACATTTTGATTTGGATATGACTTGTATTCAGAATATTAACATGATTCTCTCTCCACTGATGCTGCCAGTCCTGCTGAGCATTTTCAACACTGTTTTTATTTCAGCTTTTCAACATCTGCAATACTTGCTTTTATCTGAAATTTGGACATGTCCTGGTTATTTAAATCATTGGTTAAAAAAATAAGCACATGCATGATTGAAATGACACTTATTCGGAAAGCATTAATGAGAAAAATAAATGTTTTTGATTTCAGCTTTTTCTTTCCAATTTACATCAGACCCAACCAACTGTGTTGTTAAATTTCATATAGTGATATAGGTGAGTGGATGATGTGCAATCAGGTGTTAAAAAAGGAAAGCAACTGAACCAGTTAAAGGGGATTGAAAGAGAGATAAAGGCAAAAATGGAAATAAATCACCAGGAATGCTGTCTGTCATCTGTCTTGTCTCATTACTTCTGGCTATCCTAATGCTTACTCTTCACACTGCTTTTACTAGAGTAGTTGATAATTGCCCTTTTCTTTACTCTTCTACTGTACTAAACTTCAAAGCTGTTTTTTTTCAAGGAATTGAAAATATGCCTCATCCATCCAGAATTTTATTTTTATTGCTGAAAAAAGGGACATGTCTAAGCTTTTTGTCATGCACTCATCAGGACACTCGCAACAGCACCAGTATTAGGGGAAGACAACAATTTTTGTTGTATGTGAAGAGAGTGCTGATTGGTTGGCAAGTGGCATTACCATGGAGAATGCACCACTGAGGGTGACTGACAGCTGCCAAGCACCGTTTGAAATTTAAATCAGGCAGTTAACTGTCAGTCACCCTCAGTGGTGAATTATCCATGGTAATGCCACTTGCCAACCAATCAGCACTTTCTTCACATGTGATATAAGTTGTTGTTTTCTCCTTATATAGGTGTTCTTGTGAGGGTCCTGATGAGTGCAGGAAAAGCTTAGACATGTCTCTTTTTTCAGCAACATTCAAGTTATGAACTACCAAACAACAATTTTATTTTTGCCAACTCCTTTTTCCTGCTTTCCTCCTCATGTACAGTCATTGGAATAGAAATGGCTTGAGCCCTTTCTCAGATGCTTGGATTTGCAGAAGGGGTTTAATATGGGCAATGGGAGAAAGGTGAAAGGGATGACTGTGGAGCCAGAGAAGGGTTCCTGCTTGTCCTGGATCCACAGGGAAGTTTTGGAAAACATTCAATAAAAAGAAACTTTCTTTTAGTTTATTTTCTTTCAGCTGAAAGCAGCATTAAAGGTCCCAATGTGGGTCAGGACTGATGCTTTCCCTGCTCATCATTGCTCAATTTCAGTAAGGGAACTTAAGACACCCTTTGGGCCCTTCATTTACATATTTAAGGACCTAATGTCCGATTTGGCCAACTGCCAGGCGTGCATGAAACACGGTGCCACCTAATTCTGTGTCAGATGTTTTTCAGGCATCACTGGGACTCAGAACATTGGTTCCCTAAATTGTTTTACACCTATTTTACAACCATAAAATGGGTGCACTGAAATCAAATTTCTATCCATTTAGGTCTGAAACGATTGGAGCCGTGCCCTGCTCTGCTTCCAGATATAAAACACGCCAGGAATTTTGACCACCAATTGGCTGCAACTCTGCTCTCATCCCAAGTCCTGGAGTCAAGGTCATTTGGTTTTTGAAGTAGTCACCTGCACCACTTCTAACACTACTGTCATGGCTGCCACAGCAGTGGGGGGCAGGATTTTTAGAGCCGAACATGGCAATTACAGTAAGGGGCCAGCTGCTTTTTTGCTTCATTAAACCACACTCCCTCATTACTAGCAATGCACACAACTCCAAAATTAGAAGCTTCATCTGAGCTTATGGCCGTTGATGGAAGCTGTAATTCTCGGCTGGATTGATGGGCAGGGCCCAGCAACAGCAAAGGCAACACTTTCATGAGGTAAATAATTATTATCTGATTTTTGTCCATTATACTATGATAGTGAACAATTATAAAATGAATAATTCGGCTAAAAATAGTATTGTAACAATGTCTTTGGCACAGAAATCCATGCAGTTAAATTTCAAATTTTGCAGAAACTTACTTGCAGAAATTTTACGGCAGCGGGAGTTTACGTTCCCGCTGAAGCCAATGAAGTTTAGAGTGTCTCGCCACATTTTACGACCCCATCCCCGTTGAAACAAGGCTGTAAAATTCTGCCCTTAGAGTTTAAATCAACCCTTAACTTTCAGCTATTAATGCCCTATTCATGCAATGATTTAAAAAGTACCATGTGCTGTTGATGCAAGGTTTTGTTAGTTCCGTTTGGCATGATCGTAATCAGGAGCACTGAATTTTTTTTTCCATCTCCCTGACCCAGTGCTGCTGAAGCCAGTTGTATTGTCCCAACTGTTCAGATCAAAATCTTTGATTTTTCAGGGTATTGTCCTCCACAGTGCAAGATAAACTTGATTAACTAGAGGAGTCAACAAACTAGGAAAACCAGCAACAAGTAGAAGGAAGATTGTAATTTAAAAAATGAGAAAAATCCATTAAACTCAAATTATTCTTTATCCTCAAATCATATAAAATTTGTAGTGCTGTCACGTTTGCTCCACAAGCCTAGAGTTCCCTTTTTTCATTGATAAATAAGAATTGTTTTGAAGAGGCCTGATTTGTTGATCAGTGTTCCATTTCCTTTCATACTAAGATTAACTATTGTATTAAAGTGATGACACCATTGCCAAGGCCTGTTCTGGTTTCATCTGATCTCTACATGCATGGAACTATCCAACAGACATGGTTGTTCTGTCGAAGGGTCATGAGGACTCGAAACGTCAACTCTTTTCTTCTCCGCCGATGCTGCCAGACCTGCTGAGTTTTTCCAGGTAATTCTGTTTTTGTTTTAGACATGGTTGTATTCTTTCTTACTAGCCCAAGAGGAGTTAAGATGAGCAATAGCATTCTCATTGCAATTGCAGATGCCCAGCTACCTCAGAACAGAGACTGAATGGATACAAAAATGAAGAGCTCTGTTCCCATCTGTAGTAATTGAAGGTATAGTCTCTCTTAATGTCCAGCAGGGGTCATGTGATTGGCTCCGATCATTGAGCCCTAAGAGCGGGTAATCCGTGAGGTGGGGGGGACGACCAGGGCTTCTTGTCAAGGACCTGGTTCAAGCACGTAGCATCTGAAAAGCTCTCTGTAATAAAGTTTCTGTTTCTTGATGCAACCTGTCTTATACGTCAAGTCATTACATTTGGCGACGAGGGTAAAATAGCTCCAATGCTGCACCTTGACTTGTGAATGTGAGTACATCAAATCTTAAGAAAAAAGAAAAGAATACTCACCAATCATGCCACTGTTCGGCAGAAATGATCCTTATGAGGCGACAATGGAAGACTGGAGCGAGTATATAGAGCGCCTTGGTTTTTATTTCGTAGTGAATGAAATTACCACAGAGGAGAAGCAGCAAGCAATCCTTTTGAGTGTATGTGGTAGCAAGACATATAATCTCATCCACAGTCTGACAGCCCAAAATGCACCCAATTCTAAATCTTTTACAATTTAGTAGACCTTGTGAAAACACATTTCCACCCGAAGTCATCCATAATAATCCAGAGGTTTAAGTTTAATTCCAGAGTGAGGGGCCCAGGAGAGTCCATCGCAACCTATATAGCCAAGTTGAAGCAGTTGACAGAACACTGCAATTTTAGAGACACACTCAATGATATGCCGTGGGACTGATTAGTTGGTGGGGTTCAAGACAACGCCATTCAGCACCATTTACTCAAAGAAGTCAACATCGATTTGAAGCGCGCCATGTAAATAGCACTAGCCATGGAAAGTGTTGCGAGAGACTCGCAGGTTTTACAACACGTACAACATGGCACTGTTCTTCAAGTGAGCAGGGAACCTACTTCCGGGTGTGGCACAAAAGCCAGAGACACAACAGTAAAGTGGGAGGCAATGTCCGCAGTTGGAAAATTGAAAAGGCCGAGTAGGAACACTTCGGAGCCACCCCAAGGTTAATCTGCTACTGATGTGGGGGTGACCACGTACCAGACACCTGAAGGTTCAAGGAGGAAAAATACCACTACTGCCATAAGTAAGGTCATGTGATAAAGCAATGCAGGGTGAAATAGAGACAGCCGTAAGGCGGAAAATCAGTATGATTGAATTGAATAATACGACAGAACCGGAAGCTACCGACAACTATTCCCTGTACAATGTCACAGCATATTATTATCACAATCCAAATTAATGGGAAGCCAATAATAACGGAGGTGGATATGGGAGCCTCAACCACAGTGATTGGAGAGCACACATTTAAATACCTAAATGAAGGTAGCAGCCACTGTATCTGGAGCAGACAACCACTCAAATAAAGATACACGCTGGAGAATCTATACAGGTAAAGGGCATCGCCACAGTACCCATGTCCTATAGGCAACAGACAGCCCAGCTTCCAGTGATCATAGTGACAGGTGAAGGATCTCGTCTTCTGGGCCAAGACTGGTTACAAAAAGATCAAGGTTAACCGGTCTGACATATTTCACTTGAGAACAAGAGAACCCTCTGAATTGCTAAGGAAATACAAGAGTATATTTCATGATGAATTAGGGAAGTTAAGAGGCTTGCAAGCAAAAATATAAATGTATTCTCAGGTGGCCCCCCATTTCTTTAAGGCCAGGCCTGTGTGTTATGCCCTAAAGGAGGAGTTGGATGCAGAATCATGCTGGTTAGAAAAGCTGAGCATCATCCAACCAATTCTTGGAATGGGCAGCACCCATAGTCCCAGTGATGAAGCCTGACCAAACCATATGCAATTGTGGGGACTAGAAATTGCCCATGAACAAGGCAGCCAAACTAGATAAATAAAAAACAAAAACAGAATTACCTGGAAAAACTCAGCAGGTCTGGCAGCATCGGCGGAGAAGAAAAGAGTTGACGTTTCGAGTCCTCATGACCCTTCGACGGAACTTGAGTTCGAGTCCAGGAAAGAGCTGAAATATAAGCTGGTTTAAGGTGTGTGTGTGGGGGGCGGAGAGATAGAGAGACAGAGAGGTGGAGGGGGGGGTGTGGTTGTAGGGACAAACAAACAGTGATAGAAGCAGATCATCAAAAGATGTCAACGACAATAGTACAATAGAATAATAGAACACCTATGTGTTCTATTGTACTATTGTCGTTGACATCTTTTGATGATCTGCTTCTATCACTGCTTGTTTGTCCCTACAACCACACCAACCCCCTCCACCTCTCTGTCTCTCTATCTCTCCGCCCCCCACACACACACCTTAAACCAGCTTATATTTCAGCTCTTTCCTGGACTCGAACTCAAGTTCCGTCGAAGGGTCATGAGGACTCGAAACGTCAACTCTTTTCTTCTCCGCCGATGCTGCCAGACCTGCTGAGTTTTTCCAGGTAATTCTGTTTTTGTTTTGGATTTCCAGCATCCACAGTTTTTTTGTTTTTAAACTAGATAAATATCCTATCCTAAGGATAGATGATTTATATGCAAAGCTAGCTGGAGGCAAATCCTATACAAAACTGGATATGAGTCATGCTTACCAACAATTAGAGCTGGACAACATGCCTTGAGGATGCGTGACCATCAACATGCACAAGAGTCTTTATCAATATACTTATCTACCCTTTGGATTATCGTCTGCATGTGCTATCCTCCAAACAACAATGGAGAGTCTTTTACAAAGATTTCCCCGAGTGGTGGTATACCCAGATGATGCTCTGATCACAGGGTCAACTGAAATCGAACACTTAGCCAACCTGGAAGTGGTGTTAAGTAGATTCTTGGAAGCCAGTGTATGATTAAAGAAAGAGAAATGTACATTCCAAGCACCAGAAGTTACTTACCTGGGTCACTGGATGGATGCCATGGGTGTACATCTGGTAGAAGAGGAAGTTAGAGCAGTCAAAGATGCACCCTCTCCGTCCAGTGCAGCCGAACTCAAGTCTTTCCTGGGTATAATCAACTATTATAGCTGCTTCTTGTCAAACTTATCAACAGTTTTAGCACCATTACACTTGTTAAAAAAGAATCAGCGTTGGTTGTGGAATTTACAATAGGAAGAAGCCTTTGTGAAAGTTAAGAAGCTATTACATTCATCGTGTTTATTGGTACACTACGACCCATTGAAAGAGTTTGTATTAACATGTGAAGCGTCTTTTTATGTTGTGGGGATTGTGGTATCAAATAGAATAAAAAATGGATCAGAAAGCCCCATTGGCTATATTTTGAGAATCTTCTCCACAGCCGAGAAGGATTATTCCCAACTAGAAAAGGAAGGTTTGTCAGTGAGATTCGGAGTGAAGAAATTCCATCACGTGTGACATTTCACCATTGTGTCAGACCATAAACCATTAGTGGGTTTATTCAGTGAGGATAAGGCCATTCTGCCAATAGCATCGGCAAGAATTCAACGCTGGGCTTTGATATTATCTGCGTATGACTTTATGCACCGTTCTGGATTGCATTTTGTAAATGTGGATGCATTCAATTGTCTCCCATTACCAGATCGCATTGTACATGCTCCTGTTCCACAAGAAGTTGTGCTTGTACTGAAGTTCTTGGATTCTTTGCCTGTGTGTATGAAGCAAATTAGAAATTGGATGAAGAGAGATCCAATTTTGTCAAAAGTCAGAGACCTTGTAATTCAACGGTGGTCAAACTCACCTGTGTCTGAAGAGATGGGATCATTCCAAGCCCAAAAAACAGAGTTAAGTTGTAAAGATAGAATCTTGTTGTGGGGAACAAGAGTTGTCATCCCTTCACAAGGAAGAGAACCACTCTTGACAGAGCTTCACAGTATACATTCAGGCATATTGAAGATGAAAGTGCTTGTGCGAAGCTATGTCTGATGGCCAGGCATAGCCGGTGACATTGAAAGCATGGTCAAGCACTGTTTTCAATGTCAGCAACAACACAAGTTGCCTGTTTCAGCTCCCCTGCATTCATGGGAGTGGCCTGGTCGACCCTGGGTTACACCCAGGGTTTTGGAAGTGGACTTTGTTGGGTTCCTGGAATAATTGTCTCAGAAACTGGTCCATTGTCCTTCCAGGTGGAAGTGAAAGACCTAATTGTTCGAAAACATGTGGACCATCTTTGGAACAGAGAGACATTTCAACAACCAGCTATTTCGCCTGTGATTAACGTTGAACCATTAATCCCTAAGGTGACAGGTTGACCTAGAATAGACATGTGGAGTTGCCAAACACTAAACTGCCACTTTGATGTATCTGGTGTGCAGTTCATGATTATATCGATCCTGTGGAAGAACCTCAAGTGGTAGAGCTATGCCGCTCTAACCGAATAAGGAAAGCACCTCAGAAACTTAAAGCTGAATTTTGCTGTCGGTGAGCTGGGGGCAGGGCCCTCTTGCTGTCACGTGAAATGACACAGGATAACATCGGGGGGAACGCCCGATATCATCCCGTTCCATTTAAATCTTCAGGAAGGTGGAGGCACAGCAAAATCAGCTGCAGGACCACCGAACTATCAATGGCCAATTGAGGCCAATTAAAGGACCTGCCCGTCCAATCTTAAGGTTAGCGGGCAGGCCAGGAGCCCCGGTTGAGAATAGAAAAAACATGAAACCTCATCCACCGGCAGACTGAGATTTCATGTTGGGATTTAAAAAGTTTAATAAAGTTTTAGTTAAATTTATGAACATGTCCCATCTCATGTGACATTGTCACATGAGGGGGACATGTTAAGGATTTTTTTTTATGTTTAATTTTTTCACAACTGTCAGCAATCTCCCTGAGGCAGCACTTAGCCTCAGGGATATGTGCCCTTTTTCACGCACATGCGCATTTGGGGAAACTCGCACAGGAAGCGCATAGCGCTTCCAACCCGGCATCACGCTGGGCAGGCCTTAATTGGCCCACTTCTCAGGCAGGGATCGGCTCCCCTCCGGAGATTGCATCAGGCCCACCCGCCCGGTAGGCAGAAAATTCTACCCTTAATCTTTAATCACCTGAGTTGTATATATGTATATGTTGTGGAATATTCAAATGTCCTCTGTAAATAGAAACTGTAAAAAAAAACTAAAGTGGGAGGAAATGTCGCAACTGAAGGTATAGCCTCTCCTATTGCATATTAAGTGTCACAGTTCTTGGAGGCACCAACCAACGAGCCCTAAGCACAGATAATCCAGGGGCCGGGCTTCTTGTCGAGGGCCTGGTTCAAGCATGTAGCATCTGAAAAACAATCAAGTTTCTCTTTCTTGTTGAAACCTATCCAGTATGTCAAGTTATTACACTATCCCTCCAACCTAATAGTCAATTCGTTTTTAAGCAGAAAGGCCCATCAGTTCCATTAAGGGTTGCCCCAATCTCCCACTTTAACCTCAGCAGGAGATCAGAGGAATTTCCAGAATAACAGAATAAACATCCATTTCTCCAGGGTCCTGCTAACATAATGGCTGGAGATTGAGGTCATCCATTGGCAAATATGAGTAACAATTGATTGATCAAATTAAGGATTGATTGAATAAAAAGAATTGTAAATAATAAAATAAAAAGTAGAAAAATCTATAAACGTACAGCAAGCTTGTCAACTTCCATAAAGAGAAAACACGAGAAATGTTTCAAATGCAGGCACTTCATAAGAAAGGAATAACATGCATTTTGTAATATTTTTCATGAGCTTAGGATGTGCCAAAGCATTTCCCAGAAATTCTGGCCAGGATTTTGCAGCCCCTCCCGCCTGGCAGGATATTACAGTCCTGCCGAACTGAAAGGAGATGTAAATGGCTGGCCGTATCTGCTGAGGGAGACACACTGCGGCAGGGCCATAAAATCCTGGCCAAAGTATTTTTTATTGAAGTATAGTTGTACTGTAGCCAATTTACACACTTACAGTTCCTGGAAACAGAAGTGGGTTAAATTATCCAATAATTTGCATTATTGATGTCGGTTGAAGGATAGAGTTTGACCAGAACACCAGATGAACCCTAGGATAAAAGCAAAAAACTGTGGAAGTTGGAAATCCAAAATAAAAATAAAAATAAAAATAAAGAGTCATACGGACTTGAAATGTTAACTGTGCTCCTCTCTGCAGATGCTGCCAGACCTGCTGAGTTTTACCAGATGAACCCTCCTAATTTTCTTTGAATAGTTTCATGGGATCTTTTATGTCCATCTAAGAGATAGAGAAGGGCGATGGTGTAATGTAAAATTAAAGCAGAAAATGCTGAAAATACTCAGCAGATCAGGCAACATCTATGGAGAAGAGAAACAGAATGAATATTTCAGGTCTATGATCACGGTTTAATGTGTCATTCAAGAGATGCCCCAGTGACAGTGCAGCACACTCCTAGGCACTACACTGGAGTGTTGCCCTACAATTGTTTGTAATGGGGCTTGTCAATGACCTGGCAAGAGTTTTACGACTGCCTCATGGGCCGGGATTTTCTGGCCCCGACATGGCAGGACCCGCTGCAGGAGATCTGGCGGCCCAGCCAAAAGTGCAATGAATTTCAGCGATCCCAATGGCGGGTAGAACCAGAAAATCCGCCACTGGTTTTCACGTTAATGGTGGGAGATATTACTTCACTGAATATAGCCATGGTCAGGGAAAATGTTTGTGATGAAAATAGGTTTTTTTCCCTAGTGTATTCAAGACGTTTTCTCACTCATTGGGTAGAATTTTACACCCATCGGGGGGATGTGTGGGGTCGGGCGTGGGTGGGCACAGACCCCATCGGCACCCCCCCGGTCGGGTCCGTGTTGCCATTTTACATGGGTGGGCCAATTAAGGCCCACCCAGCGTGATGCGCGCCAGGGGTGGGGGAGTTCCCTGAGTCAGGAGTGCGCTCTCACGTACGTGCACGAAAGAGTGCAGAAATCTCCCCGAGGCACAGAGATGCCTCAGGGAGATCACTTTCACTTATGAAATATTGATTAAAGGTAAAAAAAAAATTTAAGGACATGTCCCCTCATGTGAAACTGTCATATGAGCTGAGACATGTCCATTAAATTTTATTAAAATCTTTTAAAACCCTTTGAAAACATTCATGAAACCTCATCCCGCCCGTGGATGAGGTTCCATGAAAAATGCAAAGGCTGCCTGGGCTCTTTGCCTGCCCGCCAACCTTAAGGTTGGACGGGCAGCTCAGTTTATTAATTTAATTGATATTTAAATTGCCTTAATAGGCCTTTGACAGGTCGGTGGGCACACAGTCAACTCGGCTGTGCACCTGCTGAACTGAAAATCTAAATGACACGCTGTGATGTTGGGACACCCGCCCAATGTCACTGAGCGTCATTTTATGCCTCGGCGTGTGGGCCCCGGCTCCACTCGCCAAGTCGAAGATTCAGCCCATTATGTTGGTACTAAACATGAACTGCTTGAACTCGTTCTTGATAATGAAAGGCAGCAAGTAGCCAACCTAAAAGGAGCATATTTTGGAAGAATTGGCTCTATTATAACTATATGCATTGTAAGTTTGTGAAAGTAAATGAAAATTCAAATGCATAGGTTAAAAGAAGATCACTAGCTCACAAATCCTTAACCTTTTAACCAAGAAATAAAAAAGACCAAAACAATTTTGCTTTCAGAAAGTAAAAAAAGCATGATATTAAAAGCTGTCCTTCCAAAGATGAATAAATAATTCAGATCAAATTTAACACAAAAAAGCATTTGTGCTTACTGGGCAGTTAATACAAGGAAAGCCAAGACAAATATATAGAGAACCTCAAAGCCACCAAGAACAAAGTAATCTCTTTGACTGGTTTCCACCCCTGCCATTTTGGACTCCATATCAATCTTCTTCATCATCAGTATACTGTGACTGCAGCATGTTCATGGCACACTGCAGTTATTCATCAAGTTTCATTTAATGCAATGTCTGTACACTTCATCACCAAGAAGGGCAAGAGCTGCAATTTCATTGCAATACCAGCCAAGTTCCCCTCCAAGTCACACAACACTCTGTATTGTCTACCTAACACCATTGTGGGAGTACCTTCACCATAGGAACTGCAGCAGAGCAAAAGGAAGGCTTATTACCATCTTCTGAGGATGGGCAATAAACACTGGCCACAAAACTTGGCTCCGTAGTGTCCTTACTTTCTTACTATGGGTGTCATTTTGCTACCAAAATGGCAACTGTGCAGTACGTGCATATATCCAGAACGGCAATGCCAGATGTGATTTTGGTGCATGTTAGCGTGCACCAGAAGAGTACCAAGTGGGCAGATTGTGATATCAGTACATGCGTAATGCTGATTTAAGCCAGCACTTGCATCTTCAACCTCAAAGCTTCAACTAATTCCCTCTCTTCAACATGCACAGCTGAACATGTTCAGCAGCCAAAAAGGACCCTATCCCCACTCTAACACTTTTTAAAGGCATCATCAATAATTTTCTGTTTTGCCTGAGTTTCTAGAAGCACTGTTTAAAGTCGGTGAAATGGTGTTGCACATGACGAAGGCCTTGGTTATGACCTCAAAGGTTCTGCTCGGACCTCTTTCTCCCAGTCATGGGTGCTGCAGTTACCATCCCACTTGGACTTCAGCATTAAAGGGAGATTGAAAAGAGGAAGCACAGAGGACGACAAGCTGCTCACAGAGACAAGAGAAAGGGGAGGGCACTCAGCAGGAGAGCATAACCCAAAGTCTTCAAGAAGCATTTCTATTACCTCAAAATAAGCCAGAAAAAGTGTGTGAGCCTTGTCTGTTCTACAAAGGAGGTGCGCACTGAAATCTTCCACATCTTGCAGTCTGACCTGCAGCCTCAGAACAGGGCAAAGACAGCACTGCCAGTGGCTGTGATGGTGACTGTGGCCCTGAATTCCTTTGCATCAGGATCCTTCCAGGCTGGATCCGGAGACATCTGTTTGTCATCCACTGCTGCTTAAATTAGGCAACTGACTTTCTTTATGGCAGAAGAGTGAAGAGCATTGCTTTCTCTCTGATCGCACATACGTGCCTTTGCAGGCACCACCTCTAAGTGCAGAGATGCAGCGCAACTGCAAAGGGTTCCACTCGCTGAATATGCAGGTGATGTGCAACCATGCTCAGCGCATCTCGCAGCTGAATGCCTGATATTCTGGCAGGAATCGTGATGCTGTTATTCTTCACCAATCCATTGTACCACCAGTATTTGAACTAAGATGTCAAACCAGGTGGTGTCCACTCAGGTCATGACTTTGGTGAGGAACACAGCATATATAATGTGATGCATATGCTGCTGCATCAAAAAATATTATTAAGCAGGCCGCTGGGAGGATCAAGCAACAGTTCTGCTGCCTGGATTCTGCAGAACCCCTGCAGGCCCTGCCAGAGCATGTCAAAATCCCTTGTAGTCTGCCGCATTCTGCAGAAGCTCATCATCAAAGGGGTCAGCCCCGGCTGCCACCAGGATACAATGACCAGCTAAGGATACAACTTGTGCATTCCATTAACGTCTGTCTTGTGGGTGCCTTTGTCTTTCCTACTTCTCCTACCCCTGTGCTATAACATGGCTGATGGAAAGCTGTTGACTATCAGCTGGGGAGGCTTCCTATGGCCTTGCAGGACAAACACGAGCGGCTTTGTCCCTAGAGGGCACTGTCTCGGCATGGGTGACAGCAGTCTGGGTTAGCTGGCTGTCAGGCAACAGCAGGGGCACTGACAGGGTGGCCATGGTGAGAGCGTAAATGTTGTCATCCTGAGAGAGGGCATACCCCTTTGTAGCCACTGCTACTCATCTGGGCAGCGCCTCAGCAATTCATGCAAGGTATTGGGGAACTGATTTCTGGATTGCTTTCACATTCTAGTATCCACAGCCATGATGCCAGACTGTATGGCAACAAACTGGGCTTGCGTGTCCTCAATCTGAGCCCCCCCCCCCACCGGCGCAGCACTCAGACATTGAAAGGTTTCTGCTTGTTTTCAATGGAAACATAGGCATCGGTCACCACTCGTTGCATTGTGGCTGGTTCTGCGAGTGCCCTCATGGAGTTGGCCATCACTTTCATGCTGGAAGGGTAGGGTTCAAGCTCTGAGCAAAGCCCTGTGTCAAGTTGGTACCAGACTCCTTCATGTTCCATGAAAGTAACAGGAAGCTTCTTGGCAGGGTTATAATGCCCCAAGTAGTTAATTGTGCATGCCCGTCAGTCTTTTCCTTTGTGTCTAATTCCTCATCTGAGTCCTCCATCTGAGAACTTGAGTGTGACTTCACACTTTGAGGTGTTGACATTTTTTTTACTTATCCTGGCGATGGGCTACTTGCACCCACCTCTTATGTGTAGTGTAAGTACCTAAACTGGTGGCAACAAGTATGAGAACAAATGCTGGGGTTTTCTCATCACCAGACTCTTCTTCCTCTTCCATTTCTTTGGGGGTGGGGGGGGGGTGGGGCAGTGCAGTGGTGGTGACGGCGTTTGGGGGGGTTTTGTGCTTTGGGGAAGCAAGAGGTGAACACTTACATCATCTGCAGCTGTTATGAATCAGAAGGGATTTTGGGATAAGAGGGAAGTGGGATGGTTATATAAGAATGTACCAATATATTCTATGGTTTCAGGGCTGCCACTAGCCACTCTATATTTGTAGGTACTCCAGTGATGGCCAGCACCATTTCTTTCACTGGGGTGAGAACATGCAGCTGTGCCTGTTTTTTTTAATTCATTCACGAGATGTGGGCTTCGCTGGCTGGGCCAGCATTAATTGCCCATCCCTAGTCGCCCTTGAGAAGGTGGTGGTGAGTTCCCTCCTTGAACCGCTGCAGTCCGTGTGGTAAGAGGTGCACCCACAGCACTGTTAGGAAGGGAGTTCCAGGATTTTGACCCAGCAACTGTGAAGGAACGGCGATATATTTCCAAGTCAGGATGGTGAGTGACTTGGAGGGGAACATCCAGTTGGTGGTGTTCTCATCTATCTACTGCCCTTGTCCTTCCAGGTGGTAGTGGTCGTGGGTTTGGAAGGTGCTGTTGAAGGATCCTTGGTGAATTCCTGCAGTGTATCTTGTAGATGGTATACACTGCTGCTACCATGCATCCGCAGTGGAGGGAGTGAATGTTTGTGGATGTGGTGCCAATCAAGTGGGCTGTTTTGTCCTGGATGGTGTCAAGCATCTTGAGTGTTGTGAGAGCTGCACTCATCCAGGCAAGTGGGGAGTATTCCATCACACTTCTGACTTGTGCCTTGCAGCTGGTGAATAGGCTTTGGGCTGTCAGGTGTTGAGTTACCCGTCACACGATTCCTAGCCTCTGACCTGCTCTTGTAGTACTTATATTGATAGTCCAGCTCAATTTCTGGTCAATGGTAAACGTCAGGATGTTGATAGTGGGGGATTCAGCGATGTTACTTCCATTGAACATCAAGAGGCGATGGTTAGATTCTCTCTTGTTGGAGATGGTCCTTGCCTGACACTTGTGTGGTGCGAATGTTACCTGCCACTTGTCAGCCCAAGCCTGGATATTGTCCACGTCTTGCGGAATTTGGGCGTAAACTGCTTTTTCACTATCTGAGGAGTCACGAATGGTGCTGAACATTGTGCAATCATCAGCAAACATCCTCACTTCTGAACTTATGATGGAAGGAAGGTCATTGATGAAGCAGCTGAAGATCGTTGGGCTGAACACACTACCCTGAGGAACTCCTGCAGTGATGTTCTGGAGCTGAGATGATTGACCTCCAACAACCACAATCATCTTCCTTTGTGCTAGGTATGACTCCAACCAGAAGAGAGTTTTCCCCTGATTCCCATCGACTCCAATTTTGCTAGGACTCCTTGATCTCACACTCGGACAAATGCGGCCTTGATTCAAGGGCAGTCATTCTCACCTCATCTCAGGAGTTCAGCTCATTTTTCCATGTTTGAACCAAGACTATAATGAGGTCAGGAGCTAAATAGCCCTGGTGGAACCCAAAATGGGCATCAGTGAACTATTTATTGCTAAGCAAGTGCTGCATGATAGCACTGTTGATGACCTCTTCCATTACTTTACTGATGATAGAGAGTAGACAGATGGGGCAGTAATTGGTCTGGTTGGATTTGTCCTGTTTTTTTTTATGTGTACAGGACATATTTGGGCAATTTTCCACATAGCCAAGTAGATGCCAATGTTGTAGCTGTATTGAAACAGCTTGGCTAGGGGTGCAGAAAGTTCTGGAGCACAAGTCTTCAGCATTATTGCCAGAATATTGTCAGGGCCCCTAGCCTTTGCAATATCCAGTGCCTTCAGCCGTTTCTTGATATCATGTGTAGCGAATTGAATTGGTTGAAGACTGGCATCTATGATGCTGGGGACCTCCAGAGGAGGCCGAGATGGATCATCCACTCAGCATTTCTGGCTGAAGGTTGTTGCGAATGCTTCAGTCTTATCTTTTGCACTGATGTGCTTGGCTCCTCTATCATTGAGGGTAGGGATATTTGTGGAGCCTCTTCCTGCAGTGAGTTGTTTAATTGTCCACATCATTCACAACTGGATGTGGCAGGACTGCAGAGTTTAAATTTGACCCGTTGGCTGTGGAATCGATTAGCTCTGCCTATTACTTGCTGCTGTGTGGTAGTGCCACACAACACAATGGAGAGTATCCTCAATGTGAAGGCGGGACTTAGTCTCCACAATGACTGTGCGGTGGTCACTCCTACCAATACTGTCACGGACAGATGCATCTGCAGCAGGCAGGTTGGTGAGAATGAGATCAAATATGTTTTCCCCTTGTTGGTTCCCTCACCACCTGTCACAGGCCCAGTCTAGCAGCTATGTCATTTAGGACTCAGCCAGCTCATTGAGCCACTCTTGGTGATGGACATTGAAGTGCCCACCCAGAGTACATTATGCACCCTTGCCACCTTCAGTGCTTCCTCCAAGTGGTGTTCAACATGGAGGAGCATTGATTCATCAGCTGAGGGAGGATGGTATGTGGTAATCAGCAGGAGGTTTTCCATGAGACTTTATGGGGTCCAGGGTCGATGTTGAGGACTCTCAGGGCAACTCCCTCACGACTGGTTACCATTGTGCTGCCACCTCTGCTGGGTCTGTCCTGCCAGTGGGACAGGACATAACCAGGGATGGTGATGGTGGTGTCTGGGACATTATCTGTAAGGTATGGATTCGTGAGGATGACTATGTTATGCTGTTGCTTGACTAGTCTGTGAGACAGCTCTCCCAATTTTGGCACAAGCCCCCAGATGTTAGTAAGGAGGACTTTGCAGGGTCGACAGGGCTAAGATTGCCATTGTCATTTCCCATCCCTAGATCCTAGGATGCTGGGTGGTTCATCCAGTTTCATACCTTTTTTGTGACTTTGTATCAGTTTGATACAACTGAGTGGCTTGTAGGCCATTTCAAAGGGCATTTTAAGAGTCAACCAGCTTGTTGTGGGTCTGGAGTCATAAGGACAACAGATTCCCTTCCCTAAATGTCATTAGTGAACTAGATTGGTTTTTACAATCAACAACGGTTTCATGGTCATCATCAGACATTTAATTCCAGATTTTTTATTAAATTCTGCCATGATGGGATTCAAACCTAGGTCCCCAGGGCATTACCCTGGGTCTCTAGATTACTAGTCCAGCAACAATACCACTACTCTATTGCCTCCCACTAAGATGTTAAAATGTGTGTAAAATTTATATTAAAAGTGAACCTTACATGAAAACAGAAGTTTTAAATCTAAGGGACAAACTTTCAAAAAAAGTCAACTTTTCATTTTTCCACCGCATTCTTAACTAGTATAACGAAGATGACCCATTTTACAATTGGGTATTTTTAGCTAAGATTTGGCAAATTCACAAAATGCTAAAATGTACATGAAAATCAAGCAAAAATGGTTTGCAAGTGCATGCTAATACCACAGATACACCAATTTCATAGCAGTCAGGACAGATTTATTTAGGAAAGCAAATGTGAAAATGTTCCAGGAGGTAGGAAACAAAAGATGCAAATTAATGACAAGGCTGAAACATTTGCAAGCATCTCCAGGTGCTTCACCAATGACCTTTCCCCCATCGTAAGGTCAGAAGTGGCATGTTCACTGATGATTGCATAATGTTCTGTATAATTCACAACTCCTCAGTCCATGTCAATATGCATCAAGACCTGGACAATATTCAAGCTTGGGTTGATAAGTATTAAGTAATATTCATGCCACACAAGTGCCAGGCAATGACCATCTCCAACAAGAGAGAATCCAACCATCTCCCCTTGACATTCAATGGCATTACTATTGCTTGAATCCCCACCATCAACATTGTGGAGGTTACCATTGGCCACAATCTGAACTAGACCAGCCATATAAATACTGTGGCTACAAGAGCAAGACAGAGGCTGGGAATTTGCAGTGAGTAACTCACCCCCTGACTCCCCAAAGTCTGTCCACCATCTACAAATCACAAGTCAGAAGTGTGATTTGCACACAGCAAGCTTCCAAAAATAGCGATGTGATAATGACCAGTTAATTTGATTTTGCGATGATGACTGAGGGATAAATATCAATGAGGACAGCAGGGATAGCTCTGCTCTTCCTCTTTAAAATAATGCAATGGAATCTTTAACATTCACCTCAGAGGTTAGACTAGGTCTGGTTTAACATCATCTCATCATCTCAGCGAAGGACATCTCAAAACTCTGTTTCTCTCCACAGATGCTTCCAACAAGGCACAAGTCAGGAGTGTGATGGAATGCTCTCCATTTGCCTGGATGAGTGCAGCTCCAACAATACTCGAGAAGCTTGGCACCATCCAGGACAAAGCAGCCCGCTTGATTGGCACACCATCCACAAACATTCACTGCCACCACCATCAGCAGCAGTATGTACCATCCACATGATGCACTGCAGCAACTTGCCGCGGCATCTTCAATAGCACCTTCCAAACCCACAATTTCTACCACCTAGAAGGACAAGGGCAGGGGATGCATGGGAACACCACCAGCTGCAATTTCCCCTCCAAGCCACTCACCATGCTGACTTGGAAATATATCACCATTCCTTCACTGTCACTGGAACTCCCTTCCTAACAGCACCATGGGTGTACCGACAAGACATAGACTGCAACATTTCAAGAATATAGCTCACCATCATTCTCTCAAGGACAAAAATAGGAATGAGCAACCAATACTGGCTTGGCCTGCAAAGCTCACCTCCCATGAGTGAATAAAAAAGTGCTCAGGAAAGAAGCATCAGACAGAATTTTACAAAGCTGCACCCCATCTGAAAATGCATTTAATTCAAAAGCTTTATACCCCAAGAGATCTCGTTGTTTGTCTAAAATGGAAATATGACAGGGTAACAGGCATGGCTCTTACAGCAAAGTTGCTTTTGTTATTTGGAAAGCTTTTGAGGGCTGTTTTTTTTGGAATTCAGCATTTCTCTGCTTGTGCCTTGAGCCTTCTGCATAGTTTTTCACTCTATGGGCAAAAATATGCACTGAGCGAACGGGTACGTGCCCGACCCGCTCGAGCGTAAAATGATGCGCAATAACGTCAGGTGACCATCCTGACATCATCACGCACTCATGTGACATTTCAATTGGCATAAGTCGGCAGCACGACCACCGACAATTAACAGGCCTATTGAGACCATTAAATTAATAATTGACTTACGGTTGCCGGGCAAATGAAAAGGCCAAGTGGCCTTTGGAGTTTTTAGGAAACCTCATTCACGGACAATTAAAAATTAAATAAATTTTTTTAAATTTCATTCATAACATGTCCCTGCTCATGTGACAGAGTCACATGAGGGGATGTGTTTTAAACTGTGGTAATTTTTTATTTTTGTGTTTTTAAATCTTCAGCTGTCTGAGGCAGCTCCGGGCCTCAGGAAGCTTTCATTGCAAGCACTCGCGCGCATGTGTGAACTTCTGCGCTCGCCCTCCACCTGCCCCCACCCCAGCAATGCTGAGTGTTGCAGCATGTCTTTCCCACTGGCTGGCCGTTAATTGGCTGTTACTTGGCCGTTAATTGGCCTGCCAGTGTGAAATTGATGTTGGGGCCCGACTATGGGCGACGGTAAGCTTTGGGACTACTCCCGGGCCCGCCCACCGTGCCAGCCCAACAAAGTAAAAATCCTGGCCTATGTGATGCTGTCTTTTTGCTGAAAAGCTACATTCGGCTAAGACATGGGTGGAATTTTCCACCCCATTGGCATCGGGCATCATGGCGGGTGGGAGGGGGTGGTGGCAGTGGTGGGACAATAAGGCAGGAAGGCTAGAAAATAAATTTCACATTATCATCAAACCAGTTAGGCATCATCCGCTCCGCCTGTTCAACATCAGGAATCTAACTTCAATATATCTGCATCTCATTATCTTGCCTGCTCACCAGAATCAAACCCCCCACATCAAATTTACTGCCCACGTCAGCGGGAAAACACGCCGGCCCAGAACATGTCTGGACAAGTGTGATGTGCAGAAGTCGGGACTTAACATTAAAACCTTGCTCACGTTGTGGACATCCGAGGAGCAAAGATGCTGGAGCCCTGCAACTACTGGATCCTGGAGGAACATGTGCATCACATGCTGGCTGGTTTCTTATGGACGTGGCTCAGCCGTGAAGCAGCTCCCAGATGGTGGGAGGACTCTGCTGATGTCACAGGTCTGCTTCGGAACATCAGAGTCTGGCCATGGGCTTCTACGGATGATCGGCAAAGGTGGGAAAAATAGTCCAACTGTGAAAGTAAGGTAAACAGGGGGCGGTGAGTTTGGGAGCAGGGGATCAAAAGTGTTGGCAGTGGGGTGGTGAAATTGGGAGGGGGGGAAACAAAGGTGTCAGGGGGTGGGATGAAAGTGTTGGGAGTGTGAGTTGAGAGGGGGTTGCGAGGGAATACAGGAGGAGGGTGCAACAGGGGAGAATGCAGCAACTGGGGAGGTAGGTGTACGGAGGGAGGAAGGTGTAAGAGAAGGAGTTTGGAGGGGGGATGGACTTTGAAGAGGGGAAAGTCTTCAGGGACAGGAAGGACCCCAGAGGGGGGAAGGAGTCACGGCATGGGGGAAAGAGTCCTGGGTAGGGGGGAAGGAGTCCACCAGAGAGGAAGGAGTCCAGGGGAAGAAAGAGTCCTGTTGCAGGATGGTGTAAGGGTAGAGGAGGGAGTAAGGATGGAGGAGCGAGTAAGGAGGAGATGCCTAGGTGAACATGCAAGGGAGGGGTCTGTGGAGTAAATGACTGCCTCCTGGGGAGTGAACTGAATGTGGGCGTGGTAGGAGGGAATGGTCAGTATGAGAGGGGGCCGGGTAAGCTGGATGGGTGGGAGACTGAGGGTAGCAGTAAAAATAGATAGTGAGGGTGGTTGGTGGGCATCTGGAGGCAGACAGAGACCCTGGGAGTGGGAAGGAGATCGGGGAGATCAGGTGGATTTGGGTGAGATTCTCAGGAAGCTAGGGACTGTGCATGCTCAACTGGACATCCTGGGAAGAAAAGGGGTGGGGTTGGTAGGTGATGGTTGTGAGTTGGTAGGTGGTTCTAGTGGGGGTCAACAGTGATGGGGGAAAGGGACATGGGTGACTTGGGGAGGGGAAAGGACCAGGGAGCTGAGAAGAAGCGTAATAAAGAAACTACCATGGCTGTCGAAATCGAAAGTGATCGGAGCCTCATGTTGGGCGGGAACAGTTGCTTCATGGGAATGTGATCAGTGGGTAGGTGGAGATACAAGTCAGCTCAGGTGGACACTTGAAAGTGAACCCTAGCAGGCAGTATTGAAAATGCTCAGGTCATTGAATGTGATGGAGGAAGGCTCTGGATACATGGGACAGTGCTTGCACAAGGCTCCAAAAGTCCCTGCCACACACACATACTTCTCCCTCCAGAATCACTCATGGTCCAGCTGTGTGTAGCTGTGAGGGGGTGGGGGGTGCGGGATGGCATGCAGGAGGAGGAAGTGGGGGATGCAAGTCTGTCAATAAAACTGAAAGACACTATTACACCTTAGTTAATGAAAGTAGATATACTTTCAGATTATAAAGGGACAAAATATGTTTCACCAGTACAATCACTTGTGATCAGAAATTCTTAACTTTTCTAGGCCTACCACTTCTTCTAGGTGCTGCCCTGACATCCGCAGCAGGAGTGGAGACAACCTGTGCAATGGTTGGCCTTGTTGCCTCTAATGACTTTGGCATGCATCCCCTAGAGAACCGAGGTCTTGAGAGTCTTGGTTTGCTTTAGTTATTCTCCTGTGGACAGCTCACTTAATACCTCAGGCAATAATGATAGAATGCGTACAGCTTGAATAATACCACAGGCAAGGGCCCAGGTTTTGCAGTCAGCAGTGAAAAGGGGCAGAGCTTGCCACTAACCGTGCTGAGAAATACAAATTTACCTGCTTTGTTGCCTGCAGTCAGAAATTCAACTTCTTGCTGCAGCATGGTCCACGACAAAACAATCTGCAAGGCCTAGCAGCAAGGCTTGTTGCTGACAAATCCATGCCCCTTCATAACAACACGATTCAAAGACATACTCCTTGATGTCACGCTTCAGTTCAAAGGCACATAAGTGTTTTATAATCATTTTAAATATTTGTAAATACTTAAAGCACACTTTAAGATATTTTAATGCATTTATAAACTTTAAATACTTTTAAACTGTTATCATCCATGTTTAAACCAATAATTTTCAAAAGGATTTGAATTCCCAGTGACCAAGTTAAAGGAATCGCACAAGATTAAGATTTTTACCATAACAAAACTAAAATCAACATCAACTAAACATTACTTAGTAGGAAACTAACACGCTAAGCTGCAGAAAAGGCACCCCTTATTAGTGTCTTAACACAAGCAAAAACCCCATGTCGCATTTATATATCACAGCGTGCTCTCCGCAGAATTGCAGTCCTTATAAGGAACCAGTTGAAAGTTACTCCCAGCTTCCAATGGACTTGTTTCTCCCCATTCCACTGAGTCACAAGATCCAGCAACCATCGAAGGCCCTTTCCCTTAGTCTTTCAAAAAATCCCAAACAGAACTTCAGCTACAAGGTGATTCCTTTCCCCGACTAATCAGGACAAATCTTCCAGGGTCATTAAACTTCCACAGTGTTGTCTCTTCGACCAGAGAATATCCTCTCACCTGCATTCTATCTGGTACCTAACAGAGAAACAGGCGTTTCCCATTTGCTGACCACCATAGCTACTGTCTCTGCCTCCCTGGGACTCTCTCTCTCTCTCTCTCTGAGTTCAGAGGCAGGATTTTCCGGTCGGCAGGCGGGCACGGCGGGCGGGTTCGTTAGCGGCCGGGAAATGGTCCGCCATCCACAATTTACCTCCAACTGCGATTTCACGCTGGCTGGAGAGAACCTCAGCACTGCCAGGGTGGGGTCGGGAGGTGTGCGAGTGCAGAAGTCTGCTTGTGCATGGTGGAGCGTGCACTGAAAGTTTCCTGAAGGCAGGGAGCTGCCTCAGGGAACTGAAGATTTGTAGAAACAAAAATAAAGGATTTAAAAATGAGAGAAACATGTCCCCACATATGACTCAGTCACATGAACAGGGACATGTTAAAAATCATGTCTAAAAATGTTTATATTATGAAAAATTATTGTTGGAAACTTCATCCCACCCATGGATGAGGTTTCATAAAGAATCCAACGGCCGCCTGGCCGATTCACCTGCCTGCCAACCATAAGGTTGGACGGCCAGCGAAAGGTTGCTTTTAATTAATTGATTAAGGGCCTTAATAGGCCTCTTAATTGTCAGTGGACACGCTGCCGACTCTGGCGCATGCCAGCCGACCGAAATATCACGTGAGTGCGCGATGACTTTGGGACGTTCGCCCGACGTCTTTGTGCGCTATTTTATGCCCGATCAGGTTGGGCACACGCCCACCGGTGGGATGTAAAATCCTGCCCCAGGATTTTTAAAATCAGACTGCCTGTCTTCCTATGGCAAAGTTACCTGCTCTGTCCTTTGCTGCAAGGTGTTAAGCCTGGCATGTCAATTTCAATCATACTTAACCTGGGCCCCCCTGTCCCTAGGCCACACAGCTTTGTCATCAGGCAGAATGAGTAGCTGGTCACATAACCTTCTTCATTATCCCTTTACTTAAGAAGACAATTTAAAACATAACCACCTTATAAAAACTTGTATTCATAATAAGTAGCTTTAACAAAGTTTGCCTACCTAGAACTTTACAGTTTGACTCACAATTTATTTTCTCTTCTGGTTTCCACAATTTTACTAGTTCAACTTAACTACAGTTTTTATTGCCTATTATAGCCAAAGGCATTAAGGGACATGGGGCAACCAAAAGTCAATCAATCTCAGTTCTAAAATTAACAATTGACCTAACATCTGTTTCCATTTGGGGACAGGGCTCCAAACTTCCACCAATCTTTACGTGAGAAGGTGTTTCCTAATTTTACTCCTGAAAGGGCTGCTTCTATTTTTCTTTAACTAAGTCCCGCCATTTGAGGCTCCCCAAATAGTGAAATGTTTTTGTCAATCTACCCAATCTGTTCCCCACATTACCTTTAAAAGGTGAGTCAAATCATCCTTTAACCTTCTAAATTCCATGAAATACAACCTCAGATTGTTTCACCGCTCCTACTTGTGAACTCTTGAAGCCCTGGTATCATTCTAGTAAATCCTCACTGCACTCCCTCCAAGGCCTGTACCATCTATTCTTCCTAAGGTGCAGTGCCTGGAACTGCTTACAATACTCGAGGTTTCATGTGATGTTTTGTGCTTGCCTCTGCCTAGTTAGAATAGGAGCAAGATTGTTAAAAGCAGGTTCTAACATTCAATTGTTTTAATTTTCAGATCCCAGAAAGAAAGGAATTTACATGAAGTAGCAAACCAGGCCAAGGTATTCTGATAAAAATCCTGCTGCCCTTATCCTATTCAGCACTAAATCTGCTCACCCATTACTGATTGACATCACCCCTGGCTTTACAGATCTATGGTGCTTCCTCACACCTTTTTCATCCTAATGTATTGTGACATTATGGTGAGGAGGGGTTGGATGGCTCGTCCCTTTTCCCCACTCCTCCTTTGACTGTAACAGGGTTTGTGTGAAAAGGATACCTGACAATTCAGTGAGCATTTAACTTTATGCGCAATGAAAAGACACAATCAGGAAGGGCAATTAAGCCCATTAATGGCACAATTGTCTCCGATTTTTCATGGTCCGTCCAATTTTATAGTTGGTGGATAAGCAAATTGGCCAGGCGGACTTTGCATTTTTCATGAAACCTCATCCAAGGGCAAGAAAAGGTTTCCATTATTAAATAAAATAAAAATAAAAATCTATGGACAGCATTTTTATAGTTTTTATGTTCAGGTGCCTGATTGTGATGTTTGGACATTTTTTCTCCTGACTTTACATCATGGTTTTCGGGCCTAAAGCTTCCTGAGGCAGCTCCCTGCCTTCAGGGAGCTTTCTCTCAGGGCTCGCCTGTGCCAGCGGAAACGTCATTGACCGCTCTCCTCCCATCCACACCCTGTGGAGCGCTGAACTTTTCTAAGCATTCTTCATGCTGGCTATCCATTAATTAGCCAGCCAGTGTAAAATCAGAGTCTATTATGGTCGCTGGTCCATTACCTGACTGCTCCCAGGCCCGCCAATTGCGCCTGCCCACCAAGCTGAAAATTCAGGCCCAGGTGATTGTCATGAGGCCTTGCTAGTGGGGCAAGATATGTGGTTCATTCATTTGCTTTGATCAATGTCCTTGATGGGTCTTTCCAGGCATGGTGTCTCCATCTTAAGGGATTGGAATATGAGAGGTGCAGTGATGCAAATTAGGTAGCCATCTTTGGCTGTGAGCTCAAGTCATCTTTAGTCTCTGTTTTAAAGAGTTAATTCAGGTTTAATAATTAAAAAATCATTATTTGCCAGTATAAAATCCTTAATAAGCTGGCTCCTCCCTATCTCTGGGACATTCTCCAAAAAAAGAAATTTCCCCATGACCCAAACTCTCAATTCCTTTGACAGCAACCTTTAGTGCTCAGTGTTCTTGCCCCAATATGAGGGGGGATGCCCCCATTGCCTTAGCAACATCTACTGCATTGCCTCCCTAAACCCTTCTCTTTAAAACCTTCCTAAAATCCACTTTAGGCCAAACTTTTAGTCAGGCCTTCTAATCTATTATTTGGTTTAGTGTCCTTTATTTTCATTATGCCTCTGTGAAATGCATTGGGGCATTTTCTTTCAACCACCAAAGCTCCATATCAATGCATTTTTGTTCAAACAGGTTGAAAGTTCATAGCATCAAGAAATGGCACACAGGTTAATCATTCATTGTGCACACAGCAATGATGAAGCTTTTTGCTTTTTACAGAGTCTGATTAACCTGTTTTGTATTTGCAGTATTTTGTGTTTTTATTGCACAGGTCCAAGTTTACCCCTCAAGGTGAAATATGTTGGCTGGAATTTTCCGGCCCGGTTGGCGTCAGGTGTCATGGCGGGTGGGGGAGGACAGTATGGCAAGAAGGCCAAAAGTTGGTTTTATGCCATTGTGAAACCAGTTTGTGATCGGTCGCTCCATCCGTCAATGGTGGGCCACGATTGCCACTGCTGCACATTAGGAACGTCATTTTAATACATTTGCATCTAATTATAAGGCCTGCTTGCCGGAATAATTTCCCCACATCAAATTTACTGCCCATGTCGTTGTGACTTCTTCAGAACTGTGTGCTTCAATACTGCCTTTAAAAGGTGTGCTCCTGGTGACCTGAACTTCAAGGGGAACTCGGAGGTGAGTACACTCCACCTTGCACAGCGCTCACAAACATCGCCCATAGGACATCAAGGAGGAGGTGCCGTGCATTCATGGGGGGCACAGGAAGCTCCCTTCTTCCAAACTGGCTTTCACTGCAGTGCCGGGAAAGGGCTCCAGTGCGGGTCAGGCCAGAGGGGTGGGGGCTGGGGCAAGACAGTTCAGACTGAAGGAAATACTCAAGCACATGCTGGGTGGGGGCGGGAGAGGGAAGCGGCCATGCATGTGGAAAAGCTTGTCAAAAGTGAGCATTCTTCCACAGCTGAGACCGTTCAGCAGCAGATCCATTGATATGTTTGGAGTCGGGTCTCTGAAGCTTTTCTACCCACTCAAGCAATCAAATTATGAAAGTGCCACCAAATGCTCCAGATCATTTCACCCCTTGGGCAAAGACTGCAAATTAATGTGCATTTTAAGGGGCAGCAGAGCAATTGGCCAACTGAGTAAGTTGTACAATCCCCTTGCAAGAAGATGTCCATGGTGCAGTCACTGGTGGAGGTGCTCACAGCCCCTTGCAGTGTCTTTATTAAGGTTTGGACCAGCCTCTCCCATGGTTCAAGCTAACAGTGCAGCCTTGCAGTGCAGGTTAGGAGAATGCCTGTGTCTGAGCTGAGAGCATAGCATGCAGTCCAGTGGGCAAAGCTGCCGCCGATCGGTCAAGTGAAGTGGGGAGGAGGTGGTTGGCGTTTCGGGCAGCCACAAAGTGCACTACACACTGGTCATCCAAGTGGTGGCCAGCACTCTCCTCTATATGAAGGGGCCTTCAGTCTTAACCAAGAGAGTTTCTTAGTACACCTATGCTAACCCAAGTAACCCACCTGCAGGAGAAGAACATCAGGATCATGGAGCCTGGTGATTTAGCAGTATGCATCATGGCTTACAGAGAGCAGGGAAGAAGAAGAAGAGACTGGCAGAGGCACTTGGATCATCAAAGCACAGAACTTTGTGCATTTCACCCAGGGTCAGGAAAGCCAGGAAGCAAGAGCACTGGGATTTGTGCAGATCTCAGGTTTTCCACAGGTGCACTCACATGGCACTTAGATCTCCATGCCAACAAACAGTCAACTACATCAGCTGCAAGGGTTTCCGCTCACTGATTGTTCAGCTGATGTGCGACCACCACAAACACATCATATAGGCCTGCGCACGAATGCCAGGGAGCGTCCATGACTCCTACTTCTTTAGCAAGTCTCAGATCCATGACATCTTCCAAGGTCCAGAAATGCTGCAGGATTGGCTCCTCGGGGACAAGGGCTACCCACAGAGGACATGGCTTATGACACACGTGCGGCGGCTTCAGACTGCTGCAGAGCGATGATATAACAAGGCTCATGCTGCGACCCAGGTTTTGGTGGAGCAAATGATAGGCATTTTGAAATGAAATTCTGGTGCCTCGACAGGTCCAGTGGAGCACTGCAATTCAGCCCCCAGAGAATGTTGCGCATCTTTGTCACTAGCTGCACGCTCCACAGCACGGTGCTGCAATAGGGGCAGGACCTGGCTGAGGAGGAGATGTAGGAGCTGCACATAACCTCCGCTGAGGAGGACATTGAAGGGGATGATGATGATGAGGTCCTCAAAGTCGAGGATGATGGCGATGAGGCCATCACATTGGCCAAATGAGGCAGACATGCTCTGGATGTCCTCATAACCACAAGATTCATGGAGGATGATGACGAGATGCAGGGAGGACAGTCCTGACATCCTCACCTTGCATCTGTGAATGTGTGGCTGATGGTAGCGCGCATTCCCTTTGTCTCCATGGCATGAGCCCAAGCATTGAACAGGGCCCTAATAGTCACTAGATTCCAGGAGGATGACAATGACGTACAGTGAGGATACTTCACATTGCCCCTGTGAATGTTTGACTTCTGTCTGGCTGAGGGCAGCTCGCTTCTGTTCTGTGATCGGGGTAATATCATGGAGATGCAGCCATGAAACTTACAATACACCTGATCCTTTGTCAGCCTTCAGCACCGGACCCCTTCAGGAACACAGTGTCACCGGGCACAGATGCTGAAGAGATGGGGGACCGGTCCCACCTCAAAGATGCTGAGAGCACACAGAGAGGATGATGGAACTCTGTGATGCCTGCCTATGACATTTTGGCAGCAATGACAACACCATCGAGGCGCAGGCATCACTAATGTGTCCAGTGAGTGTGAAGCCTGACTATCACTTTGCTCTGAAGGCCACACACTCCACAGGAAGAGGCCCTAGACTGAGACACCTGCCTTTATCTTGTGCAGGAACCAAGGTTTCATATCTGAGTGACACAAGTACTGCTCATCATAATAAGGAGCCATAGACAAGGAGGCAGTGTTGGGAGTTTATTGACAATAGTGAACATTATATTCAAGTGATTAACATCCATGCCCAGGCTGTGCTTCATGATTGGTCTCGATGTGATTTGTGTTGGTCCAAGTTGAGTGCAATGCCTGACTTGGAAGCTGCGACGAAGGGCGGTGCGTCCCATAAGGCGTCGAAACAGTCGCTGATTAAAGTCACCAAAAAGCCGCCTAAGGAGCGGAGAAAATCTCGCAAGCAGAGCTATTCCATTTACGTGTACAGGGTGCTCACCCAGGTCCACCCTGGATCTCGTCCAAGGCCATGAGTGTTATGAATTCCTTCGTTATCGACATTTTCGAACGCATCACCTCCGAGGCGTCACATCTCATTCACTACAACAAGTGCCGCACCATCTCGGCCCGGGAGATCCAGAGCGCTGTCCGCCTCATGCTGCAGGGGGAATTGGCCAAACACACCATCTCCGAAGGCACCAAAGCGGTCACCAAGTACGCCAACTCCGGTTAGGTCGACAATTCTGAAGATTATATAAAAAAAAATGATTGGTCTCAGCTGCAGCTTGTTACTGCTGAGCTGTGTGGCTGATACTTTGGTTGAGCTTGGTGCTGGTGGTGGCTGTTCCTGCTGCTGTGGGATTTCTGTGGCTCTTCCTGCTGCTGTGGGATTTCCTGTGGCTATTCCTGCAGCTCTGGGATTTCCTGTGGGATTTCCTGTGGCTATTTCTGCTGCTCTGGGATTTCCTGTGGCTGTTCCTGCTGCTATAGGATTTCTTGTGGCTGTTCCTGCTGCTATAGGATTTTCTGTGGCTGTTCCTGCTGCTATAGGATTTTCTGTGGCTGTTCCTGTTGCTATAGGATTTCTTGTGGCTGTTCCTGCTGCTCTGAGATTTCCTGTGGCTGTTCCTGCTGCTATAGGATTTCTTGTGGCTGTTCCTGCTGCTATAGGATTTCTTGTGGCTATTCCTGCTGCTATAGGATTTTCTGTGGCTGTTCCTGCTGCTGTGGGATTTCTTGTGGCTGTCCCTACTGCTGCAGGATTTCCTGTAGCTGTTCCTGCTGCTATGGGATTTCCTGTGGCTGTTGCTCCTGCAGTGGGATTTCCTTCTAGTCCTCAACTGGATCAAGAAGACTGCTGCCAAAAAGGCTGCTGCTGCTATTACAACCAGCTACTGCAGCGCAGGGCCTTGTAAGCCCTAGTAAGGCCTGAAGAGCCTGGGAGTGGGAGAGCGGTGGGGAGAGAACGTGACTCCAGCCGGAGGGGGAGGACTTTTGCTGCAAGAGGGGGAAAAATAATTGTCTTTTGTCTGTCAGGTTGTCTGCAGGTTGAGGAATAGAACATCCAAGCATGGAAGGCTCTGGGAAACTGATCTTTGAGGGGAAGAAGACCTGTGTCCTATTCTGCACTCCCTTGCCTCGCCTGGGTTAGTTAGCACTGCCCAGAGCCAGCAGGCATTTACCATTGTTCCTGAACTGTGCCTGGGCAGTGCTAGCTACCCAGGTGAAGACTCCCTCCTCCCCCTGCAGCGGAACATTAGAACCCTTACCCCCACCTCAAAAAACTCCCCCACCTTTGTCCTCACTGTCTCCTCTTCTGCTCTCCCTCGCTCTCCCCTACTCCCACTCCCCTTTGCTCTAATGTGTGTATTTTATCTGTATCAGGGTGGGTGTAGCACTCCCAATGGCAGCGACAACATCTTAGGTGGTGGAGGGGCCCACTCCGGCTACCTATGCGGGGGTGGTGGCCTTTTTGGCTCCTGCATTTCCTGGGGCCCTGTCACCATTTAAATTGCTGATATGTCAGCTTGGGGTGAAGTGCTACACCCACCCCACAATGAACATCGAGGCCTGGGTTGACAGGGTTGTCAACCCCCCAGCCATAGCCACAGCCTCAAAAATGTACGGGAAGGCCGTATTCTAAAGGCTGAGCGGGCAGTGCACCTCATCCTCAAAAAGGGGTTCACGGTGGGCAGGACGTTCCTGGTGGTGGACCCTCTATGCTACTGACTTCCAAGTAGCTTCCATACAAAGTGTTCCAGCTGTTTCTTTTTATTCTCTCTAGATGGGGTAATCAATGCCCATCACCTGTTTAACTAGCAATTGCCTTTAACAAGGTGATTGCCATGCAGTGTAATTACTTATACATTGACATGATCCACCCTGACCACTCCTACATGATCCTGGGCCACATTGTTTTTCATAACATCCATCTGGCCGGGACATTATCCACTTTTTGCAGAGGGCTGGTCTGTCAAGCGCCTTCCTGTCTCTTGACCAGGAGAAGGCATTTGATAGGGTGGATCACAAATATTTATTCAGGACTCTGCGGGCATTTGGGTTCAGGACGCATTTCGTCACCCGGATCTGTACACTGCCGCAGAGTGTCCAGTTAAGGTTAACGCGTCCCTGACGGCGCCCCTTCTCTTTGGAAGGGGAGTGCATCAGGGCTGCCCCCATCTGGCTTTTTGCATTCTATCCATGTGGAGCCTTTCCTGCGCCTCTTGCGGAGGAAGTTGTCAGAATTGGTTCTGCACGAGCCGGGCATCAGGGTGGTCCTCTCCGCTTACGCCGATGATATGCTCCTCATGTTCACCGACCTGACTGACCTGCAGAGGATGCATGAGTGCCAGGAGGTCTACTCTGCCACGTCCTGTGCCAGGATCAACTGGGACAAGTGTTCTGGACTCCTAGTTGGTCAGTGGCAGATAGATCCCCTACTCGAGGAGCTCAGGTCTTTCACCTGGAGAAGGACCAGCCTCCTCTATCTGGGGGTCCACCTCTGCCCTGCTGAGGAATCCTGGCTGGTGAACTGGCAGGAGTTGGAGCTCAAAGTCACCACTCGCCTGCAGCACTGGACAGGGCTGCTCCGAGTGCTGTCTTACTGCAGTCCTGTGCTGGTCATAAACCAGCTGATTGCTGCCATGTTTTGGTACCGGCTGGTCACTTTGACCTCTCCCCCAGACTTTGTCACAAAAATCCAGACAGTGCTCGTCGACTTCTTCTGAGATAAAAGGCTGCACTGGGTCGCTGCCGAGGTTCTGAATCTCCTGTTTAGGGAGGGCGATCAGGCGCTGATGTGCCTATGCACCCAGGTGGCAACCTTCCACCTTCAGGCCCTGCAGTGATACCTTTACGTCAAGCCCCCTCCGAGATAGTGTGCCCTGGTGACGTATTTCTTCCGCCAGGTGCAAGGCCTGAATTATGACATGCAGCTCCTGTTTGTAGGCCAGAGGGGCCTTCGTGGCTCCTTGCAGACATTGTCCATCTTTTACCAGGACCTCATCAAAGTCTGGAACATGGTCACCTCTCGATGCAGCTCTCTGCTGTCAGGAGTATTGGCTTTCATCAGAGAGCCACTGCTCAGGAATCTGCCCTTCCATCCTTTTCAGTGGCTGGAGGAGAGGAGGGTTGTGGCTGCCGGGGTGACCAGGATCGGGGACGTGCTGGGTGTCGGAGGAGTGGGCTAGATGCTACCACAGGAGTTGGCACATGACGCATCCATGGACATCCAGCTTGCGACCAATGGCATCCAAGACCTTAGGACGGTCGTGCTCGGCCCCGAAATCATATTGGGACTCGAGGTGGCACAGGTGCATGGTGGTCTTCCGTCTAAGCGTACTCCTGTTTGGATGGAATTCCACATTGACCCCAAGCCCTGAACCCTCCCACGGGAGCCGGTGCCCCACAACCTGAGTCGCCTCATGGAAATGCCCTGAGTGCCCTTTAGCACAGCACAGAAAGGTTTCCTGTATGGGCTGCTGCTGCACACCCTTCAGTTCTTGCCTTCGCCGACCACCCAGACGCGCCCTGGCATCCCTTGTTGCTATCTGGTGGCAGAGGTCCTCTGTGGGGGGCCCTCTATGGGTGTGTCCTCCCATTTTCTATCAGGGACCTGGGATGGAGGGTGTTGCATGCAGCAGTCCCATACAACCACAGGATATGTCGATTCACAGACTCCCAAGATACTTGCGTCTTTTGCGGCTTTGTGGAGTCTGTGGGCCATGTATACATTAATTGTTATAGGCTGAACTCCCTTTTCAGTTATTTAAAAAATCTTTTACTTTTGTTTTGTTTCCACTTCAGTCTCATGCTCCTGTTCTACAGGCACCCGGTGCAGAGGGGGGCAGGGAGAGAGGAGAACCTCCTCATGAACCTGCTCCTGGGCGTGGCCAACGTGGCCATTTACAGGTCCAGCCAGCGGTTCGTCCGACCCGACTGTCTGCCCCTCTTCCGCAGTTATGTTCTCAGTCGGGTGTCCCTGGAGAGGGTGCACGTAGTGTCCGCTGGCACTCTTGAGGCCTTCCGTGCTCGGTAGGCACCATGGGAACTGGGATGTTTTATTGATCCTGTTAATCACATTTTGGTTTGCAAGTTTCCTTTAAATTTTGTCTCTGTTTTTGCAGTTTCCCTTTAAGGGGCTGCCTTTTACTTTGTCCCTGATTTTGTTAAATTAGTTTGCTTGGTTGATTCAAATGAGTTACAACATCTTAACTTTCTTAACCCTGCCGCTATGTTTTGGTGCTCCCTGGACATCCACAGCAGTGGTGGAGGCAGCCTGCTAACTACGAAGTCCTGTCTGTGATAAGATTGACAGGTGTCCTCTAGAGGGCCAAGATCTGGAGGCCCCGGCCTGCTTTCAGGGTACTACTGTATGGCAGTGACACCCTCCTTGGCCTGCGGAGCTGTAGCTGCTAGGGTCACAGGAAGAGGGGGTTTGTATGGGCTGGACACACCTGGTGTCACCTGGATTGATGGCCCCAGGGTGTGGTCCTGCTGATCCTCCTCCCAATAGGTGCCCAAAGGCCCCTGGCTAATTCTTTGAGGAGAAAGGGTAGCTGGAGTGAGATCGAGTTGCCCTGCTCCTCTCTTATGTTGACACTTTTGGAGGCCAACTATAGCATCAGCGATGGAGTTCAGCCCCACAGCAGTGCAGGGCCAATGTCCCAGACCAAAGTCTCCATGGCGGCCGCCATCTTACTAGTGTTGACCTCGGTGCGTTGTCATGCTGGTGCTATCACCTCAGACTGAAGGCAGACAGTCTCCTTTATCGTGCCTTGCAATCTGATGGGTGTAGTGGACATCCCTTCCTGATGTTCCCGAGCTTGCCTTTGCACCTCCAGCATCTGAGGTATGACCAAGTCCAGAGGTTCATCATCTGACTCGGACTCAGCCCACTTCTGGCCTCCAACAGTCCTCCGATTCCCGGAATCCTAGGAAGCCTCTGCTGGCCTGCTGTGGATCAGGAAGTGCAATATGCTCACCAGGTTGTGACCCTGAGGCTATTCTAGAACTAGGTTCCACCTAGGTATGTGTCTCTGCGCTGATGGAGGGTGTGGGTGAGTGATGTGATGGCACTTCAATTAGGGTCTCATCAGATTCTTCTTCCAAGGTATCTTCAGGGATTGAGTCGAGGACCTGGCTCATGGACCTCCTCACCTGCTTCCTAGATGTGCCTGCGAAAGCAAGGAGAGATAATTAGTGCATGGCGGGGACTGTGGAACAGGGGAACTGACTCATAGCATGGTTGTCTGATGGATTTGGCACTGCTGGATCCTCACTTGGTTTGAGCACTGCCAACCTCACTGTCAGCACTAGAATGGTCAAGATTGCTGCTGGCCGGCTGGATGGCTCTGTTTTCAAAGCCTGTAAGAACCTTAATGTTGGGCATTCCTCCACCAGTCTGCGATCGCTCACTTTTGTTGCGTGCCAATTTGTCCTGCATGAAGACAGATGGAGAGATTGTAAGCAGGATGCCTGCCAAACCAGATGAAAAGGATACCTGACATGTCTGGTTAGTGAGCGGTGCCATGGACGAGATGAGGACATGATCCACAGGTCACATGAAGATATGTGTGAAAGAGTGAGTGGCGATGTCCCTTGAACTGGCAGTGAGTGAAATCCCTGTGGATGTGTGATGGGTTTGTGAGTTTGTGAGTTGAGTGATGAGATGAGTGACTTACCCTTGTGGACGGAGGAGATTATTCATCCTCATTTGGCACTGGCCAGCTGTCCTCTTTTGCAGGGCATAGGTGCTGACCACTGCTGCCACCGCCTCCCATGCCAGATTAGTGACTTGCTTGCTGGACTTCATCCAGAGAAGGGATAGAGGACTTCACTGCACGCCTCCCTGCATCCAGTAGGTGCCCAAGGGAGACATTGCTAAATTTGGAGCAGCATGTTTCCTCCCTTTGGTAGCCATGAGTTTGCAGCAACTTCCGATCCCTTACAGAATGCTTGCTCTGTTCAGGGGCGGTTTTTAAATATGGCACCCAGATTACTGGAGACCTGAGGTGACGGTGAGGCAGGCAAATCAGAGGCCTCCTGCCAGTAATCCAGCGTGCTTCCCAGGAGTGCATTATCAATGAGGTGGGATGTGCCAGGAATGGGATAATACAACGCAAAAACTCGCCATTGCGGCCAGCAGGTAAAACATCCTATTCGCACCTGCTACCCATTTCGTGCAATCCGGATAATTCCACCCATTGTTTAACTCGGCTGTGCTTCAAGCATTATTTTTGTTTAATTTCATTAGAAGCTATTTATATATTGGGTCTGAACTTCTTTGGAGTGGCAATTGTTGGAGGTCGGCAGTGGGGGGAATCAGAGGTCGGAGGGGGATCACAAGTTAGGGGGCTGGGTGGGGTCAGGCCGGGTGGGGTGGGGGGTGCAGCGGGCTTGTGGAGATCTCAGTGGGTTGGATCTCAGGGTGTTGAGAGGGAGGGTGTTGGGCTTCGGGAATGGGGGATCAGACCTCAGGGGGGTTAGGTTGGGGAGGGGGGGGGTCAGGCATGGGGGTTGCATTTGGCTCTCAGGGGTGTAGGAGGCGAGAGTGTTGGGACCGACAAAGTTTCTCCTGAATGGTAACTGCACAATTTATAATTACCTGGTTTCCCAAACATCCGAAATACCAAAATAGAATGCAGAAACATCGGAAGAAAAAAAATCAACATTAAATTTTCACTAAACTACCTTTCACTTAATCGGAACCTTCAGTGCATCCTCTTAAAAAGAGAGGTCAAAGTGACCTTGTATTAAACTGATGGGGTTTGTCAAATTAGCCAGGATATTAAATTTGGCATGCACTATATTTTTGTTGGGAAAAGAGAATGGAGTAATTCATACGAACTAAAAATGCTTTTAAAACCAGCGAAATGTTGAAAATACAATGGGCAGGATTTTTCAGTCAGCGTTCGGGGGTGGGCCCAACATGCCTACGCGTAAAATGATGGGCGTGTGTCCCAACATCATCGCACTGCCTCACAACGTTTCGTTTGGCAGGCGCACATCGGATTCGGCTGCGCACTCACCAATATGTACATGACCTTTTAAGGCCATTAAGGAAGTGATTAAGGGAATTGTTAACACTGCCTGTCCACCTTAAGGCTGGCGGGCTGGCGAAAAGATCAAGTGGCCTTTGCGTTTTTTAGGAAACCTCATCCGTGACCAGAGTGAGGTTTCCTAATGCTTTTATTAATTAATTAAAAAAGTTTTCCAAAATATAAAAACATGTCCCATCTCATGTGACACAAACCATACCTCAGGGAGATTGAAGTGCTCTTTCACGCGCCTGTGCTCCAACTCTCTCTCCTCCCCTGCCCACACAGGTAGTGCTGAGTGCTTTGGTTGGCATCTTACGCTGGGCGGGCATTAATTGGCCCTCCCGCATAAAATGGCAGCATGGAGACAATCGCGCCCCTGCCCGCTCCTGCCGAGCCTGCCTGCTGCCTGAAAAATTCAAGCTAATGGGTATAACGTTCAAAGGTAAAATTTCTTGAAATTTTACAGAGATAAATGAAACTTGATGCAGGCGATGAATTCCGTTAGGAATTGGAGAAAGAGGAACATGAAGGTAGAAAGGCAGCTGCAGCATTCAATAAGCCAGCTTAACTAAAGTTAATTGCTGGTAAATTTGGGTTAAAAGTTTAGATCAAGGTTCACTGAGATGCTTCCGCTTATTATAAAGTGAATTGGCCGTAGCATTCCCCAAGCAGGCTTTCCGCCTGCTCATTTGTGTGTCCTGGCAGGCAGTTGTGATGAGACACAGTATGTTAAGTTGGTAGAGGAACTCTGTGCTGAGCATCAGAACAACCTGATTAAGGTTGATGACAACAAGAAACCTGGTGAATGGGTCAACCTGTGCAAAATAGACCAAGAAGGGAAGCCTCGCAAGGTTGTAGACTGCAGTTGTGTTGTTGTCAAGGATTATGGCAAAGAATCACAAGCCAAGGATGCCATTGACAACTATTTTAGAGGAAAGTGATGTGTTTCATAAATAAAAATATCAGTTCGAATATACAGGACATCAAAATCTGTGCAAGTCCAAATTCACACAGTACTGGTCCCTGCTGCCTTAAAGAACAGCACTCGCAGCACATTGAGGCACACTGACTTCCGGTTTTCAGTCAGAAATTGCAGTTCCAGCTCTCAATAATATCAAACGTGTCAGCATTCGTCGCTATTGGGATGGCAAAATCTGAGCCAATATTAGGCCAAAACTCACCACCACCTTCTCAAGGGCAATTAGGGATGGGCAATAAATGCTGGCCCAGCCAGCGAAGCCCACATATAATGAATGAATAAACAAAAATGTTAAAGAATGAGTGTGAGTGAGGTAAGTGGGATAGATGGGTGGGGTGTCAGGGTGGATAGGATGGTAGGGTAGCAGGGTGAGTAGGGTGTCAACTGGGTAGGTGGCAGGGTGATAGATGGTAGGGTGGTTAGAGTGCCAGCTGGGTAGGCTGGTAGGGTGGGTAGAGTAGCAGTGTGGGAGGTAGGTGGGAGGATGTGTGGGTGCCAACTGGATAGGGTATCAGGGTAATTAGGGTGAAAGGGTAGTAGGTGGAAGGGTATGTAGCGTAGGTATAGTGTCAGGGTGGGTAGAGTGGGTAGGTTGCCAGCTGGGTATGGTGGCAGGTGGGTAAGGTGGTGAGGTCAAGTCAGGTCGGGTCAGGAGTGAGTTGAAGGGTGGGGTGGAGTCAGAGGGTCAGGGAGAAGTCGGAGGGTTGGATGGAGTCAAAGGGTCAGAGTAATTGGAGGATCAGGGGAATTAGAAGGTCAGGGGATTCAGAGGGTCGGGGGTAATTCAGATGTTTGGGTGGAATTGGAGGGTCGGGGGTGAGTAGGAGGGTCAGGGAAAGTCAAAGGTCGGGGATGAGTCATGGGGTCGAGGAGAGTTGGAGTGTTGAGGAGAGATGGAGGATCGAAGAGAGTTGGAGGGCCGAGGAGGGCCAGGGGTGAGTTGGAGGGTCGGGGGTGAGTTTGAGGGTTGGGGGTGAGTCGGAGGGTCAGGGGTGAGTTGTAGGGTTGAAGAGAGTTGGAGGCTTGAAGGGGGAGTCAGAGGATCGGGGGAGTCGGAGGGTCAAAGGGTGGGTCAGGGGTGTCAGAGGGTCAGGGGTGAGTTGGAGGGTCGAGGAGAGTCAGGGCCGGGAGGAAGTCAGAGGGTCGAGGGTTAGTTGGATGGTTGAGGAGAGTCAGAGGGTCGGGCAGAGTCGGGGGGTCGGTGTGGAAATTGGAGGGAGGGGGATGTTAGAGGGTCGGGGGTGTGTCAGAGGGTCAAGGAGAGTTGGAGGGTTGAGGGGAGTCAGAGGGTCAGAGGATCGGGGCTGAGTCATAGAGTCAGGGGTGAGTCAGAGGGCTGAGGAGTGTCGGAGGGTCGGGGAGAGTCAGAGGGTCGGAGGTGAGTCGAAGGGTCAGGGGTGGGTCAGAAGGCTGTAGAGAGTCAGAGGGTCAGGGAGAGTCAGAGGGTTGGATTGGGAGTCATAGGGTCGGGGGTGATTCGGAGGGTTGGGGGGAGTCGGAGGGTGGGGGAGAATGGGAAGGTCGGGGTGAGTCAGAGGGCAGAGGAGAGCCAGAGGGTCGGAGGGAGAGTTTGAGGGTCGGAGAGGGAGCCAGAGTGTCTGGGAGAGTCAGTGAGTCAGGGGTGACTCAGAGGGTTGGGGAAGAGTTGGAGAGACTGGGAGTAGTCGGGTCAGGGTGTTGTCGGAGAGCTGGGGCGGCTCAGAGGGTCGGGGTAGTCGGGGGGCTTGGGAATGTAGTTTGGTGAGGTCAGGGGAGTCGGAGGTTGGGGGTGTAGTCAGGGGGTTAAGGGTTAGTCAGGGCTCATGGGGCTTGGAGAGTTGGAGGGGGAGTCGGTGAGATAGAGTAGTTGTCAGTGTTTAGGTTTAGTTACCCAGTGGTTAGAACTGTTTTTAATTCTTCTACCATTTCATGGGTAACTATTCTGATAAGTGAATCGGAACCGTCGGAAGTCTCTGACTCTAACTCAGAGTTGGAGACCTTTTCCTGATGCCAGGGAATTGCCCATCAGGAATCCAAACTTTCCTGACAATTCCCACATAGTCAGTACATCAGAACTTCTGAAGGGTTCCGTATCGCATCATTGAGGGGTTACCTCTGCGGTACGGGTACAACCATTCGGAGACCAGAAGATCTGAGCCAATTTGTTTTCTTTTCTGAGAGCTGACAGAAGTGCAATGGGCTGAATAGTTTCTTTTTATATCTGAGAATTCAATGAATCTGTGTTATATAAGGTCACAGTGGGACAATGGTATACTCAATGAGCAGATACAGGAGTGAGAGGGTTCGCCAGGCTGTACATGTTTAGATGCAATTATACAAAAGATGTTTGGAGTGAGTCATTGACTGTAGCTTTGTGAGAGGTGGTGATCTTTTTTTAACTAAAGTTGCATACAGTGCTTTGAACACATGAAGGAAGAAAGACACTGAACCCATCAGCACTATGTCCAATAATTTTATGAGGCTCACTGTGCATGAAATAATGTGGTTTCATAAAAGGTTCCTAACGAGCTGTTTGTTAAAAAAAATTAAATAGCTAGTGGTTAATATTTAAATTATTGCCTCAAACTCTTTGACTTTTTGGTTTTGATCAATGAAAGATTCTTCAAGCTTAGAAATATTGTGTTCTCTGGTGGGATTTCTTTTAGCAGCTGGTAGTTTTTAAAGAATATTAATGCTGTGTATGTAAATATTAATCATTAATATTTAAAGAGTTTTAAATTTGTAAGGAAGTGTTTGCTTTTTTTCATTATCCTAATAGCTTTTGGTTGATAATGAAGACCCTAAAGATGGCTTCACAAAGTGTGTCAATCTTCTATGTAGTCCATCTGTATTGTACAGATAATGGAGATGAAGACAATGCAGAAAAACACCAGAGACTCAACTTTGAAACATGAGGTGGTCTCAGATAACACCAACTTCAGCTGAAGACAATAGATATGTTTCCCCCTCAGCAAAGGCGCTTTTGATCACAGGCACAAGTCTAAATCTGTGACTCTACCAGCTGCCTCACAGCGAGTAACTCTGAAGAAGGAATACTGTTCTCTTCAAAGAATATGTTCAAACCAGTTCTGATCTTGGCTTTCCTTTTATACTCCATGCAGATCTTGTTGGGCTCATATCACATTTTTGCTTTAATTGGCGGATTGAAATCAAATGGAAGTCTATTTGATATTCTATCCGTTTCATGGTTGGTGTGATGTTTAAAATATTTATTTGGAGATTAACATTTTAGTGAAATAAATGAAGCAGTACAACTGCCCTACAACAACACAACAAAGAAAATATTAAATATATTTATGTAGAAAGACAAAACAAAATATCAAACCAAAGATGAAGTAGCAAGTCAGTCATTAAAATTACTATAATTAAATTCAATGAGCTACTGTAATTGAAACTACATGAGATTTAATTTACTCTGACAGTGCACTGGTTTATGAATTCTTGGCAAATTCTTTTTTAACTATTTTAACTCAACCATTAATCTGTTTAGGAACATAGGACTTAGGAGCAGGAGTAGGCCATTTTGTCCATTGAGCCTGTTTAACCATTCAATAAGATCCGGCTGATCTGGTTGTGACCTCAACTCCACTTTCCTGCCTGTCCCCCGTAACCCCTGTCTCCCTTGTCTATCAAAAATCTATCTAACTCAGATTTGAATAAATGCAATGACTGAACATCCACTTCTCTCTGGAGAAGAGAATTCTACAGACTAAAGACCCTCTGATAGAAAAAAATCTCCTCATCTGTGAGAAAGGATTTTATTTTTTATTATTTTGGGGGAATATTGTGCTATTCTGTAAAGAAGGCTGGGTGTCTGTGTGTGTGAGATTTAATTAATCTGGGCAAGAGTTTGATAGGAAGCAGGTTGTCTGGCTGTTTTGAAACATGACAAGAATAGAGGTGTTTAGTTTATAAGTAAATAGATTAGATCTAATATTCACATTTTTAGATAAGTTGCGAGGTTTGAATATCAAAGGGGAGTTAGAGGTCCAAGAAAATGTTTGCATCTTGCAGGAGTTCATAGATAAACAAGTAGTGGGGATATGATGTTGACCCAAAAGCAAAGACAAGATGGAAACATGAAAGATCTTATATTTGGAAGGGTTTGAGTTTCAAAGAGGTGTGTGAGAACAATGGAACAAAGATGAAAGGGGAAAATGGTATATTAGAGTTACTATGGATTACTGTTGAGCTGGAGAGAGAGCCAGAGATGGCTGGAGATAGCTAGAGCTTTTTGCGCTATTGAGGTAGCTGGAGTGCTGGACTGGAGGAGGATGCAATTTGAATCACCCATCAAGTCAAGCCAGAAAAGTCTAGGGCTGCAGCAAGCTGTTTTATTCTGAAATGAATTCCATAGCAAAGTGGAAGAGGAAACAGGTCATGTATTCACCTTTATTGAAGCTACAGCAGTTTGTCTTGTGTAATATTACTGGAGTTTATATTTAAAGGTCTCTAAGGGACAGTCGCTTGGAAAGTGTTTACTTGTGGGTTTGACCAAGTCGAGTGTTTTGGGGAAATGTTTTGTAAGACTAACCTTAATTGTCTAACTGCAATCTTGAGTACTTAAGTTTTATTTTTTTTTGTAAATAAAAATTTCACTTTTAATTTTTAGAATTCCAAAAGTGTTACTGGACCTTTTACTGCTGAGATCAGTATGTCTTCTTCTCGGTTTTAGAAAACAAAAAATACGTTATGGCCCATAAGCCAAGTTTCCCTCTGGGATTTGGTTGCGCAGCAATTAACACAAGTTGTGGTCATATCATCATCTCCATCTTAAAAGGGAGATCTCTCACTTTTAAACTGTGTCCCTTAGTTCTAGTCTCTCCCACAAGAAAAAACATCCCCCCGATTCCACCCTTTCAAGTCTCGTCAGTATCTTACATGTTTCAATCAGATCACCTCTCATTCTTCTAAACTCCAATGGATATAGTCCCAGCCTGTCCAACCTTTCTTAATAGGATAAGCCCTTCATCTAAGGAATCTTCAATTATATCCTTTTACAAATAAGGAGATCAAACCTGTTCACAGAACTCCAGATGCGGTCTCACCAATGTCCTGTGCAGCTGCAGTAAAACTTCTCTCCTTTTATATTCCATTCAATATAATCATTAAATTCCAATCCAATAAATGACAACATTCCATTTGCCTTCCTAATCACTTGCTGTACCTGCATACTAACTTGTTGTGATTCATGTAGTGGGACACCCGGATTCTTCTGTACTACCAAGTTCTGCAATCTCTCTTCATTTAAATAGTATACTGTGTTTCTATTCTTCCTGCCAAAATGGAGAAGTTCACAAATTCCCACATTATACTTCATCTACCAAATTTTTGCTCACTCACTCCACCAGTCTATATCCCTTTGTATACACTTTACCAGCTCTTGACAACTTACTTTCCTATCTATCTTAATGTCATTGATAAATTTAGCTACCATACATTTGGTCCCATTTTCTAAGTCATTGATATAGATTGTAAACAGTGCAGGCCCCAGCTCTGCTCCTTGTGGCACTTCACTAGTTAGAGCTTGGAAACCTGAAAAGCCACATTTATTCCTACTCTCTTCTTCTTGTTAGCTAATCAATTCTTTACCCATACTAACATGTTACGCTTTATACCATACAATCTTATCTTGTGCAGTAAATGTTGATGTGGCACCTTATTAATTGCATTTTGGAAATCCAAGTACACCACATCTACAGGTTCTCCTTTATCTATCTTGCTTGTTACTTCCTCAAAGAACTTTAATAAATTAGTTAAACACAATCTCCCTTTCACAAAATCATATTGACTCTGCCTGATCCCATTATGATACTCTAAGTATTCAGCTATTACCTCCTTAATAATGGATTCTAGCAATTTCACTATGATGCTGTTTGGCTAACTGGCCCATAGTTTCCTGCTTTATGTCTCCCTCCTTTCTTGATTGAAGGTGTTACATTAGCTATTTTCCAATCCACTGGGGCCCTTCCAGAATCTAAGGAATTTTGTAGGTTTCTAACCAATGTCTCTACTATCTCTGCAGCCACTTCTTTTAAGATTTATAGGATGCAGGCTATATGGTCCTGGGGATTTGTCAGCCTTTAGGTCTAATAGTTTTCCCAGAACCTTTTCCCTGATGATGGTCATTGTTTTAAGCTCCCTCCCCCCTCCCTTTCACCTCTTGATTTTCAAGCATCTTTGGGAAGTTTTCTAAGTCTTCCACAGTGAAGACAAACACAAAATAGCTGTTCAACACCTCTGCTATTTCCTTGTTTTCCATTGTCAGGGAATTCAGGAACCAATTAGCATACTGCAATGAAATACAAACAGAAATGAGATAATAACTGGATAAAAGCAAAATACTGCAGATGCTGTGAATCTGAAAAAAAAACAGAAAATGCTGGAGGGTGGCAAATGTAACCCCACTATTCAAAAAAGGAGGGAGGGAGGAAACAGCGAGTTACAGACTGGTTAGCCTAACATCAGTAGTAAGGAAAATGCTAGTGTCCATTATAAAGGATGTGATAACAGGACACTTAGAAAATATCAGTGGGATTAGACAAAGTCAACATGTATTTATGAAAGGGAAATCATGCTTGACAAACCTACAGGAGTTTTTTGAGGACGTAACTAGCAAAATCGATAAGGGAGAACCAGTGATGGTGGTGTATTTGGATTTCCAGAAAGCTTTTGATAAAAGTCCAACATAAGAGGTTAGTATGTACAATTAAAGCACATGGGATTGGGGGTAATATATTGGCATGGATTGAGGATTGGTTAGCAGACAGGAAACAGAGAGTAGGAATAAATGGGTCTTTTTCAGAGTGGCAGGAGATGGCTAGTGGGGTACTGCAGGGATCAGTGCTGGGCCCCAGCTATTCACAATATATATCAATGATTTGGATGAAGGAACCAAATGTAATATTTCCAAGTTTACTGATGACATAAAACTTGGTGGGAATGTAAGCGATGAGAGGGTTGGTAAGAGGCTTTAAGGCGACTTAGACAGGTTGAGTGAGTGGGAAAATACATGGCAGTTGCAGAATAATGTGGATAAGTGTGATGTTATCCACATTCGGAAAAACGGAATGGCAGAGTATTAATTAAATGGTGATAGATTGGGAAATGTTGATGTACAAAGGGACCTGGGTGTCCTTGGGCACCAATCACTGAAAGCAAGCATGCAGGTGCAGCAAGCAGTTAAGAAGGCAAATGGTATGTTGGCCTTCATTGCAAGAGGATTTGAGTATGAGAGCAAGGATGTCTTACTGGAGCTGTACAGGGCTTTTGTGAGACCACACCTAGAGTATTGTGTGCAGTTTTGGTCTAAGGAAGAACACATTTGCCATAGATGGAATGCAGTAAAGGATCACCAGACTGATTGCAGGATTGTTGTATGAGGAGAGATTGGGCCAACTAGGCCTGTATTCACAAGAGTTCAGAATAATGAGAGGAGATCTCATTGAAACATGTAACATTCTAACAGGGATGGACAGACTGAATAGAGGGATGGTATTTCTTCTGGTTGGGGGGTCAAGAACAAAGGGCCACAGTCTCAGGATACAGGGTAGATCATTTAGAACTGAGATGAGGAGAAGCTTCTTCACTCAAAGAGTGGCAAATCTCTGGAATTCTCTACCACAGAAGGCTGTGAAAGCTAAGTAACTGAATATATTTAAGAAGGAAATAGATAGATTTCTGAATTCTAAAGGTGTCAATGGGGTATGGACAGAACGAGGGAGTATGGCAATGAGATAGAGGTTCAGACATGATCATATTGAATGGCGTAGCAGGCTCAAAGTGTCAAATGACCTATCCCTGCTGCTATTTTCTATATTTCTATGGTCCTAGGAAGTGTGAGGTAAAGAGAGTGGCAGAAGGTAGGAAATGGGATCCTACATGGATCAGTTCTGGCACCACAGCAATTATATTAACAATTTACATTAACAATTTAGACTTTGAAAACAAAAACACAATTTCTAATTTTATGGATAACATCAGATGGGAGGAGGGGAGGATAGTCAACACTCTCTGTGAAGGGCTGAGGCAATTTACAAGAAGATATCAATAAACCTGCAGAATTGGCATATAATTGGCAAATGGGTTTCGTGATAAATAACTGTGTGCTTTTGTATTTTGGAAGAGAAACAATAAGATCACATGCTATTTAGAAAATAAGAAACTAAATGCAGGCGAGAAGCAAAGATATTTTAGAGTAAAAGCACACAAATCACCAAATGTTGAGACACAGGTCAATAAAGCTATAATAAAAGCAAACCACACACAAAGATATATTTCACAGAATCACAGAATTGTTACAGTGCAGAAAGGGGCCATTCGGCCCTTTGTGTCTGCACTGGCTCTCCGAATGAGTGACTCACCTAGTGCCATTCCCCTGCTTTCCCTCTCTAATCTTGCACATTCTTCCTTTTCAGATAACAGTCTAATTCCCTTTTGAATGCCTCAATGAACCTGACTCCACCACATTCTCAGGCAGTGCATTCCAGATCTTAGCCACTCACTCCTTTTGCTAATTATAAGGCTCTGGTCAGACCACATTTAGAATATTGAGAGCAATTTTGGGCCCCCTATCTCAGGAAAGATGTTCTAGTCCTGGAGACGGTCCAGAGAAGGTTCATGAGAATGATCCCAGGAATGAAAGGCGTAACATATGAGGAACGTTTGAGGATTCTGGGTCTATACTCGATGGAGTTTAGAAGGATGAGGGGGGATCTGATTGAAACTTACAGAATACTGAAAGGCCTGGATAGAGTGGATGTGGGGAAGATCTTTCCATTAGTTGGAGAGACCAGGACCCGAGGGTACAGTCTCAGAGTAAAGGGAAGACCTTTTAGAACAGAGATGAGGAGAAACCTCTTTAGCCAGACAGTGGTGAATCTATGGAATTCATTGCCACAGAAGGCTGTGGAGGCCAGGTCATTGAGTGTATTTAAGACTGAGATAGATAGGTTCTTGATTGGTAAGGGGATCAAAGGTTGCGAGGAGAAGGCGGGAGAATGGGGTTGAGAAACTTATCAGCCATGAATGAATGGCGGAGCAGACTCGTTGGGCCGAATGGCCTAATTTCTGCTCCTATGTCTTATGGTCTTATGGTCTAATTACTTTAAATCTGTGCCTTCTCATTCTTGATCCTTGGGAAAAGTTTCTCCCTGTCTGCTTTGTCTAGACCCCTCATGATTTTGAATATCTCTATCAAATCTCCTCTCAGCCTTCTCTTCTCCAAGGAAAACAGCCCCAACTTCCCCACAACTGAAGTTCATCCTCCTTGGAACCATTCTCGTGAATCTTTACTGCACTTTCTCCAATGCCTTCACATCTTCCCTAAAGAGCAGCGCCCTGAACTGGACACAACAATTCAGCTGAGGTTGAACTAGTGTCTTATACAAGTTCAACATAGCCTTCTTACACTTGTACACTATTCCCCTATTTATGAAGCCTAGGATACTGTATGCTTTATTAACTGCTCTGAACCTGTCTTACTTCATTCAATGACACATGCACATATTCACGCAGGCCCTCTGCTCCTACACCCTCTTTAGAGTTGTCATCTTTATTTTATCCAGTCTTTCCATAGTTTTCCTACCAAAATGAATCACTTCACATTTTTTCTGCATCAAACTTCAGCTGCCACTTGTCCACCCATTCCACTAACTTGCCTGTCCTTTTGAAGTTCTACACCGTCCTCCTTACAGTTCTCAATGCTTCCAAGTTTTGTATCGTCAGCAAATTTTGAAATTGCGCCCCGTACACTAAGGCCTAGGTCATTAATATATGCAAGAAAAGCACAAGTCCCAACACTGACCCCTGGGAGACTCTGCCGCAAACCTAACTCCAGCCCAAAAAATATTCATTAACCACTATTTTTTACTTCCTGTCATGCAGCAAATTTTGTATTCATGTTGCTACTGTCCCTTTTAATTCCATGAGCTACAACCTTGCTCACAAGTCTGTTGTACAGCACTGTATCAAAGTCTTTTGGAAGTCCATGCACACCACAACACTAGCATAACCCTCATCAACCCTCTATGTTACCTCTTCCAAAATCTCCAGCAAGTTAGTTAAAGGTATTAGCTAGTTAATGACTTTTCCTTAACAAGTCAGTTCAGGGTTTCCTTAAATAACCCACATTTGTCCATGTGACTATTAACTTTGTTCCAAATTATTGTTGCTAGAACTTTCCCCACCACCAAAGTTAAACTGACTGGCCTGCAGTTACAGGGCTTATTTTTTCACCCTTTTTTGAGCAAGAGTGTAACATTTGCAATTCTGCAATCCTCTGGCACCTCCCCTGAGTATAAGGAAGACTGGAAAATTATGAACAATGCCTCCACAATTTCCACTCACACTTCCTTCAGTATGCTTGGATGCATCTCATCTGGTCCTGGTGCTTTATCAGTTTTAAGTACAGACAGCCTAACCAACACCTCCTCCTTGTCAATTTTAAATCCTTCTAGTGCATTAAATACCTCCTCATTCACTGTGCCCTGGACAGTATCTTCTTCCTTGGTAGAGACAGATGGGAATTATTCTTTTAATACCTCAGCCATGCCTCCTGCCTCCATGTGTAAATCCCTTTTTTGGTCCGTAATCAGCCCTTCTCCTTTCACCATCCTTTTACTATTTATATGTCTATAGAAGACTTTGGGATTCCATTTATGTTAGCTGCCAATCTCTTTTCATATTCTCTCTTTGCTTCTCTTATTCTGTATTTCAATTCCCCTCTGAATATTCTATATTCAGCCTGGTTCTCAGTTGTATTATCCACCTGACATCTGTCATAAGCACAATTTTTCTTCTTCATCTTAATCTGTAGCTCTTTTGTCATCCAGAGAATTTGGATTTGTTTGCCCTACCATTTTTTTTGAGAGAATTTACCTCGACTGTGCCTGAACTGTCACTTCTTTGAAGGTAGCCCATTGTTCAGCAAACATTTTTGCTGCCAACCTTTGATTCCAATTTATTTGGCCCAGATCCATTATTACCCCATTGAATTTGGATTTTTCCAATTAATTGTTTTTACTCTAGATTGTCCTTTGTCCTTTTCCATAGCCAACCTAAACATTATGATACGATGATCGCTGTTCCCTAAATGTTGTCCTACTGATATTTGATTCTTTTGGCCCATCTGATTCCCATTAATGAGTTCAAGTAGTGTATCCTTTCTTGTTGGACTGGAAACATATGTAGAAAATTTTCCTGAACACACCCTAGGAACTCTTGACCCCTCTGCTCTTTACATTATTACATTCCCAGTCTAAATTCAGATCATTAAATTCCCCCATTATAACTACTCTATAATTCTTGCATCTCTCTGTAATTTCCTTATAAATTTGTTCCTCCACATCCTTTCTATAGTTGGTGGCCTTTAGACTATACCAAGCATGTAAATGCACTGTTTTGTTCCTTAGTTCTAGCCAAATAATTTATGTCCTTGATCCCTTTGGGATGTCCTCTCTCTCCAGCACTGCACTGTTCTCCTTAACCAATACCACCACCCCTCTCCCTTTTCTTCCCTTCCTGAGTTTCCTGAACACCTCAGTCAAGGAATATTTAACACCCAGTCCGGCCCTTCTTTTAACCAGGTGCCTGTTCTAACCACAGTATTGTAATTCCACATGTCAATCTGTGTCTGTAACTCCCCAGTCTTATTTGGCACACTCAGTGCATTCACATACATGTACAGTAAGCCAAATTTAGGCTTTATTATTTTCTCCCTTACCCTCACCTATTAAATTATTCTATCTCTCCCAGTATTCTTTGAACCTCGGTATTCCTCTCTGATTTTTCTTCCTGGTTCCAACACCCCTGCCAAGTTAGTTTAAACCCTCACCACATTACCGGAAGGATATGGAGGTGTTGGAGAGGGTGCAGAGGAGGTTTACCAGGATGCTGCCTGGTCTGGAGGTTATTAACTATGAGGAGAGGTTAGAGAAACTCGGATTGTTCTCACTAGAGCGACGGAAGTTGAGGGGCGACTTGATAGAAGTTTACAAAATTATGAGTGGCATGGACAGAGTAGACAGTCAGAAGCTTTTTCCCAGGGTGGAAGAGTCAATTACCAGGGGACATAGATTTAAGGTGAGAGGAGAAAACTATAGATGAGATGTGCGGGGCAAGTTTTTATGCAGAGGGTAGAGAGTGTCTGGAATTCACTGCCAGAGGAGGTGGAAGCAGGTACGATAGTTGTCTTTAAGAGACAGCTTGACAAATACATGAATAGGATGGGAATAGAGGGATTCGGACCCCAAAAGTGCAAAATGTTTTAGTTGACGGGCAATATTATCGGCACTGGCTTGGAGGGCCAAAGGGCCTGTTCCTGTGCTGTACCTTTCTTTGTTCTTTGTTCATTTTTAGACATCTGGTCCTGCTCCTTGAATGCTCTACACTCCCCATTAAACCAGAGTTGATCTCCTGACTTGATGGTAAAAGTGGAGGTTGGGGCGTGGGGAGTGTGGGTGGGTCTCACCTAGCTGAGAGATTAGATTGTGGTTAATTCCAGTTTTGCTCGTGGCCATAGGATCTCATGGATGCTCAGTTTGTGCATGTTAAAGTTTTTTCCCCGCATAACTGTTCAGTCTGGACTTTTTCTAATGTCTTCTTGTATATCGGCGCATTCTTCCTCAGTGAAGCTGCAAATTTTTGATATATTGTGATACTTACTCCCAAGGTCTAATCATTAATGCAAATTTACATCCTTACTTACTGCCTTCCTCCAATCTGAATAAGTACCTTTTATTCCCGCTTTCTGTTTTTGAACAAGTTTGCTATCCATTCTGTTATTTGCCCCAAGGCTCCACATGCCCTAACCATTGAGCCTACTGTGTAGTACCTTGTCAAAAAATCCAAGTGTAGGACATCTACTGAGTTACCCATGTCTACTTTTCTGTTCTCTCTCCAACAAAGTCTAACAGGTTATTTAAGCAAGGTTTAGTCTTTTAGAATCCATGCCAACTTTTTATATATATTTTCCCTCCCAATGTTTTTATTTTAGTACAGATTCCAGCATCTTTCCTAACACTGACATTAAGCTGACTAGTCTATAGTTCTTAGGTTCTGTTCTATCTCCCTTTTTTATATACAGGAATAACATTAGCTATCGACCAGCCCTTTGGCACTATCCCTTTTCGATGGAACATTTATAAATAAATTAATGTCTCTACTATCTCTAGCCTGGTTTCCTTAAGTGTGTTTGGGTGCATACCACCTGGACCTGGGATCTGAGCATCTTTGAGTCTTGCTAGCTTGCCAAATTATTTTCTCCCTTTCTAACCCATCTGTATTTTTCTTTTTCAGCCTATTCTCTAGTGAATTCTATATTTTTAATTTCTTCAGTAGAATTTGAGTTGTTATTCAAAGTTTCTGCTACTTCTCTATCACTACTTGAGAGTTTTCTTTCTCATCCTTTCGTGACCCTATCCCTATTTCAATTATCCTTGCATTATTATGCGTCTAGACAGAACACTTCTTTTACTTCCTTGATAATATGATTTTGTAGTTTTTCTTCACTTTCTTGTTGTTTTATTTTTAACTTCTCTCCTAAGTTCTTTGCATATCCTATTGATTTTTCCTCCCTTTAGTTTCTATCAACTTATCTTTAACTCTTTTTCATCCACATTGTCTATAATTAGCTTGTTTGTTTTTGGTCTTCAGTGGAATGTATTTCTCTTGAATTTGATTGATTATTCTTTTATAGGTTTCCGACTGTTTTTCTGTCTTTTTGGCTTTCATATTAACTGTTTTTTTTTGTGTGTGTGTTGTGGATGTGGGGAAGTGGGGTGTGGGGCAGAATTTCAGAAGCCCATGTTATCCTGCATGCTGTGGAGTTTTGAATGGTGTGGCAGCCTACAAATTGTAGCCAAGTTGCTGCTGGGAAGTTTTTTCTGCTAGTAAGTCATTTTAAAGTGACTGTGCCAAGGAGGAAGCCATTGTGACAAGAATTGAAAAAAAAAACACTGTACAATATATCAAGTTGACAGAGTAAAGGCACCAATCGCATAAGGGCACCTTGCTTTGAAGAAGAAGTCATTGAACAGTCTTGCAGGAAATGGAGCAAAGGAGTGATGCCCTACTTTCTAACAATGAGAGAAATGTCCTGAAGGCTGTGACAGGGGTAACTGAGGTCAGCAACCAAACATGAATCTTACCAAGAACATGGATTAAATTCCTAGCAAAAAGTTAAATGACCTCAGCAAGAGGAGGACATAAGTGTGAAACTATACAGTAATGTAAAACCAAGCTCTGTGGCAACTACCATGTATTCCATGGCTCCCTGGTAACAAGTCAGACACTCCATAAAATGCATTGTGGATGCCAAAATACTGGAAAAAGTATCAATTAAAGTGTTGCTGAAAAAGAAACATGTCTAAGCTTTTCAGCTTGCACTTAGCAGGACAGTCACAAGAATACCAATCTAAGGGGGAAAACAACAACTTATGCTGTATGTGAAGAATGTCGAATGGTTAGTAAGTGGTATTGCCATGGAGAATGCACCACTGATGGTCACTGACATTGCCCTGAGGAATGAATTAGGGTGAAGCTGCCTTGTTTAAATTTCAAACAATGCATGGCAGTTAATGGTCAGTCACCATCAGTGGTGCATTCTCCACAGCAACGCCACCTTCCAACGAATCAGTAATCTCTTCACATACAGTATAAATTGTTGTTTTACCCCTTATACTGGTATTCTTGCCTGATGAGTGCAAGACGAAAAGCTAAGACATGTCTCTATTTTCAGCGATACTCAAGTTCTGTACTACCAAACTTCTATCAATTAAAGTTTTAAATAATTGAATTTTCCTTGGAGAAAGCATGGCCATGACTTTCATCCTCCCGTCAGTGGGCTTTAGGCAGGGGGAGTGTGAAATTGAAGGAACGGGATTTCCTCTGGCATCCCACTCACCCTGTCCTCGCAGTGATTTTACGTTGGGGCAGTCAAGGCCTTGGATGAGCCATCTCATTTGGGGCCCTTAAGTGGTCGATTATTGACCACTTAAGGGCTATTTCCGGCCATTTACTCTATAAATTCATGTCTTTCTAGGATGCTCAGGTACACTCTCCAGCTCGGTCTTTCATCTAAATTGGGGTGGGTGCATATATACAATATATAAATATAGGTGAGTAAATTAAGATCCAAAATGAACAGTGCGCAGCATAGTCTTTTGTAGAAGAAAGGAACAACAGATTTGGCTGCATAGTTCAAACTTTAGCAGCACTTGCTGTGGGGGAGGGAAAGCCTGCAAGTCTAACTTTGCATGTTGCACAGAGGTAAAACTATGCTTCATCAAATTAAACTCGTTTTTAAAACTTCCAAAATAAAGTCAGAATTAACTGTTAAATATATTTCAAGCAAGCAGATTTCTAATATTCGAGTAGTAACCAGGCCTGAGTCTGCTCAGCCTCTGCAATCAGATCGGGGTTTTTTTCAGACTAGCATGGCTGAGAGCATCAAGACAACCCCCTGCCAGCCACCCCCACCCCCCCACCCCCCCCACTGCCTCCTCCCCCATTGCCATTAGCTTTATTGATTTCACCAAGGTCTTTGATAGCCTTCACTCTGGAAGATTCTCACTATCCTTGATGGGATGCCTTCTGAAGAAACAGCTATTGAGAAGATCTATGAGAATTCCAGATGCTGTTTTAGGACAGAAGATGATTACAGTGATTGGTTCCATGTGCTGGGGTTAGGTTGTTGCCATTGACTTGGTATGAAACAAGTCAACCAATCTTGGATTGAAATGGGTAAATGGTGATCAATTTATAGATTTGAACTTTGCTGACGATAGCACTGCCCTGTCAGACAGCATAACAGCATAGGGTTGCAACAGCTATGTACGCAATCAGCAATCGGGCTGGCAGAGTGGGACTCAGAAAACAAAAAATATAATGATGGAAAACCATCAGCCAACAACAGGGGCTGGATTTTACGGGGTGCCATAATACCCTTGCACCCGAACGGAAAAATCGGTTGTCAGCCCGCCCACCCGGAACCCGGCTGCCCCACAGAAATATTACGCTGGCAACAGCATTAATTGTTTCAGAGTGGGGCTTCTGCCACATCTAGGAAGGAGTCTTGCCCTAGAGAGCAGTTCTGTAGTCTTAGAAGTGCCAGGATCGAGCAGTGACCACTGCCGGGACAGTCCCCAAAGGTGACTGACAGAGTCCAGACTGAAATGTAAATCTGAGATTTTGGGCCCAGCTGGCAAATTCCAGCTGGGGTGGGGGGTGGGGAGGTAGGGGAGTGAGGGGTCAAGTTTGAGAGGCCAATGGGGAAGGGTTAAAGGGGGTACCTTCGATGGGCACAGGGTTCCTGCCGACAGTGGTCCATGCAGTGAATCTACCAGGTGACCCGCCTTGCCTCTGCCTTCCCCTGCTGCATATAGAGTAGCAGAGGCTGAATGAGGCCCTTTAGTGGCCATTAATTGGGAGACAGGTCAAGGGTGGGCAGGAAGGCAATGGGAAGGCGACCCACTTTAATTCACAGGTCTCCCCACTTTCACACACCCCGATGGGGAGGCCATAACTTCCATTAAATTAACTGTTTATGTAACTCAAATCAAAGTTGGCATCAGTTCCATTAATATCCAGAGAACCATAGACAAAGTTCTCAATAAGAGAATAGGTAAAGCAGCATTAATATTCAACCAACTGAAAAAGATTTGGAGCAGTAAAAGACTTTCCATGAAAACAAAGCTTAGGTTCTACAGTGCAAATGTATCCTCCACTTCCATATATGGCTGTGAAACGTGGAACCTGAAAATCTGCCAAGAAAGGAAACTGGATGTCATTGATACCTGAAGCCTTCCAAAGATTCTAGGCATACATTGGTGCGGTTTTTTACCAAACACTGAAGTAAGAAAATGCTCAGTTCAATTTCATGCAACATCTGCAAAATACGGCTCAGCTGGCTTGGCAGTGTCACCCGACTTCTATCTTTATGCCTGGCCTCATGCAATGGGCTCCTACTGGATGCAGAAGAAGAGGGCAGCCTGGGCGGTGGTGGTGGCATAGTGGTGATGTCACCGGGCTAGTAACCCTGAGGCCCAGGTTAATGCTCCGGGGACACAGGTTTTTTAATAAATCTGGAATTAAAAAGCTAATCTCAGAAATAAGTGACCATGGGGCAGAATTTTTCATCCCATGGGCAGGCACGCTTGATGAGGGGAAAATCATTTCCCATAAAACCATTGCCGATTGTCATAAAAACACACCTGACTCAATAATGTTCTTTATGAAAGGAAATCTGCTGTCCTTATCTGGTCTGGCCTACACAAAGCTCCAGACCCACAGCAATGCGGTTGATTCTTAAATGCTCTCTGAAATGGCCTAGCAAGCCACTCGGTTGTATCAAACTGCTACAAAGTCAATAAAAAGGAATGAAACCAGACCCTGTATCAACCTAGGTGCTGAAAATGACAATGGCAAACTCAGCTCTGACAACCCTGAAAAGTCCTCCTTGCTAACATTTGGGGGCTTATGCCTAGCCCGGGAGAGCTGTCTCACCAATTAGTTAAGCAGCAGCATGACATAATCATACACACGGAATCATAACTTACAGAAAATGTCCCAGACACCACCTTCACCATCCCTGGGTATGTCCTGTCCCACCATGGTACATAGTTGGGAGGGAGTAATGTTGGGAGCCCACTGACTCCAGACCCATGAAGTGAGTCAGGAGTCAATGGATCCATGAAGCATAGACCCATGATGGACAGACCCAGCAGAGGAAGCGGTACAGTGGTGTACAGTCAGGAGGGAGTTGCCCTGGGAGTCCTCAACATCGACTCCGGGCCTCAATGAAGTCTCATGGCATGAGGTCAAAATGGGCAAGGAAACTTTTTGCTGATTACTACCTACTGCCCACCCCCTCCCTCTCAGCTGATGAATCAGTACTCCTCCATGTTGGACACCATTGGAAGAAGCACAGAGGATGGCAAGGGCACAGAATGTACTCTGGGTGGGGGCTTCAATGTTCATCACTAATAGTGGCTCAGTAGCACCACTACTGACTGAGCTAGCCAAGTCCTAAAGGATGTAAATGCTGGACTGGGTCTGCAGCTGGTGGTGAGGAAACCAACAAGAGGGAAAAAATGATTTGATACCTGTCGCAGATGCATCTGTCCATGAAATTATTTATGGGAGTAACCGCTGCACAGTCCTTGTGGAGACCAATTCTAGACTTCACATTGAGGATACCCTCCATCATGTTGTGTGGCACTAATATCATGCCAAATGGAATAGATTTTAAATAGATCCAGCAACTCAAAACTGGGCATCCATGAGTGCTGTGGGGCATCAGCAACAGCTGAATTGTATTCAACCTCAATCTGTAATGTTATGGCCCAGCATATCCCCCACTCTACCATTACCACCAAACTGGTGGATCAAACCTGGTGCAATTAAGAGTGCAGGAGGGCATGCCAAAAGCAACACCAGGAATACATAAGAATGAGATGTCAACCTGGTAAGCTACAACATAGGACTTGCATGGCAAATAATGGAAGCAGTAAGTGATAGATAGAGATAAGCGATCCCATGAACAATGGATCAGATCTAAGCTCTGCAGTCCTGCCACATCCAGTCATCAATGGTGGTGGACAGTTAAACAACTCACTGGAGGACAATTCAGAAATCTGGAGTGCAAAGGGACTTGGGAGTCCTAGTTCAGGATTCTCTTAAGGTTAACTTGCAGGTTGAGTCAGTAGTTAGGAAGGCAAATGCAATGTTAGCATTTATTTTGAGAGGACTAGAATATAAAAGCAGGGATGTGCTGCTGAGGCTTTATAAGGCTCTGGTCAGACCACATTTAGAATATTGTGAGCAATTTTGGGCCCCATATCTCAGGAAGGATGTTCTGGCCCTGGAGAGGGTCCAGAGAAGGTTCACAAGAACGATCCCAGGAATGAAAAACTTAACATATGAGGAACGTTTGAGGACTCTGGGTCTATACTTGATGGAGTTTAGAAGGATGAGGGGGGACCTGACTGAAACTTACAGAATACTGAAAGGCCTGGATAGAGTGGATGTGGAGAAGATATTTCCATTAGTAGGAGAAACCAGGACCCGAGGGCACAGCCTCAGAGTAAAGGGAAGACCTTTTAGAACAGAGATGAGGAGAAACTTTAGCCAGAGAGTGGTGAATCTATGGAATTCATTGCCACAGAAGGCTGTGGAGGCCAGGTCATTGAGTGTATTTAAGACCAAGATAAATAGGTTCTTGATTAGTAAGGGGATCAAAGGTTGCGGGGAGAATGGAGTTGAGAAATTTATCAGCCATGATTGAATGGCGGAGCAGACTCGATGGGCCGAATGGCCTAATTTCTGCTCCTATGTCTTATGGTCTTATGGACAAGGCTCCACAAATATCCCCATCCCCAATGATGTGGGAGCCCAGCACATCAATGCAAAAGACAAGGCTGAAGCATATACAACAATCTTCAGCCAGTAGTGCCAAGTGGATGATCCATCTTGGCCTCCTCCTGAGGTCCCAGCATCATAGATGTCAGTCTTCAGCCAAATCAATTTACTCCACTTGACGTCAAGAAACCGCTGAAGGCATTGGATACCGCAAAGGCTATGGGCTCTGGCAACATTACAGCAATAGCGCTGAAGACTTGTCCTCCAGAACCAGCTATGCCCCTAACCATGCTGCTCCAGTACAGTTACAACACTGGTATCCATCTGGAAATGTGGAAAACTGCTCAGATATTTCATGTCTACACAAAGCAAAACAAATCCAACCCAGTCAATTATTGCCTGATCAGCCTACTCTCGATCATCAGTACAGTAATGGAAGGGTCATCAATAGTGCTATCAAGCAGCACTTACTCAGCAAGAACCTGCTCACCGCTGCTCAGTTTGGGTTCTGCCAGGGCCACACAACTCCTTACTTCATTACAGCCTTACTCCAAACTTGAATAAAAGAGCTGAACTCAAGCTGAGAGTGACTGCCCTTGACATCAAGGCAGCATTTAACTGAATGTGGCATTAAGGAGCCCTAGAAAAACTAGAGTCAATGGGAATCAGAAGGAAAACTCCCTGCTTGTTGGAGCCATACCTAACACAAAGGAAGATGGTTGTGGTCGTTGGAAGTCAATTGTCTCAGTCCCAGGATGTCATTGCAGGAGTTCCTCATGGTAGCTTCTTCTTCAGCTGCTTCATCAAGGTCATTCCTTCCTTCATAAGGTCAGAAGTGGGGATGTTCACTAATGATTGCACAATGCTCAGCACCATCCACGACTCCTCAGACACTGAAGCAATCCATGTGCAAATGCAGCAAGACCTGGACAGCATTCAGGCTTGAGCTAAAAAGTGGCAAGTAATAGTCTTACAACACAAGTGCCAGGCAATGACCATTACCAACAAGAGAGAATCCAACCATTGCCCCTTGACATTCAATGGGATTATCATCACTGAATTCCTCCATTATCAACATCCTGGGGGTTACCATTGACCAGATACTGAACTATACCAGCCATATAAATATGATGGCTGCAAGAGCAGATCAGTGGTTGGGATTCCTGTGGTGAGTAACTCAACTCCTGACTCCCCAAAGCCTGTCCACCATCTACAAGGCGCAAGTCAGGAGTGTGTTGAATACTTCCCACTTGCCTGGATGTGTGCAGCTCCAACAGCTCTCAAGAAGCTTGACACCATCCAGGACAAAGCAGCTTGCTTGATTGGCACCTCACCAACCACCTTCTACATTCATTCCCTCCACTGCTGACACACTGTTGCAGCAATGTGTACAATCTACACTGCAGCAACTCACCAAGGCTCCTTTGGCATCACTTTCCAAACCCATGATCTCTGCCACCTAGAAGGACAAGGGCAACAAATGCATGGGAACACCACTACCTGCAAGTCACACACCATCTTGACTTGGAACTATATCAACATTCCTCCACTGTCACTGGGTCAAAATCCTGGAATTCCTTCCCTAACAGCACTGTGGGTGTACCTACACCACATGGACTACAGAGATTCTAGAAGACGGCTCACCACTGCCTCCTCAAGAGCAGTTAGGGATGGGCATTAAAAATATTGGCCTAGCCAGTGACACCCACATCCCATGAAAGAATACGAGAAAAATGAACTGCTGCCAGACTGTCAGAGGAAATCTCCAGCTGGTCAATGGACACTGGAATGAAGTGAGAATATTAACTGTGGACAGGAGAGAGTGAAGGATTTTGTCTGCCTCATGCATCTCTGGACAAAGGAGCCACTAGGGCTAAGGGCAAAATTTTATGGCCCTGTTGCATCAGGGTCGTGTCTGTAAGATGTGGTGAGCCATTCAAAAGTCCATTGACTTCAGCGGGAACTTAAGATCTCGCAAGCGTAAAATTCCACACTTGGGCCAGGATTTTCCATGCCCGCTGGCATTGGCCATGTTCAGTGGCGTGAGCGGACAATATGGCGCAATCAGTTTCATGATGGCGTGAAACCAGTTTATGATCATCCTCTCAACCCGCCAGTGGCGGGCCGCACTCTCTGCCATTGGATGTCAGAAACCTCATTGTAATACATCAGCATATCATTATAAGGCCATCCCGCTGGACTCATCCTCCCCGCTGGATCGTCCGCCCACGTCAGTGGGAAAACACACCATCGTGTTTCACAATAGCACATAAGTGACCCTGGTGGCTTGCACTTCGCTTGGGATTTCAAGATTGTCTGCCTATCTTGCTTCCATCAGCACTCACAGCTATCAGTGCCAGGCTTCACAGACAGCACCATTTCACTTTTAGGGGGGCTCACAGGTAGATCTCTACCTACCAGATCAACCATATATGGTTGGCTTATCAATGGCTGCAGAGCAAGGTCTATCTTGGGGAATGGGGAGCAGTGGCCTTAGGCAGGGGAAGAGGCTACAGGATGAGGGCTGTATTGGGGAAGAGGGTATCCCAGGGCATATGCAAGTGGCCTCAAGATGGTGAGGGCTGAGGAGGCAGTCTCCAGAGGAGATGAGGCCAGATGGACATATGAGGGCATGTGTGTGAGAATGGGTGGTGATGTCCCTTGAGCTGGCAGTGAATGAGATGCCAATGAATGTGTGATGGGCTTGAGTGTGTAAGTTTAGAGTGATGAGATGGTTGCCATACCCTGGCTGCATGGATGACATAATTCATTCTCTATCTTCATTGTATGGCCAACCTTATCTGTGCAACATTCGCACTGACCACCGCTGCCACCGCCTGTCATGCTGAATTGATGCTGCTGCTGCCCATCCTGCAGCCAGAGCAATGGTAGAGGACGTCACGGCAGGCCTCATTTGTGCCCAGATGGCGATGCAGTGATGCATTATTAAACCTGGGAGCTGCATATTTTTATCTTTCATGGACACCTTCCCTGCAGTAGTCATGGGCTGAAAGCACTGAGTTGTGTGTACACGGCTGGAATTTAAATATGGCGGCCAGCACAATGAAGCAGTGAGGCGATGGCATGGTGGGTGAATGAGAGCCCACCCGCCATCAAAACGGTGTGTTTCCCGGGAATCCATAAATAACGTGGCAAGCTTGGGATGATACAGTGTGAAAACCTGCCAACGCGGCCAGTGGGTAAAACATTGCTTTACCTGCCCACTACTGCACTTAGTGCAAATCTGGGAAAATTCCATCCTAAGCAAACAGATTTCATATTAATCAGATGAATATACATAAATGCAACATAGTACATCTGCAAGGCACGGGTAATCACGTATAACAACTCATTTTAACTGTTAGCAAATAGTACTAGGTAACTACTCTGTCAGGAATTTCTTAGCTGTAACTATACCTCGCTGTGATTTAAGAAATCCTGCATCTTCAATTTGCTATGTTGGCAATATAGACTGCGTGATACTGCAAGTATGCAGTTTTATCATCCCCTGTGCAACATCTATTTCACTGATTGCATGTTAATCACTTGTAAATTGGAATAAGTAACAGATGTTTATTTGTTCAAACTCAATGTAATATATCATGATTCAGAAAGTCAAGAAGTGACTCTGCATATTAATGAGAAAGCAATTCGCAAGGTCACCCAGCAAAACAGCAAATGACAGCTGAAAAGCTGTATTGGAATAAATTAAGAAATAAATTGTTTTGTAACCAAAGGCAGGTTGAAGAGAACATCCTGTCATATTCTGCAATGCATAAAAAGAATAACCAACATCACATTTACCTGTCTTTGAATATATTAAAAATGTTCAGCTTTGGTCTGAAATTTAATAGACCCAATGCTTCTTTCTATCAAGTAGACCCTATTTTGGCTAAGTACTTGCAATGAGAAGCGATTGATAAAGAAAGAGTCTTTACTATCTTGCAATGTGATCTAGATACCTGGTAAGTGGCAAAATTGGAGTTCCTGTCAGTCATTTCCGGGTGCACTCTGTGAGCACATCACCTATTTCGGCAATTTCTCCCCCTTGACCCCTATTTCATTTTCTGGCTAGGGGGTGCCTTCCAGAACTGACTGGAGTTGGTGCTGTCAGTGGAAAGGCATCTAATTTACACAGAGTTGATGGACACCTCTATTGTTAAACTGCTCATCTGGTTCCCAGCTGCTTCTTGCAGCCAGGAATTCTGTTACCTGCCGACCATAGCAAAGCGCTGCCCAGGCCCCCGACCCTCGAAACTCCATAGTCTTGCCCGAGAACCCCTTATGTAAGAAAAATCTCTATAAATGATAGGCAGACAGGAGAGACTGTTGGAACTGTTAAGGGTGGAGCTTAGCTGGCAAGACAAGGTTGTTAAATTTGGTAAGGGCACGTTATAGGCAGTGTCTGTCTTATGTGCAGCTAAAAGTAATACAGTACCTTTACAATATTGCACCTTACACTATTTGTTCAAATAGTCCCACCTTCACGTTGAGGATACCCTCCATCGTGTGGTGTGGGAATCAACAAGAGGGAAAAACATACTTGACCTCATCCTCACCAACCTGCCTGCCGCAGATGCATCTGTCCATGAAAGTATCGGTAAGAATGACCACCAGACAGACAGTCATTGTGAATATGAAATTCCGCCTTCACATTGAGGATACCCTCCATCGTGTTATGTGGCACTACCACTATGTTAAATGGGATAGATTTCGAACAGATCTAGCAACTCAAGACTGGGCATCCATGAGGCGCTGTGGGCCATCAGCAGCAGCAGAATTGTACTCGAACACAATCTGTAACTTCATGGCCTGACATATCCTCCGCTCTAACATTAGCATCAAGCCAGGGGATCAACCTTGGTTCAATGAGGATTGCAGGAGAGCATGCCAGGAGCAGCACCAGGCAAACCTAAGAATGAGTAACTCACCTCCTGACTCCCAAAAGCCTGTCAACCATCTACAAGGCACAAGTCAGGAGTGTGATGGAATATTCCCCACTTGCCTGGATGAGTGCAGCTCCCACAACGGTCAAGAAACTTGACACCATCCAGGACAAAGCAGTCCACTTGATTGGCACCACATCCACAAACATTCACTCCCTCCATCTCCGACTCACAATAACAGCAGTGTGTAGCATCTACAAGATGCACTGCAGGAATTCACCAAGGCTCCTTCGACAGCATCTTCCAAACCCATGACCACTACCATTTAGAAGGAGAAGGACAGCAGATAGATGGGAACACCACCACCTGGAAGTTCCCCTTCAAGTCACTCACCATCCTGACTTGGAAATATATCACTATTCTTTCACTGTCACTGGGTCAAAATCCTTGAGCTCCCTTCCTAACAGCACTTTGGATGTACCAAAATTACATGAACTGCAGCGGTTCAAGAAGGCAGCTCATCACCACCTTTTCAAGGGCAACTATGGATGGGCAATAAATGCTGGCCCAGCTAGTGAAGCCCACATCACATGAATGAATAATAAAAAAACTTGAACACAATCTGCAACCTCATGGCCTGGCATATCCCCCAGTCTACCATTTCCATCAAGCCAGGGGATCAATACTTGTTCAATGAAGGATGCAGGAGGGAATATCTGAGAATGAGGTGTCAACCTAGTGAAGCTATAACACATGACTACTTGCATGCCAAACAGCATAAGAAGCAAGTGATTGACAGAGCTAAGCAATCCCATAACCAATGGATGAGATCTATGTTCTGCAGTCCTGTCACATTCAATCGTGAATGGTGATGGACATTTAAACAACTCACTGGAGGAGGAGGCTCCACAAATATCCCCATCCTCAATGATGGGGGAGCCCAGCACATCAGTGCAAAAGTTAAGGCTGAAACATTTGCTACAACCTTCAGCCAGAAGTGCCAAGTAGATGATCCATCTAGACCGCCTCCGTAGGTTCCCTGCATCGCAGATGCCAGTCTTCATCGAATTCAATTCACTCCAGGTGACATCAAGAAGAGGCTAAAGGCACTGGATAATGGAATATTCTGGCAAAAGTACTGAAGACTTGTGCTGCAGAACTTGCCACACCCATAACCAAGCTTTTCCAGTACAGCTATAACATTGGCACCTACCTGGCTATGTGGAAAATTGCCCTGAACATTTAAAAAAATGCAGGACAAATCCAACCCATCCAATTAATGCAGCATCAGTTTACTGTCCATCAAGAGTTATGTAATGGAAGGGGTCACCCACAGTGCTATCAAGCAGCACTTGCTTAGCAATAACCTGCTCATTGACATCCAGTTTGCATCCCGCCAGGGCCACTCAACTCCTGACCTCATTACAGCCTTGGTTCAAACATGGACAAAAGAGCTGAACTCCCAAGGTGCAGTGAGAGTGACGGCCCTTGACATCAAGGCAGCACTTGACTGAGTGAGGCATCAAGGAACCCTAGCAAAACTGGAATCAATAGGAATCGGGGAAAACTCTCCACTGGTTGGAGTCATACCTAGCACAAAGGAGGATGCTTGTGGTTGTTGGAGGTCAATCATTTCAGTTCCAGGACACCACTGCAGGAGTTTCTCAGGGCAATGTCCTCAGCCCAACCATCTTCAGCTGCTTCATCAATGACCTTCCCTCCATCATAAGGTCAGAAGTGGGGATGCTCACTGATAATTGCACAATATCCAGCACTCAGGTACTGAAGCAGCCCATGTCCATATGCAGCAAGACCTGACAATATCCAGGCTTGGACTGACAAGTGTCAAGTAACATTCGCACCATACAAGTGCCAGGCAATGATCATCTCCCACAAGAGAGAATCTAACCAGCAGCCCTTGATGTTCAATGGCATTACCATCACTGACTCCCCCAACATCAAAAACCGGGGTTACCATTGACCAGGAACTGAACTGGGCTAGCCATATAAATAATGTGGCTACAAGAGCAGGTCAGGGGCTAGGAATTGTGTGACAAGTAAATCACCTCCTGATTCCTCAAAGCCTGTCCTCCATTTATAAGTCAGGAGCGTGATGGAATACTCCCCACTTGCCTGGATGAGTGCAACTCCCACAACACTCTGAAGGCTTGACACCATCCAGGTCAAAGCAGTGCGCTTGATTGGCACCACATCCACAAACCTTCACTCCCGCCACCACCTACGTACAGTTGCAGCAGAGTGTACCATCCACAAGATGCACTGCAGGAATTCATCAAGGCTCCTTAGACAGCACCTTCCAAACCCACAGCTACTATCATTCAGAAGGACAAGGGCAGCAGATAGATGGCAACACCACCACCTGCAAGTTCCCCTCCAAGTCACTCACCATCCTGACTTGGAAATATATCACCGTTCCTTCACTGTCAAAATCCTGGAACTCCCTTCCGACACCACAAAGACTGCAGCGGTTCAAGAAGGCAACTCACCACCACCTTCTCAAAGGCAACTATGGATGGGCAATAAATGCTGGCCCAGCCAGTGAAGCCCACATCACGTGAGTGAATAAAAATAATAGAAATGCCACTATGTGTGCAGTTCTCTTATTTTGACATAAAGCGTTCCTTGGAGGGAGACATATCACTCTGAAGTCTACCCAGGTACTTCCAGATCAAAACCTCTTACAATGTCCAGCAACCAAAAGAGCCTGATAGTCTGGGCCCAGTCTTCAAAAAGACTTCAAAAAGGTAACATCTATGTCACCTGCAAACACTGGAGATGTTTTCCATACATAGAGTTGATATGATGGAGTACTAAGAGGTGTTGACTGTATACAACTGCAAATTTCTCATGGAATGTTGATGCATTGGGGATGGTGACAGTTCAGGAGGTTTCAGGAGCAGGATGTCAGGAGGAGGAACTAAAGCGGCCTCTGCAACGGCACTGTTTCAATAAGTGCCTCAAGGATTAGTCTAATACCATCTCACCAAGCTGCCAAGACTTGACCAAAACTATTAAGTGTGCATCACACTGACCAATAACACCTCTGACCCTCTACCTAATACCATTGGGCTGAAAAAGGTGGTGGCAAAGGTCATAGGGTCATAGACCATTCAGTGCCTCCATCCTGCTCCACCACTCAATTATATCATGGCTGATCTGCACCTCAACTTTATTTACTTGTGTTTGCTTCATATCCCTTGATATCCTTATCTAACAAAAAATTAGCTATCTTGTTACAAAATGTTTAATTTCATAGTTATATGTTTTAGGAATATAACTTTCAGTTTGGGAATTGAATTTTGCAAGACAAATGTGGAAAAATCAGCATTTGAGAGGTTAGTAAATATACCTAAAGATGTTGCAATTGAAAGGGTAGCACATGTTTATTCACAAAGGTTAGAGTTAGAAGTCAAAAAACATTAAACAATGATGGCACTTACTGAGTTCCTTGGGAGAAACAAGATGTCTTCAGTTCTCTTCATAGGGAGTTTAAATTATTCATGTTATTTCCCCAGATCAAAGAAAGGTTGTAAAGCAACTGCTAAACAAGGCAAGTTCTTAAAGTATCCATATACTTTTCAGATCAAAGGACAGGTTTGGGAATTGAAGTTAGTTAGTTGAAATCTCTATCTAGAGTAACTCAGATGTGCCATCTTGCCATGGGGATAGGTTGCAGGGAAGCACACTTTTGCTTTGGGTTTATCTGTGATTTTTCACAGAAAATAGCAAGTTTCTGCCTGGAGTCAGAATAGGTTGGAAACAGGCAGAGAGATAAAGCTGCCAGCAGCTGAAAACAGAAGCAAAGGGATATCATAAACAAGGGCGTTTTCTGATTTTTGAGTCATTGAACAAGAAAGCAATGAGGCCCATGCTTGAGCTAGGATGTCCACAATAGTGAGATGCTAAAGGAGAATTGGAGCATTGCCTAGCCGGATGCTGATGCAAGGACCCCAAGATCTATCCTTCCTTGGAGAATAACACTGAGAAGAATCAAAGTGAATTCCTAAGATCTGTGGCACATTTTGGTTCCATCCTAGGAGAAGTAAAGAAACCCCCAAGATCCTGGAAAGTATAGAGAAGCTCTTGGATGGAAATAAAAATAGATTGGTGAGTAACTTGTTGAGATTTTTGGGTTTAAGGAGTAAGTATTTGTGAAATATGTTGTTAATTTAGTTGTACTTGCTTTAATTTTTGTACAGTAAATGTTTTGTTTAAAATGTGAAACCTTGCTGCGTAATTGTTTCAGTTAATAACTGGGAGCTTGAATGTATTTTTAAAGGTAGTTTTTAAATTTCCCTCAATATCATAACAATGCCAGCTTCAAAGCTTCAATTGTTTCACCATCCACAGCCTTTTGGTGGAAATAGGTTCCACATTTCTAACATTTTTTAAATGAAAAACTGCGCCCGATTTCACTCTTGAATGGCCAGCTCTAATTTTAGCATTTTGTCTGCCTTATTCTTGATTCCTCCACCAGAGGAAATAGTCCATATCTACCTTATTAGTGATCTCTTTAAAACTTCAGTTAGATTAGTCAGACATGTTGTACCCTTATCGAGGTCATGCTGGCTTGGTCAGCTCATATTTGTTCAAATGCTCAGTCATTCTATTCCTAATGACAGAACCTAGTAGCTTCTCTACAGCTGATGTTAAACTCACAGGCCTATAGTTACCTAGCCTCTCTCTTCTACTCTTCTTAAATAACGGAATAGTATTATCAAATCTCCAATCTAACTGTACAACATACATACCAAAAGAATTTTGCAAGATTATGACTAATACTTTGGAAATTTCAATCACCTATCCCTTTTACTATTCTGGGTTGGAAACCATCAAGCTCTGGTACCTATCCTAAGACCCATTATTTTATCAATTTCTTTGGGATTCAACAAATTCTTCCCCCTGATTTTAGTTTCATTCTATAACTTATTTTATCTCTTTCTACATTGAGAATGGATACAAAGTACATGTTCAATAAACCTGTCATGAACATGTTGCCTGGTAGAATTTCAGCTGAACAATTTGTTTGATGTAGAGTGCTCTAGGCAAGTATTGAAAATTGAGTTCTCTTAGCAAAACAGGACTTCTGAATGTTGCTGTAATATTATTATAACAATGTTATTTTTTTTATTCAGTCTTAGATTGCAAAGAACCCAAAATCTAGTTCAATGCAAGAACATTTCTGCAATGTGGAATCAAAGAGATATTCTTTGCCATTGTTGCAATCATCATTATCTTAGGTTTGGATGAGTATTTCCAGCTACATATCCATGAAACTGCTGATAAATGACATGTCTTTATGATTGAAAAGAGTTATATACTGTGGATATATTGTGACTGTGGGTGTACCAACTCTCTTGGCAGCACCTGCAGCTTTTTCTTTTCTTGCCAATTCTGAACTAGATAAGAAATTTGTGGAAGGAGAATTGATTAGTAGATTACTGTTGCGAATGGACTGGTTGCCTATACTATGCTTTTATTCCATATTTTTTACTTTGTATTTGCTTAGAGACATTGGGGTGATCTTCTGCCTGGTAAATCAACTATACACAAGACGCCAAATTAAACACACACAAATTCCAAAATATGGCCATAAGGGATAACTTTAGTAAATTTGTTTTTCCAACAGTGTGAATCTGTAAATCCTTTATGCTCCTGATTTTAAAACACAAATTTACACATTTCTGGGTTTAATCAAGTTATCTTTAATTAAAAAGCAAATTCTAAACAAATACACAGTGTACTCCATTGGAGCTACTATTGGACAAGGACTTTAACCTGGACTAAAAGCAGTTTTATGGAAGTCATACTCTAATATCCTTCAAAATGTGTGAATTTTACTGAGTGTGCACACCATTATGACATTTCTAAAGGCATTACACAATGTTAGGGAATACTCACATTTTTGTAAACTACACAATGTGGAACAAACTGTCTGCATCACATTATATCAATGCATTTACCTGATCCTGTATTGAACACTTGATGCAAATGTAACTTGTATATGAGTAATTATTGCTCTGTTGTAACTGGCGAAAGGATAGAACCACTCCACATTTTAAGAATAAGGGGGTAAAATAGATCCATAAGTAATTAATTATTCCATAAACTTTTACAGTGATACCCAGGAGGATGAAAACCCAGAATGCTAAGGAGTTGACTCTGAATTTAAACTGGATTTGGAAAAAAAGGCAAGGTTCTGGGAAAAGAATAGATACATTAGAAAAATGAATGTGTTTTATATCAAGAACTAGAAAAATATTACAAGTAGATGAAATACCAACTTGGATTATAAAGACTGTTTTAAATATTATAGCTATCCCAATTCAATCTAAGGTGGCAATTATAGTTAAAGCAAACACATTTCTGTTCTCAGTAGCAGTTCAATATTTTAATATATGTGCAAGATGAACACAGCAGGAAAAATGCTGAGAAAAAATGAAAAACATTAATATGATTATTGCACAGAAGCTTTGTTGCTCATTTCTATTTTCAAATTTATAGGTATTTTGCTGGCAAGCTATGGGAAATATATTTCTATTGAGAGTTTCACCAGGGCGGTGAAGAAAGCGTTGCAGGGCTTCAAATCCCCATAAAGAGCTTCCAGGAATCAAAGACAAATTTAAATATAAATGTCCCAGAACAATATGGAAGAGGTTATGGGCAGGATTTTTAGGTCATCAGATGGTTGCGGCGGGTGGGCCCAGGAGTGGCCAGGAAATGGCCCGCCACCCGCGATTGACCCCTGACCACCATTTTACGCAGGCCAAGTAACGGGCAGCCAGTGTGAAAGGTGTGCTGAGAAGCTCAGCATTGCCGGAGTGGGGGTGGGAGGAGGATGCATACAAAAGGTCTGCGAATGCACAGGGAAGCGCACACTGAAAACTCCCTGAAGGCAGAGATACCTCAGGGAGCTGAAGAATTTCAAACTCAAGAATAGAGATTTTTAAAATCAGAAAGAACTGTCCCCACATAGGTCTTGTTCGCATGAACAGAAACATAATAAACATTCTGCCCGAAAATTTTTATTTCTTTTTATACTTAATCACGGAAACCTCAACCTGCCTGTGAATGAGGTTTCCTAAAAAAATCCAAAGGCCGCCTGGCCCATTCACCCACCCACCAAAAATAACATTGAACAGTCAGCAAAAAAATCAATTAATTGATTAATGGCCTGAATAGGCCTCTTAAATGCCAGCAGGCGCTCTGCCGACTCTCACATGCGAGCACCAACCGAAATATCGCCCAAGTGTGTGATGATGTCAGGACACTCACCCGCATCATCACTCGCTACTTCATGCTCGGGCATGTGCCCACTTGCCGAGTGGAAAATCCTGCCCTATGAATCTCATGCCAGTGTAATAAGGTATTGAGTATGGAGTCAAATGAATAGATATTCTTCATGGAAAAGCTTTATATTTGGGCTGTGATGAGGCAAAGAATGTAAAAGATATGGGGCAGGATTTTTGGGTCATCAGGTGGGCCCGAGAGTAGCCAAGCAATGGTCCACTGCTCCTGATCGGCCCCCGACTGCGATTTCACATTGGCTGGCCAATTAACGGCCAGCCAGCATGAAATGCGTGGTGAAAGGCTCAGCACTGCTAAGGTGGAGACGGGAGGAAGGCGGGCACCAAAGCCTGTGAAAGCTTGGGGTCGGGGGTGGGGGTGGGGGGGGGGGAAGCGAGCAATGAAAGCTCTCTGAAGGCAAAGAGCTGCCTCAGGGAACTGAAGAATAAAAAGACCTTAAATAAAGATGGGACAGAGGACTCACTCACACGAGCATCGGTGTCACAAAAATTGTCAAAATATTTTTATTTTTTCCTTAATTAATGCCGGAAACCTCATCCCGCCCATGGATGAGGTTTCCTCAAAAATGTAAAGGCCACCTGGCAGTTTCGCCCACCCACCATCTGTACGGGCAGTGAAAAATAGCAGTTAATTAATTGATTAATAGCCTTAATAGGTCTCTTAATGATTGGCAGGAGCCGCCGACCAAAATATTGTGCGAGTGCGTGATGACATTGAGTTGATTACCCAATGTCACCGCCCGTTATTTTACGGCTGATCAGGTCAGGTGTGTGCCCGCCCACAGGATGTAAAATTCTGCCCACGGTGCAGAAAGGCCTTGCAATTAATATCAAGGACTTTGCACAAGGTTTGACAAGAATAAATAATGTGGGCCTTTTTAAAATTTGTTCTTGGGAGGTGAGCTTCACTAGTACGGACAACAATTTGTTGCCTCCCCCCCCCAACCCCACAACCCTAATTGCCCTCGGGAAGATGGTGGTGAGATGACTGCTTGAACTGCTGCAGTCCATGTGGCATACGTACACCCAGTGCTGTTAGGGAGTGAGTTTCAGGATTTTAACCAAACGACAGTGAAAGAACAGTGATATATTTCCAAGTCAGGATGGTATGTGGCTTGGACAGGAACTTGCAGGCAGTGGTATTCCCATGCATTTGCTGCTCTTGTTCTTCTATGACACAGAGGTTTCAGGTTTGGAAGGTGCTGTCAAAGGAGGCTTGATGAGTTGCTGCAGTGCATCTTGTAGATGGTACACACTGCTGCTACTGTGCGTCAGTGGTGGAGGGAGTGAATATTTAAGGCGGTGGATGGGGTGCCAATCAAATGGGTTGCTTTGTCCTGGATAGTGTCAAGCTGCTTCAGTGTTTTTGGAGCTGCACTCATCCAGGCAAGTGAAGACTATTCCATCACACTCCTGACTTGTGCTTTGTAGATGGTGGATAGATTTGAGGCATCAGAAGGTGAGTTACCTGCCACAGAATTCCCAGCCTCTGACCTGGCCTTGTAGCCATCATTTTTTATATTTCTGGCCATTGGCAAACCCCAGAAGGTTGATGGTGGGGATTCAGTAATTATAATTCTGATGGGTTCTCAGCTCCTGATCTCATTACAGCCTTGGTCCAAACATGGATAAAAGGTGCTGAATTCCAAAGGTGAGGTGAGGTGAGATGAGATTGACTGCCCTTGATATTAAGGCAGCGTTTGACTAGATGTGGCACCAAGGAGTCCTAGTAAAATTGAAGTCAATGGGAATCATGTGGAAAATTCTGCTATAGTTGGTGTCATACCTAGCACAAAGGAAGATGGTTGTGATTAGAGGAGGCCAAACATCTCAGCTCCAGGGCATCACTGCAGAGCTTCCTCAGGGTAGTTTTCTAGGCCCAACCATCTTCAGCTGCTTCATCAATGACCTTCCCATCGTAAAGTCAGAAATATGGATGTTCATTGATGAATGCACAGTGTTCAGTGCCATTTGTAACTCCTCAGGAACTGAACCAGTCCATGTCCGGATGCAGCAAACTGAACAATATTCAGCAGGTGGACCCTTCTGCTCTCACAGGTGGTGAGCTTTGAGGCAGGAAAGGGCCCTTGATCAAATTGTCTGGACATTGGGAAGCGGAGCACACAGAGAGCCACCCTCTGCCTTTGCCCCTGACCACTCTGCCCCCTCTTTCCATGACACCCAGCTCATGAAGCCACCACGCCCCCTTGAACATTAAGGAAGGACACCCTCTGCAGTACCAGGATTGTGGAGGACCCAGGCTACAGGTAAGTAATGTTCATGGCTTCCTTAGTGGCACTGCCAAGCACAAGAGCTGCTGTCCTCGGATTAGCAGGCAGCTCTCATGACACGGGACTTTCACCCATGAGGCCTCGATTCCAGGGGAAGGCTTGCCGGTGGCCTTGCTGCTGCTTGATTGGTATGTGGTTCAGTGGACCTTCCCAAGAAGAGGCATCACAGGTCTCACCAGCTTTCCAGCTGGCAGGCGAGACCTGCAATACGTCACCAAGGTTCCTCCCAGGGAGTGAGTAAGAGGCTGACCGAGCCAATAACGCCCACATCCCATGAATGAATCAATTTTTTAAAAAATCAATCACAGTGCTTACCCATTAGTGACAGTCATAAACTTGGGTGTCAACAATCTACTGGAAAATTTAAATACCTGTATCATCCTGGTTGGCCACTTTTCATACTGATGCCTTTTCAGTGTCACACCTCCGCTTAATGCTGCTTTGAGAGCAACAGGTACCTTCTGGGAAGCCAAGGGCAGAATTTTCCCAAAATTGCACTAAGTGCAGTAATGGACAGGTAAAATGGAATCCTACCTGCTGATGAAAATGGCGGGTTTTCAGACTATCTTCCCGAGCCCGCCTCATTATTTATTCACTCCCCGAAACATGCCGTTTCCATGGTGGATGGGCTCTCAATCACCAGCTCGCCATCACTCCGCTGTTGCATCATGCTGGCCGCCACCTTTAATAGGTAGCCGTCAGCATAGAACATATCGTCACCAGCTCACCACCGCTGCACGGGGGACATGGCCAGCAAAGGAAAAAAGACTGCAGTCCCCCGCTTCAACAATGGATCCCTCAAGCGACTGCTGGATGCCGTGAAGGCCCAACAGGATATGGGGAGAAGGCGGGAGAATGGGGTTGAGAAAATTATCAGCCATGATTGAATGGCGGAGCAGACTTGTTGGGCTGAATGGCCAATTTCTGCTCATATGTCTTATGGTCTTATGATATGCTCTACCCCGGCTCTGGCCGCTGGATGAGTAGCAATGTCACCAACCTGGCTTGGGAGGTGGTGGCAGTGGTGGTCAGCACGAATGCCCTGCAGAGGAGGACAACCACCCAGTGCCACAAAGGGACAATGATCTCCTCCATTTGGCCAGCGTAGGTCACACTTTTCATCACTCCCAACTCACACTTACAAACCCATCACACCCACAGGGCCCTCACTCACTGCCAGTGCAAGGGACATCACCATTCACTCTTTCACACAACTTCATTGTCCTCATCCTGTCCGTGTTACCATACACCACTCACACAGGCCAGGCATAGTTATTATCTGGCCTGGCAGGCATCCTGATACACTCTCCCCATCTCTATCCATGCAGGACAAACTGGCTCATAACAGGAGGGAAAGGTCGCAGGCCGATAGAGGGATGCCAGAATTCAAAGTTCTGAGATAATTCGAAAACAGAGTCATCCAGCTGGCCGGCGATGACTGGGACTGGTCCTGTGCTGACGGTGAGGTCAGCGCTGCTCTGACAAGTGAGGATCCAGCAGTGCAACATCCATCAGACAACCATGCTGTGAGTGATGAGTCCTGTTTCACAGGCCACTGCCATGCACTAATTATCCCTCTTTGCTTTCATAGGCCAAACAGCCAACAGAGTCCATGACCCAAGGCCTTCAATCAATCTCCGAAGAAACCCCTGAAGAAGAATCTGAAGGCACCTTCCCTGAAATCCCGTCACAGCGCTCACCCGCACCATCCACCAGTGCAGAGACACACACCTTGGTGGGACCTAGCTTTAGAGTAGCTTCAGGATCACAACCTGGTGAGCATGTTTCAATTTCTGATCCACAGCAGACAGAGGCAGGGACTACCCAAGGCTCTGGCACTCAGAGGACAGCTGGAGGCCAGAATGTTGCTGAGTCCGAGTCAGATGATGAGCCTCTGGACTTGGTTATGTCACCGTTGCCGGAGCTGCAAAGGCAAGCTCGGGAACAACAGAAGGGATGGCTGCTGCACTCCTCAGATTGCAGGCACAATGGAGGAGTCCATCTGTCTTCAAGCTGAGGCGATAGCGCCAGCATTGCAAAACGCCACGATCAACATTGGCAGGATGGTGGCCGCCATGGAGACCTTAGTCCAGAACGTCACTGCTGGGGTTAACTCCATCGCTGATGCCATAGTTGGCCTCCAACAGTGTGTAAGCAAGAGGGGTGCTGGACAGCTCAAGCTCACTGCAGTTACCCCTTCCACTCACGGAGTCAGCCAGGGGCCCTCGAGCACCCTTGGGGAAAAGGATCAGCAGGTGCATGCTCCAAGGCCATCCACACAGGTGAATCTGGCAGTGACCAGTCCATCCGACTCCCTGTCCCTGTAACCTCCACTGATGCAGCTCCACAGGCCAAGGAGGGTGCCACTGCCAAAGAGCAGGACCCCGAAAGCAGGCCGGGACCCTCCAAGTCTCGGCCTCCACAGGACGCCTGCCAAAGTCATCACAGACAGGGCATCATAGTTAGCAGGCTGCCTCCACTTCTGCTGTGGATGTCCAGGGAGCACCAAGATGTAGCGGCAGGGTCGGGAAAGTTAGGTAAAAGCATTTGCACAGCCTGGCCACAGGTGTTGAACACTTGTACACACTGTTCACTATTGTCAATAAACTCCAAAGAATGTTTCCCTGCCTGTGGCTCCTTGTTCTGATGAGCAGTGTTCTTGTCACTCAAATGTGAAACATTTCTGCACAAGATAAAAGGCAGGTGTCTCAGTCCAGGGCCTCTTCCCTGTGCTCTGAGTTCTTCAGACCAGTGATAAGCCAGCCTCACACTCCCTGGAAACATTACTGATGCCTGCACCTTGGCAATGCTGGTCGTTGCTACCAGAATGTGGTGGGCAGGCAACACAGAGACTCTCATACTCTGTGTGCTCTCAGTACCTTTAAGGTGGGGCTGGCCCCCATCACACCAGCATCTGTGGCCAGTGATGCTGTGCACCAGCTCCTGAAGGGCTGAGATGCTGATGATGGACACAGCATCCGATGCATCTAAAGTTTCATGGCTGCATCTCTGGGATGGCCCTGATCATGGAGCGCAAGTGAGCTGCCTTCAGCCAGACAGGAGTCAGATATTCTTGGAGGCTATATGAAAATCTGTGGAGTGTCCTCACTGTATGTTGTCATCATCCTCCTGCGACCGAGTGACTATTAGGGCCTCCACTGCATCTCCATGACAGGAGCATTCTCACAGAGGGTAATGCCACTGCGATAAGCCAAACTGGCGTCAAACATTCACAACTGCGATATGAGAATCTATGGAGACACCTCACTACATGCCGTCATCATCTTCCACAAATCTGGCAGCTATAAGGGCCTCCCGAGAGTGCCTGCCTCATCTAGCCAGTGCGAGAGCCTCAACTCCGTCATCGTCACCACCACGGACCCCTTCACCCTCGTCCCCATCAGAATCCTCCTCATCGGAGGAGACATGCAGCTCCTCCATCTCCCCCTCAGTCAGCTCCTTACCCCATTGCAGCGCCAGGTTGTAAAGGGCACAGCAGACAATGACGATGCGTGACACCCTCTGCTGACTGTATCGCAGGGCTCCACCAGACCAGTCCAGGCACTGGAACCTCATCTTCAGCATCCCGATGGTCTGCTCCACCAAGCTGCGAGCTGCAGCATGAGCCTCATTATAGCGTCGCCCCGCTGCAATCTGAGGCCGCTGCACGGGTGTCATCAGCCATGGCCTCTGTGGGTAGCCCTTGCTCCTAAGGAGCCAATTCTGCAGCCTCTGTGGACCCTGGAAGACTGCAGGGATTTGCGAGCGACCCAGGATGTAGGAGTCATGCACACTCCCTGGAAACCATGCGCTTACCTGCAGGATGCATTTCTGGTGGTCGCACATCAGCTGCACGTTCACTGACTAGAAGCCCTTGCGGTTGATGTAGTCCACCAAGTGTAGCAGAGACCTGAGCGCCACATGAATGCAGTCAATCGCACCCCGCACCTGTGGGAACCCCAAGATCAGGGTGAATCCAATGACCCTTACATCCTGGCTATCCTGGTCCTGGGTGAAATGCACAAATTTGTGTGCCATGGAGAAGATGGTATCTGTGACCTCATGGACGCATTTATGGGTGGCAGATTGTTAAATCCCACAGAAGTCACCTGTGGAGCCCTGAAAGGAGACACTGGCATAGAAATTGAGCGCCACAGTCACTCTCACAACCACTGGCAGTGGATGCCCTCCATGTCCCCTTGGCGCCAAGTCCTGCAGTAAGTGGCAGATGTGAGCCACCAGGCCCCTAGGCATGCACAGTCAGTCATCGGTGACACTAGTTCTCGGTCATCTGCAGGAATGGCAGGCAGCGACCAGCCATGGCTCGCTGTTGCTCCTGGGCAATGTGTGTTGTAGCCCCTGCTGCCCCTTTTTCATGAGGTTGCTGCTCCTGCCTTTGCACGGCCAGATGCCTCAGTCGCTCTCTTCTCTGTCTTCTTCGCTCTCTGTAGTCTTCTTCGCTCTCTGTAGGCCATCAGGCATACAGCTAGGTCACCAGGATCCATGACCCTGACATGGTCCTCCTGCAGCATGAAAGAGAGAGAGAGAGAGAGAGAAAAACATGGTTACCATGGCTGTACGTAGCACTTTTCCTGGCCCTGTGTGTCCACCCCTTAATGCATCCTGAACAGTGCTGGTTATCCACTGGATGGCCAGAGATGATTGCACTGTATGGCTACCCTGTCAGCCTGTGACACTGGTCACAAACCAGGATGCTGAGATTGCAAGGGGCTGTAAGCACCTCCCGCATTGACTGCTACATGGCCAGCATTGGCGAGGAGATTGTAGAATGTATGCAGTCCAACTGCTCCGCTGTCCAGTAAAGTGGTGGAGGACTCGAATTCAGTGCTTGGGAGGTGGGGGGGGGGGGGGGTGGGGGGGGGTTGCGGAGAGAAGGGGGTGGCTGGGGTGGGTAAGGTATGGAGCGCTTGGTGGCCCTTTGGTGCCTCTGTGTTGCTTGCAAGGCAACACTTGATGCCCACCCCCTCTACCCCCTGCTCAGCAGTTGCCTCCAAGGCTGGCCAACACTCGCCCCAGGACACGACTCACCCCTCAGCAGTCACCTTTGGGACCAGGTATCAGTTGCCCTCACACCACCCACCCCCGCCCCGGTGCCCGAGGCCTGTAAACGACGGGCGAGCTGTGGAGAATGCTGTTGCTCACTCACCTCAGTTCCCCCAAAGTGAAGGCCGCCTGCATGCTGTTGTGAAACATGTCGGCATGCTTTCCCACCGATGTGGACGGATGATACGACAGGGTTCCAAGAGCCTAGCGGGATGGCCTTTTAATTATATGCTAATGTATTACAATTAGGTGCCCGCTGACCGATGACGTGATACGCTGCCCGCCATCGGCGGTCTGAGCAGAAGATCACGACCTGCCTTCACGCTGTCATGGGTGCCACCATATTTTTCACACACGCCATCTATCATGCCCACCGCCAGCGGGCTCGGAAAAGTTCGCTCCAGGCCTGTGCTAAAAGGTGACATTTAAATATTGGATTTTTTTTAACATTTCGATAGAAAACATGATTGAACCAAACATTAAAAATATTTTCATCTTCCGATGCATGACACAAAGTTATGATTCTTTTTCTGACTGCTTTTAAGCAATAGATCAATGTGAAATTCTATTGCTCTTGTCCTTTCTCAATTGCTCACTGTAAAAACTAAGAATGAAAAGTCAAGCTGAGAACACCGTTTGAAAAAAAGAGATCAAGGCAAATTTAAACGGCAGGTTTGGAATGTGCACACACGTTAATATCCACTGTCAAATGTACATGAATAGGCTTAGAGACAAACACACATACACCCAACACACATTCATACACACAAGACATATGTACACCAAACATATCAGATAATCACACACTGGCACATATGGAAATCCCATTACCCTGAGTATGCTAGCAGGAAACTAGGGTACCAATGCAATATTAATTTGACAACTCAAAACCAAAGGAGATCTACAATAGTACCATTGTGAAAGAAAATAGTTTCTAATATTTTTCTTTGACAAAATGAAAAGCTATTTTGTTATCAAAGATTGAAGAGTTTACCACTATTAACTCAAGTAGAAACTGTGCTGAATAGCAATTATACTACATGTTTGGGATAAAAAATCAGTGACATAAAATTCAAATGTTATATCAATTTTTTTCTCCATAAAGATTGAGTGCAAAAATTTTTATTAACTCATTCACTACACATTGAGTGAAATTTCATACTAAAGCAACTTGTTCATTTTTCAATAAACAACATATTTTGACTCAGAATTCAATGGGCAGAATTTTTCATTCATCAGGCAGGTGGGTGCCCAACCTGAACAAGTGTAAAATGACACGCAATGATGTTGGGCGAGCGCCCTGACATAGTGCATTATTTTGGTCGGCGGGCGCAAGAAGTTGGAGCTGCACTCACTATTAAGTAAGAGGCCAGTTAAGGCCCTTGACAATCCAACTGACGGTGATTTAATGTTGTCCGTGCGATTTTTTGCTTGTCGCGCGGGGCCAAAACGGGCAGGTGGGCAGCCTACAATTTGCAAAACTTCATCCATGGGCGGGATAAGAAGGGCCAGCAACATTGTCATTGTGAGTAGTGAGGAGATTTGGAGGTAGTTTGCTGCTGGTTGTTCCTTGGTGCTTGGCAGCTTCATCTCTGTTCGGGGCTTCATTCGTAGCATTTCCACACATCATTTCAAGACTCATTGCTATCTTCAAGGCCCCGAGGATTGGGACTGTGTACACCCTTCCAGATATCAGACAGTCTTCCCGTACCATGGTAATGGGGATCGTGGTCTCCGCTGGAGACACCTCCTCTGGAGGTGGAAGAGAGGGGCAGGCCAGGTGTCCCAATGCAACTTCCAGGGGAGGGACCTATGGAAGGAGAGGCGCAGGCACAAGGGCAGCAGGGCCAGTAGGAAGTCCAAGGTGGAAGAGGCTGCAGAAGTCACCACTATCCTGCTGCCAGGGTTTACAAGCAGCGATGCAGCTACCTCAATATATCTGAGGTGCAATGCCGAAGGAGGCTCCGTTGCTCCAGGGAGACAGTGACCTCTATTTGTCAGATGATCGGGTCTGGGATCAGCTCCGACTGTGTGGGTGGACACCCCATGCCCGTGGCTCTGAAGGTCACAGTGGCCCTCAACTTCTATGATTCCGGTTCTTTCCAGGGGTCAGTGGGGAATCTGTGTGGAGTCTCCCAGTCAGCTGTGCACCATTGTGTCAAGCTGGTGACAGAAGCTCTGTTCAGGCATGCATTGGCTTTCATTTATTACTGTACAGATGAAGCCAGGCAGGCTGAGTGAGTCAGAGGTTTGCAGCAGTTGTAGGTTCCCCCGCATCCAGGGTGCAATAGACTGTACACATGTGGCCATCAAGGTGCCAGCAGGTGAGCCCGGTGCCTTCGTCAACAGGAAGGGCTTCCACTCCATGAATGTGCAGATAGTGTGTGATCACAGGATGCTGATTCTACAAGTCTGTGCAAGGAACCCAGGCAGCTCCCATGACACCTACATACACAGACACTCCCAGGTGCCGAAGCTCTTCAGCACTCCAGCCCAATTGGATGGATGGCTTCTGGGTGACAAAGGCTATCCCTTGAAAAGGTGGCTCGTGACGCCTCTCTGCCATCCCACAGCAGAGACGAAGCAGCAGTATGATCATACCTACACAAGTGCAGTGGTTGAGAGACCCATAGGTCTTCTGAAGAAGCGCTTCCAATGCCTGGACCATTCAGGGGGCGCACTGCAAAAGCCCCCAGAGCGGGTGTCACTGATAGTGGTTGTATCTTGCGCAGTCTGGCACTGGCAAGGGGGAACCCACTGGGGGAAGAGGACATTGACGCAGCTCCACAGGCCACAGATGATGAGTTCAGTAATGAGTCAGAAGAGGAGCATGGTGAGGAGGATGCTGAGGGCATGGAGCCAGAGCTCAGTAAATTCCATGGAGGCAGAGACACCAGGGATACCTTGATCCAATGCCCCTTCAGCTAGGCTGCCAAATAATAGCTACCATCTCATGCCAGGCCTGCTGCCACCATCCTGGATCACAAATGACCTTTTCCTTTGCCCCCAAGATACAATCAGTACATGTGCAATAACGTTTCGAGCCACCCACATCCAGCATTACATACTGATCTACCCTGCACCTACCGACATTGGAGACAGCCTGCTGACTCTGCTGTCTTGTTGGCCTCGATGAGCTTGGCAGTCATCCACTAGCCATTGGAGCCTGTGCTGGCCCCATCTGGGAGGGAGCAGCCAATGCCATGGCCGGCATCTCCCCAGTCGCCGCAGCTTCATCGGATGCCATAGTCACTGGCAGAGGGGCGGCAGAGCTGCTGCCATCATCCAGAGTACCCTGAGAGGGGCCCGCAGAGACATCAAGCAGCTTATGCATTAACGTGAGATCACTCTGGCCCTCCCTGCTCGCCATTGATGGATGTGCATGTGGCTGGGATGCTGAGTGCCCCATTCATCTCACACATGGACACTGACTACCTGAGGCCATTGCTGTGTGAGGGCTTGCAGGTACAAATGCAACCCCAGGAACCCCTGATTCTGTCCCTGGAGCTGCCTCTCCATGAGAGTCGCCACTCTCTCAATGGAGGAGGCAGTGCGCTTGGCCATGAGGGTCAACGCAGTGCTCACGCTCCACAGGGACCCTCCATAATAGAGACCATGACACCCATACCCTCTTGTATCTCCGCCAGATCCTCCCGCACATCCTGAACATCCAGCATCTACTGCCTAATGGACAACTCCAGAGGCCCATCATCAGCCTTCGACTGACATCGTCCTGCTATCCAGCAGTCCTCTGACTGCCGGCACCGTGGGCACTTTCTGCCTCTGCCTGCACTTCAAGTGAGTGTGAAGTGCCCTCATCAACGTGCACTGAGATAGTAGCTGCTGCACTAATGCCCACCAAGGTACTGGTATCTGCGCTGGTCCCTGGGTCAGAAACTGGGTGTGATGCAGGTGCTTCAGGAGCATGGAGGTCCTCCGGGGTCATGGGTAGCTCCTAGAGGCCCTTTGCTTGGTTATTTGGTGGCAGACCTAATAGAGAAGAAGGACATATCCTCAGTTTAAGTCATTACACTGTCACTGTGCATGCCAGGACAATGGAGATCTACATCATGGTGCCATAGTCTTTCAATGATCCATAAGGAATCCAGTCTGGAGGCTTCCATCAATGATAAGACTGTTTGCAGCATCCGAAACTCTCATCTCTGTGCACTGCACTCTTCCCTTCGTCTGACATCCCAGCCTCACCGCAGCTGGTTGATCGAGGTGAATAGCGCCTCTCAAAATCTAAGGCCTCCTGCTCACACCGGGAGAGGATGAGAAGTTGTGGAGATCCTCTGCCAGACCGCAACCTCTCAATACTGTTATGAGATGTCTTCTCCTGAAAGGACAGAGAAGCATTGATTAGTCCCCTCTCCACCTGCAGCACCATTGCAGCCTGGCCAATCCCAGCATCCCAGGAATTCTTGCTGGCTAGAAAGGATATCATGAGGAGGGTCTCACAGGAGATAAGGCAGGGGCTGTAGGGTAGGGGAGTCCTGAAGCTTGCTTATTGGAACCAGGAGCTGGAAGTAAATAAAGTTAACTTAAATGGCTTCTACTGCTCCCAGATTCTCTTCACACTGATGTCACCAGGCAGGGAAGCTGCAGTGCCTTCCCGACTCAGGTCACAATTCGAATTGCAGTCAAGGCCCATCATCAAACTTCAATCTACAGCATTATAGCAGGACTCCGCCGATGTTAAACCTTTGATTAAAATCATTAATTAAAACCATAACTAGTGCAAAGCAGCCCTGAGGTCAATGGCCAATGCATTTATAGATCATCGGGTTAAAATTAACATCTATAATGAAAAATTGGGCCGGAGTTTGCCCTCATCCAGCGGGCTTGGCAGGGGTGAGTGGGAACAGTTGGGAAGCCGACCGCCGACCGCAATCAGGGCCCAACCGCAATTTCACACTGGTGGGATTTTGTGCGGAAGTGAACAATTTTGTCCTGCTACACTTTAGCATCTTAATAATGCAGCATGTGTCTTTATTCCAGCAGGTATCCTGTCTGGAAGCATGCCTGATTGACAGGATTGGCTCTCTGTAGGACAGAGAATTCTTCAGAGGCAATTGCAGCCCAGAGCATGTAAGAAGCCTTTAGCTGGGCTGGTGGTGGGACCTGAGCTGGAGGAGGTGGTGATGGGGGCTGGGTTCTGGATCTTGGCTGGGGGAGGGTGATCACTGATTCAAGTGGAGTCCAATCCCAGTGGATGGGGGAGCAATTATCAATCATAGGGCAGAACAGACAAAGAATAGGTACGCTTGGTGAGCTAGGAGGAAGCACTCCTGGCCAACAAGCATGCTTTAAAGGCACTCACCTCTTCCACAAAGTATATTCCTCACCATTCATTAGTTGCTGGCTTTCCCAAGGTCTTGGAAACCCATTTAGGGTTAAACCTGGTAGATAGATCTAATTTGAGATATACAGCCTCATTATAATATTTAATGACCTAATCTGCCTGCTGGAAGAAGTTTGGTTGCCCATCCCCCATTGGGCTTCCATTAAAACCGGAACTGGGTGGAATGGAGTAGATTGGGATCGGGTTTAAAATTCAGTAAATTTTCACATCCCTCCTGGCCCAAACCCAAATGTTTTGGTTGTTAAAATTCACGTCCAGACACAACCTGCTGGTCATAGGCATTCACTTCCCATGCTGTTTGAGCCTTGAGAATCAATCAATTCTTAACAATGTCACTGCTAATATCACCTTTCTTGATTATTCCAATGTTCAACTTCAGCAATGGTTCTAATTCTCTTCTGCTGATCAGGTTGACATTAATGCTGAATCTGTTCCCATTATGAATAACTTTGAATTGTTCATTAATCAACCCACACTGATTACCTCAATAATTCTGCTCCTCCCCAGGGCCTTTCCTGCACTTTGACCGTAACTATTCCACTGTGAATTTTTTCTTATTGCTGGCCTCTCCTGTCCAGAGACATTTTTTTTTTTTTATTTATTCATTCACAGGATGTGGGCATCGCTGGCTGGGTCAGCATTTATTGCCCATCCCTAGGTGCTCTTGAGAAGGTAGTGGTGAGCTGCCTTCTTGAACTGCTGCCTACTTCGATGCCGGGTGGTCCATCCGGTTTCATTCCTTTGTGGTTTTCTAGTGGTTTAGTACCATTAAATGCCATTGAATGCCATTTCAGAGGGCATTTAAGGGTCTGAAGCCGCATGTAGACCAGACCATGTAAGGACGACAAATTTCCTACCCTAAAGGGCATTAGCGAACCAGATGGGTTTTTACAACAATCATCAATGGTTTCATGGTCATCATTAGTTTTTTTAATTCCAGATTTTTATTGAATCCAAATTCCACCATCTACCGTGGTGGGATTCAAAGCCAGGTCCCCAGAGAATTGACCTGGGTCTCTGGATTACTAGTCCAGCGATGATGCCACAATGCCAGCACCTTCCTCAGGCTCATAAAGCTCTTACAGAGTATTCAGCAACAAATTGTGCTATTGTTTAGTACAACTGGCAATGAGCGCACACACACACACAACAGATGTTTATCAAAAAAATTGTGTGACACACACATAATATTTTCATAATGTCATCCATTGCATGCCAAGTCCTGATGGTATATAGAGGAATTTTGACCTTGTGTGAATGGCTGATTGTGAATCAGCAGCCCGTTTTACATCTCTCGCAATATTTGCTTCCAATGATGCTGGCCCAGGTAACACTATACCATGGACAAACACACCCCTGTTTATAGTGCTGTGCCAGGTTATCCTCATATAAGACTTTGGTTTGGCTGTATCAGGAATATTGGCCACCAAATTTGGTTCCAAAGCCAGGAGCAGTGTCTGAGGCAGCTATACTTCACTAAGCAGGTGATGATTCAACTGTGTCACTTCCTTGAACTGGATATCTAGCTGCACAGCAGTGTAAGGATGGCACTGCCACCGGCCAAAGATATTATTGTGTCCCTCAACATCTCTGCCAGCAGATCCTTCCAGCTCAGAAAAGATGACATTTCCAACATTTCACAGCTCACCATGCAATGCGGCATCACAGGCTCTGTACAAAAGGAGTAGAGACTTCATTGTCTTCTCTTTTACCAGAGAGAAGCAGGATAAGGGAACTCAAGGCTTTGCCAGGCTACAGGATTCCCATTGGTATGGTCTGCCATCTACTGCAGTGTATGTCTCTGTGGGTCCCATATATTAATGGGGAGATGTACTGCAACTGCAAGGGCCACCACTCCAATGTGCCATTGATGTTCAACATATGCACATTATCATGTCGTGATAGCTCACTAACCTGACAGAAGACATGACGGATATATTCTGCTCCATTCAGCCATACCTACCATCTTTGGAACCAGAGGTGAGAAGGGCTAGACACTCTACATCTCATTCATAACTCTCCACTGTCACCTGACCACGTGTGGACAGCGCATCTATGGAGAGCCATACTGATCCATAAATGTCACAGAGCAAACTGTCGATATTCTGAAACAACGATTCTATGGTCTTGGACTATTCAGGATGAGCTATCCCGTACTCGCTGGAGCATGTCTCCAAATTCATCATGCTCTGCTGTGCCCTCCACAACCTTGTTATCAAGAGGGTGCAGCCTTTACCACCAGGTGTTTGGTGAGCATCTTGGAAGGAGGAGGAAGAGGAAGTGAAGGGAGTGGAGGAGGAGGAGGGGGTGGAAAGAAGAAGGTATCAAGTTGTACTTGGCTCTTGACTGGCTGCCCATGATCAGCTATTCAGACTCTAGTTCCCATATGCCCACATCACTATTCCAACACAATTCCTCACCTTTCTATCCCTCTGCTACAGGCAACCACAGCCTGGCCAAAATTCTGAAATATACACTGTAGTATATTGGACAACCTGAGCATTTTATTATATTGCCCTCTCTGCTGCCCCCTCCATTGAGGAGGTGTAAATAAAGTTATTCAATCATAGCTGCCTGCAGCTAAGCATGTGTTAGTCTTACATAGTGCAATACACAACAGAAGGATAACAACAAGGATGAGATAGAATTATTTTTTAAATTTAATTTGAGAAATTAAGCACTAAAGTGTATCGCCACAAATTTTTGGAACTCCTAGTGTTGATTTTGAGGAAATTTGAGCAGTTTGAAAAAATTGCCCTGTGTGCATGTTATGTTCAGGTACGTTGTGAGTCAGCACGGTATGTAATTGAAAAATGGCACTGAAGGCATATTTGGGGACAATGGGGGAATTCAACTGTAACAAAGAGGACTGGTCTTATTACACATAAAGCTTTTACATTTGGCTGAAAGCAAATAAAATAGGAGCTGTGGAGAAATTAGGTTTTACTCACCATGATGGATCCAGATATTTTTGAGGTGGTATTAAACCATTGTGGCCCATGAGACCACAGTGCTATGGACAATTCTGAGATTAGTGTGATTCTGGACTCAGATTATGGCATGACTAATAATGAGTTTGCACTGAGAGTTGCATTCTGGGAAAGGAAGCAGTTACAAGTGACACTGCTGTAGATTACAACCCATATGCTTCCCCCAGGTCGGGTGCACAGGGATGGGACAATTCCTGATTCCACAAACCCAACATGTAAAGATTGTTGCCCAGACTTAAAATTTTTGGTCTGGGGCGTGGGCTGGGTTAGGAGTTGGTTCAGGCAACTCGGGAAGAACTGAAGAGGATGCCGGGTCAGGAGGCGAGCTGGGTGAACAGCCTATCTTGGAGCTCTGGCACTGTGTCCAAAGTAAAGATTAAAACATGAAACTTCTCTCCAGCCCTTATTCCCCTCACACACTCCCCATGCCCCTCCACACCAACCCATGCTACCTTATGACCCCAATCTACCAGTCCCAATACCCCTCATATCCTCCATGTCAACCTATGTTCCACACCCTGTGGCCCTTTACAGCCCCTATGCCAACTTAGTGCCAACTCATGCCAAGCCATGACTGCCCTCCCCCACCCCCCCACATCATCCTTTGCCCTTATACCTACCATGCAAACTCACCTTGTATCCACCATGGACAGACCTCAGGGCACATGCAGAGGTGAGATAAAATAAAGTTTTATAAAATCAAGTTCTATGTGTCAATTACAGTCTTCACTATATTAAAAAAAATTACATCAATCATGGAGATAGATGATTTCAATTGACAGGAACCTTAGGTGCAATAGCAGCCATTTTTGGTTTAAAAGAGACTGTCTCAAGAAATTGCAGTTTACATCGGCCTCAGCTCCATTGGAATTTGAAGACCACCATGAAAAATTGGCCTCAGCCACAAACAACAGCAAAGGAATAATAAACAGTGAACTCTCTATTTTTTGCCTTTTCGTCTTTGGCCCTTAATTTAACCAAAAGTTAACCTCCTCTCCTGTATAACTTGTAATTTTGCATGCCTAGGTATGTGTTGTGAAGGTCGGGACATGAGTCTACCTTTTTAAATATCTTCATATCATTACTTGGGTGGGTTTTTAGCACAATAAACAATCCCCTTCATGTTTAAATTCAAGAAGGCCTGACAAAATGAGTCATTTGCAATCGGCACATAAATGGTTAAGTACAGACACTGAATTAATACCTTCATCCTTATAAATTGCAAAAACCTTTGTTAGATTCATCGGGGTATGGGAAAGAAAGGGAAAGTCCTGACACGTGTCCTCACTGGTGGTAACAAAATGCTGTGACAGCTTGACAGTTGCCTTTGACAAGTCCCTCTGACAGGCACTTCTGACAGCTAATTTCGATAGCTCTGTGGACAGTTCCAATGAGTTTGACAGTAATGAGGTTTTACACTTTTTAGACGCATTTCTGAAAGGGCACCAAACCTACACTAAAGGGTACCTGATCTCCACCAAAGGCCACCTTACCTCCAACAATTGTGTCCTAGGACAAAATCCAAAAGGGTACCTTATCTCTGCAAATAGGTCCCCTGGCTATCCAAAGAAATCCACAAACTTCAGACTTGCTCTTATGCAGCTTTCTTCTTTCATTGGTTGTGAGCATTATGACCAAGGCCAGCATGTGTTTTCTATCCCAAATTGCCCTTGAACTGAGTGGCTTGCTATACCAATTCAGAAGGCAATTAAGTATCAACCACATTGCTGTGGGTCTGTAGTCACACATGGGCCAAACCAGGTAAGGGCAGCAGATTTCTTTCCCTAATAGGCATTACAGCACTTTTATATCAACCAATGATAGTTTCATGGTCATCATTATTGGGATGGGCTTTCAAATCCAGATTTATTAACTAATCAAATTTAAATTCCACCAGCTGCTATGGTAGGATTTGAACCCATGTTCCCAGGGAATTAACCTGGGCCTCTGGATTACAAGTCCAGTGATATTACCACTACACCACTGTCTCTACCCAAGGGTTTAATGTGCACACTTCGAGTTTCACACCTCTAGTTTACCAAAATCCCACTTCAGTGGAGGCAGCTGATAACTTAAATGGCCAGCTGCCTCTGTAAACCACACATGTGCAAAATGTACCCCGTGCCCCACCTCCATTCCCACCCCCCCATGTGAAAATGGGAAGCACAGTGGTCAGGAATGGGACTTATGATTTCTGGCCATTTCTGCCATTTTTGCCATGTTGGAGAGGCTCTCCATTGTGGCAAAAATCTGGGCCTTATTAAATTAAAGAAACTCTCTCATCACTGTGGGTATGGTGCAAATTTAGAAATCCAGCTTCGAGGCACGTTTGTAGGAGGCAATGATATGGAAGGAGGACTGCAGTGAGGCCACAGCCATGGAAATGGCAGAAACAGATAGTTTCAAATTGCGCAGTGTCCTGAGATGGATCCTAGGCATGGGAATTAGTTCTTAGACAGTCTGTAGACACACTCTGGTATCTGCTTAGCACTTGTTTATTAGTACTACATCTAAACAGGTTACAGAGTAGGCATGTAGCTCCTAGGCATGATTCCAACCTCTCTCTTTAGAGTCTAATACATGAATGACTGACGTCAGTAGTACATCATTATCTATGTCATACATTAGCTTATCCCATCTGTTAACACTTTATATTATACAAGGGAGTCATTTTCCTGAGCTGGCAGTGGGGCGGTGGTCCATTAGATCTCAGTGGGATCCAGGCCATGGCAACCAAATTCACTGCCTCAGGGTCAGAAATTTAGATGTTATAATTTCCATGGTAGCCACCAACCATTTAAATGCCCCCATTTCCAGTCAAAGTGTCATGCCTGTTGGAAAGCCGGTCATATCATACAGTATGCAGAAGTGGAGGAAACAATAATGCTCAATATCGTGGTAAAGGGCCAGGTCACAGCCATGCAAGAGGTCGATTTCATGGTAGATCTAAATCTAGTTCAGGACTCTGGGAATCCTCGAATACACATATGATAGATATGGAAACAGAAGTTGATGTTATCAAGCAGGAAGATCAAGAATTATACTCAGTCAGAGAGCAAGGAAAAAAAGCACATGGAAGATGAGAGTAATAGGGCTGAAGATAAAATTCCAGCACCCACAGTAGAAATTAAACTCAGAGATTCACAACTTACTTTTACCATTGACACAGCTACAGCCGTGTCTATGATCTCAGGAGAGTACAAGAAGTCTCTAAGTCTAATTCCTTTACACAAAACTGGTATATAACTGTCTAGTTATTCCAATAACAGTATTCCAATAATAGGTCAAATTAGTGTTAGGGTGGAATATGATCCTATTACTTGTCATTGGTAGTAGGAGGAGGAAACAAAGTTTTCCTGATGGGAAGGAATTGGCTTAAGAAGAAATGGTTAAACTGGCCGAATTATTTACAGCCAGATCAGTAAGAATAAACCAGACATTGAGAAAGTGCTAAGAGTGTATGAAGTGTCTTTGAGCAAGGAGGACCAAATGATAAAATCATTCATCACAAGGCTGTAATCAAAATAAAGAACAATGTACAGCTGACATCTTGTAAGGCTAGGACAGTGCCGTATGCACAGTTAGAAACAAACAGTGAAGAACTGCATAGATTAGTAAGCAAAGGGACAATTAAGAAGGTGATGAGCAATGAGTGGGTCACATCCATTGTGCTAGTTCAAAAACCAGATTGCTCAGTTTGGATTTGTGAAGATTATAAGCAAACAATAAATAAAGTGATTTAGAATGATACTTAACCACTGTTTCAATCTACCCAGTCAAGATTTGTTTCTTAATTTAGCCAATGAAAAGGTGTCCAGTAAGATAAATTTGTCAAATGCGTATTTGCAATGAGAATTAACTGACAAGAGCTAGGAGCTGCTCACCATTCTTAGGAAGGTTTGATGTGTTGACTGCTCACGCAGTGTTCAAGAGCCTTATGGGTCGGGCACTAAGGTGTGTGCTGCTTCTTAAATGACATTCTAGTTAGAAGAATGAAGGGAAATAACACATGGTAATTTTAAACAAAATCTTAGATAAACTTCAAGAGTATGGTATCAAATCTAAAAAGCACTAGTGTTGCGTCACGGTGTTTAGTTTAAGCTGGGTTACCAAATAGATGGTGAAGTCATCCACCCAATGCAGGAGAAGGTTGAGGGGATTTTGAAAGCAAAGAGGTCAGAGAGAAAAGAACTTAGAACATTTATAGGGATTGCTGTGTATTATTCTAAGCTCACCCCAGACATAACTAATACATTCTGTCCACTGTATCAACTGCTGAAAGATGGAATAATTGGGAGTGGCCTGTGTGGTGTCAGAAAGCATTTGAAGAAGTGAAGAAAGTACTCATTAGTAATGCCATTTTGACCCACTTTGATCCCAAGAAAAAGTTGGTTTTATTATGTGATACCTCATAGATGTAGTGTTATCCCATATTATGGAAAACAAGCTGGAGAAATCTGGATGCTTCATGCACTTTAATGAAGTCAGGACAAGATTACTCACAAGTTGAGAAAGATATTAGTGTTCGTATTTGGTGTCACTAAATTCCACATATATTTGTACAGTAGGAAGTTTGCTTTATTAATTGACTACCAGGTCTTTGCAATCATGCAAGATCAGTGTGAGATTAAATATTGTAAGTCAGTGAAGACTTGTTAATTTTTAGTCACTGAGTTGTCTGTGAGTTACTTTACATGCACAAATGGCATGCCAGTGTCTGCCAGTGAAATTAGTGAAGAAATTCACAGGATGTAATGCTCAGTAAAATGCTCGATTATGTCATTAATTGCTGGCATAAAGAGTGTGATGATAAGAAATTGCAGGGGTATTTCCCACATAGAATTGAACTGAATGTAGATCAAGGCTGTCTCCTATGGGATTTAAGAGTCATTTTTCCACCAATGTTCATAAAGATTTAGAGGAACTCCATCACAGGCAAACAAGGATAGTCCGTATGAAAGCAGTAGCAAGAAGCTATTTTTGATATTCAAAAGTAGATAGAGATATTGAAAGAGTTGGTGAAAATTTTTGACGATTGCATCAAAATGACAAACGATCCATCCAAGATTTGACTATGATCAAACACAAGCAAAACATGAGGATGAGTTCATGTTGATTTCTTGGAGGTGTAAGGGGACGAGTATCTTGTTTTGGTCAATATCAATAGTAAGTGGGTAAATGTTCAGCCTGTGTCAAAGCTTTTGAAGCTTTGAGAAGTTGATTTACAATTTATGGTTTGCCAGGTGTGTTGGGGTCAGATAATAGTCCATAGTTTAGGTCAGAAGCATTTGAAACATTTCTAGGTAAGAATGGAGTCAAACACATTCTAATACCATCATATCAATTAACATCAAAATATGCTGCAAAAATAAGTGAACAGATTGTGAAGAGGTCCTTGCAGAAGTATTTGCTAGGTGGCAGGCTAGGCAGTAAATCCATGTTTCTCTTTGTCACGGGGTAGACAATTTCCTGTTCCCTTACAGAGATAGCCACACAGTCTAAAACAGTGTGCCCACCTTAAAAGTTAGTGTTTAAACATACTCGTAGGACAAGGTTTAATTTCCCTAAACCTGATATCAATAGCAAAGCAAGGCAAGAAAGCAAGAAAAGCAAGACAATGTGAAGATGAGTCCATGATACAGCAGGTATGAAACTTAGAGAGTTCACTATTGATTAGAATTAAAAGCCAGCAAGGTGATGAGGGGAAGTTTGTGATTGGATTTTGTAGAGGAATTATCATATTTTTCCTGATAGTACTGTGGGATACTTTAAAGCAGGCTTATGTTTGTGTGTGTGTATGTTGCTGCATGTATGAATAATTTAAGTAAACTGCAGGCTGTTAGACTGCAAGGTTTGTATCATCAAATGGGTTAAGTATAAAAAATTGGTATTTGAAATGCTAATGGATGAGATAAGTAAAATAAAATTTGCATTTTTAGAAAAAGCAGAGAGGTTGCTGGCTTTGCAAAGGGACACGGTAAGATAAATAAGGCAAAGTTATTAAGTTTATTTTTCCCAAAAATGCTGGCCATAATGACAACATAAAATGCTTTTATATTCTGGGAGAAGTAAATTCCAAAGACAGGTGGAAAAAATGGGATTTACAGATCAAAAAAGGAGAAAATATATTTAAAGAAAGATGGAAAGCTGTATAGGTGTAAGATCTTGAAGGCTACACTATGTGAAACAGACTTATGGAACAAGCCTTTAGCCATGCTGGAGAAGTTTGCTGTTCCAGTAACCAAGGTTATGTTAAAAGCCTTTAGAGTTTCATTGTCCAGTGAGAGGGAGAAAGAAGCTGTGAAATACCTCCCTTATAGAAACAGTGGGTGATTGTGGTAATCTTTCTGGATGTTTTATAGATTAAGAATCTATTCTGGACTGTTGTCCAAAAGGGGTGTGTAGTTGGGAGTCTAGTTTAGTAGAACTCTTGTGAGAACTGCTATAAAACTAAATGTAACTGTGTAATGGAAATCTTGTGTGTTTAAATTTTATTTTCTTTTGTTTGTAAATGTTTTAATTTAAACTTTTAGACCTCTAAAGGACTCATTACTTCTGACTTCTGTGCACAATCCTTCTCGTAATAAATACAAATCGCAAAATTGTTGTGATAGCGTGCACAAGTTTCCCTCTGGGATTTAGTCAGTCTGGCAGATACCACCTGCCATATCATAGCAAAATTAGAGGCTCTTTTTAAAATTACTTTATCGGTTTGGAGTTGGTGAATCTTAAGGCTACGACTACCAGAAGAACATTAAACTCAGGAGTTGGTGTTGAGGGATTTTAAAGTGGTTAGACTGCAAATATGGCGTTAACAATTGCAAACACTTTTCTGGGAGTGGAAAATCGAACACAGATTGGTTTACACAAAGTAACCAAGGCTCAGTTAATAGAATTGGTGGATAGGTTGCAGATAGGATTAACTGCAGGGTGAAGAAAACAGGCAAAGTTGAGATAATAACATAGCATTTGAAATTGTAAGGGATATTTGCAATTAGTGAGTCACAGTAGAGGTGCTGATACTTCAGTTGCAAATGAAAAATACTTGAATTGGAGGGAAAAGAGAGAGAAAATGCGAAAGAGAAAGCATTTCAAAGAGAAATGGAAATGAGAAAACTTGACCTCCAAAGGGAGGTTAGCAATGGAGAAAAAAAGGAAAGGGAAGGAGAATGCCAACTTAAAAGATTGGAAGTTAAAAAAGTGTTCTCAGGTGCTGAGAAAGGTTCTGATGGTGAAAATATCACTTTCAACCCAAAACCCAGTGGGGTGATGTTTAAATTTGTGCAGGCTTTTCCGAGGTTTGAGGAAAGGGATGTAGAGGCGATCTTTATTTTGTTTGAGAAGATAACTAAGCAAATAAAAGTGTCACAAGAAATCTGGATGTGGCTTTTACAGTCCAGGTTGGTTGGTAGAGCTAATGAAGTAAATGAAGAAGAATCTGTGGATTATGATGCAGTAAAAAAGTCTACTTTGAGTGCATATGAGTTGATTCCTGAGGCATACAGACAGAAATTTCAGAATGTAAGGAAACAGCCTGGTTAGGCTTAGAGTTTGAGAGAATAAAACACAGTAATTTTGACCAGTGGATACGTGCATGAAATGTAGAGAAAACATATGCAGCTTTTAGAGAAGTAATTATTTTGGAAGAATCAAAAAATGTACTTCCTTCGGTAGTTGGGACTCATGGGTAAGAACAGAGGGTTAAAACACCCAGGCAAGCAGCAGAGATAGCTGATGATTATGAGCTTGTCTACGAACCAAAACTATTTTTCCATCACCCTTTTAAATCTGAGAAGGAAAGAAAGTGGGAAGGTGAAAGGAAAGCAGGTAGTCAGGGAAGAGAAAAGGCAATTGGAAATTCTCAGGAAGTTTCTCCTCAGACCAGAAAGGAAGGTGCTGAAGGTAGAAGTGACACTCGAAGACTTAAATGTTTCCATTGTAATAAGGTTGGGCACACAAAGTCAACAGGTGGAATTTTCCATGCCTGCTAGTGGCAGGCATGATAGGTGGCATGAGCGGATAATATGGCACAATCGGTTTCATGACGGCGGGAAGACACTGTCTGCTCAGCCTGCCAACGGTGGGCCATGTATCCCACCATTGGTCATTGGGAACCTCATTGTAATACATCAGCATATCATTATCAGGCCTTCCCGCCAGACTTTGGTACCCCCGCTGGTTCGTCCATCCCCGTCGGCGGGAAAGCACGCCAGCGTGTTTCACAACAGCACAGAGGTGACATTAACCTGTCAGCCTGCACTTTGGGTGAACTGGAGGTGAGTGCACAGCAACATTCTGCAGATCTCGCCAGGGTCGTCTTTGCTTTGCAGGCTTCAGGGGCGCCGGGGGTGTCAAGGTTAAGTGCCGCCCTGATTGGAGGTGACTTTAGAGGGTGAGGGGGAACAAGTGCATCCTTGCCATTGAGGCGACTGGTGGCAGGGTGGGGGGTGGGGGGGCAAGGGCAGCCCTGATGTTGAATATAGCACACAAGCATTCGGTGGCGGGCGGGTAGAGTGGGCAAGGGAAGTGGCCATGCATTTGGGAAACCTGTAGAAAGTGACTATTCCTCTGCAACTGAGACAGTTCAGGCATAGCCACATTGATATGATTGGGGTCGGACTCCTGGATAATCTGTCCACTCAAGCAACACAGAGGCATAAAAGTGCCACCAAGTGCTCCAGAGCTCTCCCCCGGCCACCTCCTCCCCCACCTCCCCTGGTTCAGACTGCAAATTCATAAACACTTTAGTGGACTGCAGAGCAGTGGACTGCACATGTTGCACAATCTCTTCGCTAAAGCTGGCCATGTAGCAGTCACTGCTGGAGGCACCCACACCCCCTTGCCCCCTTGTACTTTCAGCATCCCGGTTTGGACCAGTCTCCCCAATGCTTCAAGCCAACATGGCAGCCATGCAGCGCACTAATCTCTGGCCATCCAAGTGGTGGCCAGCACTCTCCGGGAAGCGTTAAGGGGCCAACACACTTAACCAGGACAGGTTCTTAGTACACCCATGCTAACCACGTCTCTCTCTCTTTCATCCTGCAGGAGGAGTACATCAGGATCATGAATCCTGGTGAACTAGCTGTATGCCTGATGGCCTACAGAGAGTGAAGAAGACAGGGGAGAGCGAGAGTTTCCTGGCTGCACAGAAGCAGAGCAGCACCCTCAGGAAGAAGGGGTGGCTGGGGCTCCCACACACACCGCCCAAGAGCCACAGTGAGCAGTTGCAGGCCAGCGGCTAGCGACACCCAAGGTCTTTAGATACTGCCTTTCATTTCTGCAGATGACCAAGAACCAGTGTCACTGAAAGCTGCGAATGTCTAGGGAACTGGTCGCTCACATCTGCCACTTACTGCAGGATTTGGCGCCACAGGGACATGGAGGGCATCCATTGCCAATGGCTGTGAAAGTGACCGTGATGCTCAATTTCTATGGCAGTGGCTCCTTTCAGGGATCCACAGGTGACTTCTGTGGGATCTCTCAAGCCTCTGGCCACAAATGCATCCATGAGGTCACGGATGCCACCTTTGCAAGGGCACACAACTTTGTGCATTTCATCTGGGACCAGGACAGCCCGGAGTGTGCACCTGCAGATTCTCCTCCCTATGTATGCCCGATGCCCCCTGGCTGACTCCTTGAGGAGCAGAGGTAGCTGGAGTAAGATTTAGTTGCCCAGCACACCTTTCACATACACGCTGTTGGAGGCCAACTATGGCATCAGCAATGGAGTTGAGCCTGTGCAGCAGTGCAGGACCAAGGTCTCCATGGTGGTCAACCTCCTACCAGTGTTGACCTCGGTGCGTTGGCAAAATAGCGCTATCACCTCAGACTGAAGGCGGATGGACTCCTCCATCATGCCTTGCAATCTGAGGAGTGCAGCGGATATCCCTTCCTGATGTTCCTTAGCTTGTCTTTGCAGCTCCAGCAACTGTGACATGACCAAGTCCAGAGGCTCATCATCTGATTCGGATGCAGCAGCGTTCTGGCCTCCAGTGGTCCTCCGAGTGCCAGACACCTGGGAAGTCCCCGCCGCCGCCTGCTGTGGATCAGACAGTGCGATGTGCTCACCAGATTGTGATCCTGAGGCTACTCTAAAGCTAGATCCTTCCGAGGTGTGTGTCTCTGTGCTGGTGGAGGGTGTGGGTGAGCGCTGTGACGGGACTTCAGGGAGGCTGCCTTCAGATTCCGCTCCAGAAGTCTTTTCGGAGTTTGATTGGAGTACCTGGGTCATGGACTCTGTTGGCTGTTTGGCAGATGTGCCTACGAAAACAAGGGGAGATAATTAGTGCATGGCAGTGGCCGGCGAAAGAGGACACATCACTCACGGCATTGTTGTCTGGTGGATGTTGCATTGCTGGATCCTCACTTGGTAGAGCAGCGCCGACCTCACCATCAGCACAGGACCAGTCCAGATCCTCGCCAGCCAGGTGGATGGCTCTGTTTTCAAAGTCTGTGAGGACCCTGATTTCAGGAATTCTGCCATTGGTCTGCAACTTCTTCTCTCAAGTGTACCAGCTTGTCCTGCATGGATAGAGATGGAAAGAATGTAAGCAGGATGCTTGCCAGGCCAGATGACAAGTATGCCTGGCATGTGTGGGCATTGAATGATCCAATGGACAGGATGAGGATAATGAAGGTGAGTGTGAGAGAGTGAATTGTGATGCCCCTTGAGCTGGCAGTGAACGAAGGCCCTGTGGATGTGTGATGGGTTTGTGAGTGTGTGAGTTGAGAGCGATGAAAATAGTGCCTTAACCTGGCGGACAGAGGAGATCACACACCCTATTGCAGCACTCAGTGGCAGTCCTCTTCTGAAGGGCGGTGGTGCTGACCACTGCTGCCACCACATCCCACGTTGGATTGGTCACATTGCTGCCCATCCTGCGGCCAGACCTGGGGTAGAGGACATCCCGGTGGGCATCCATGGCATCCAAAAGTCACCTGACAGGCCCATCATTAAACCTGGGGGCTGCAGTCTTCTTCAGTTTCAGGGCCATGTCTTCCATGCAGCAGTGGTGAGCTGGAAGCACCGAGTTGTGTGCTTGTGGTTGGATTTTAAACATGGTACCGGACATGATGCAACAGTGGGATATTGGCAGGCAGGCAAATGAGAGCCTGCCCCCCATGGAAATGGTGTGTTTCCCTGGAGTGCATAAATAATGAGGTAGACTCAGGATAATACAGAATGAAAACCTGCCATTGCCATCATTTTACCTGCCCGTTGCCACACTTCGTGCAAATTTGGGAAAATTCCACCCAATGTATTGGGGTTTACAGTGAAAGCCTAATTGGAACACAGAAATGTTCTGGAAACAAGAGTACTGTGGGTTCTGAGATCCAGAAGCAAGAAACATAGGCAGTTTTTGTACAGGTAGAGCGGGAAGAATCACTGGTAGGTAAATAAGTGGAAATGTGTTCACGATTTACCAAAGGGAGTTCTGAAAGGCAAGTTACAGAAATATTTAAAGATTTTGTAAGTGAAGGGAAAGTCTTTTCATGTGTACAGGGTGGAGCAAGCAAAGATATTAAAATTTTAAGGGACACAGGGGCTAGTCAGTCCTTAATGTTATGGGATAGTGCTATTTGTTGTCCAGAGACGGTATTGCAGGAAAGAATAGTAGCAAGTGGAATTCATGGAGATGCTAAACTTATTCCTTTGTTGTCAGTAAATTTAAAAGTAAGTTGAAAACAGGTGAAATGATTGTTGGAGTAGTAGAAAATTTGCCCATTGCAGGGGTTCAATTTATCCCAGGTAATGATATAGCTGGATCACAGATTTTGCTGATGCCTACCATTGTCAGGCAGTCTATGGAGCTGCAATCAACAGAGATGTAGCAGAAGAAGCATTCTCGATTGTTTCCAGATTGTGTGGTAACAAGATCACAAACTCACAGCTTGAAATAGGAAGAGGAAGAATCTAAAAGATAGGGGACAGATGCTGACAACCATTTAGCTGGATATGTATTTGAAATGATTGCTCAGGAAGAGAAGGTTGAAGGGAGTGAGCCTGAAATGTTTAATTCAGATAGAGTTAAGTAGAAAGATCCATAAATAAAACAATTTTATCAGACAGCTTATTCAGAAACAGAGGCAGAATTTCCTTAAAGGTAATGTGCTAATGAGGAAGTGGAGATGGTCTTATATTCCAGCAGATGAAAAGTAGGCATTAGTACATCAAATAATAACCCAACTGGATGCAGAAATGAAATATTAAGAATAGCTCGTGAAATTCCAATAGCTGGACATTTAGGAATTAAGAAATCTCAGACGAAGATACAAAAACATTTTTATTGGCCTGGACTGCATAAAGATGTAGTCAACTTCTGTAGAACATCTTACACATGTCAGGTGACAGGAAACCCTCCAGCAGTGATTAAACCTGCACCTTTAATTCCAATTCCAGCATTTGAGAAACCTTTTATCAGGACCTGATTGATTGTGTAGTGTCCCTCCCTGACACCAAAAGTGGAAATCAGTACTTGCTGACAATCATGGATGAGCCTACTGAATTTCCAGAAGCAGTACCTTTATGAAATATTACAGCAAAGAGAATTTTAGAGGAGTTGACTAAATTCTTCACAAGATATGGGTTGCCAAAATAAATATAGTCAGATCAGTGTTCGAATTTTGTGTCACAGCTCTTTAAGGAAGCAATGAACAGTCTGGGGATAAAGCAGTTTTAAGTCATCAGCTTGTCATCCTGAATCACAAGGTACTTTAGAGAGATGGCATCAACCTTTGAAAGGTATGTTGACAGTTATAGTCAGGCGTAACCACAGCATTGGGATTGTGGGATTCCATTCTTGTTATTTTCTGTTAAGGATGACCCTAACAAATTGACAGGGTTTAGTCCTTTTGAGTTAATCTATGGTCATGAAGTAAGGGGGCCACTTAACTTGATTCAAGAGAAACTGATGTGTCAGAGTTCAGAAACTACTATCCTGGATTATGTGACAAAATTCAGAGAAAGCTTTAACAGAGCTTGTGAGCTAGCTAAGGAACGTTTAAAGATATCACAGCAGGTGACGAAGACAAGTGCAGATAAGGGGGAAAAAACTTGTAGTTTTGTTGTAAGTGTCAGGCTAACCATTAAAGGCAAGGTTTAGTGGGCCTTACAGGATTGAAAAGAGACTGAGTGAAGTAAATTATTTAATAAATACTCCAGTTAGAAGAAAGAAGCAGAGGGTATGTCATGCAAAAATGCTTAAAAGGTACCTTGGCAGGGAAGATAACCAAAAGGAGCTATTAGTGGTGGTAGATAAGGAGAAAGTGGTAGAAAGGAAGGATTCTGAAATTGTCTTTCCTCTAATTAAATTGAACAATGAGGGGATACATAAAAAATTAAATGTAATATTGAGTTACAATTGTCAAAGTGATTTGGAAAAGCTATTGCAGTCACACAAAGCTATTTGTAGGAATAAGTTGGGGAAACAAACCTAGCTGCACATGATCTACATGTGGGAGATTCAGTTTCAGTAAGGCAACATCCTTATGGATTAAGTCCAGTAAAATTAGCTTAAGTGCAAAAAGAAATTAAATTCATGCCTCAGAATTGCACCATAAAGTCTAGTTACAGGAAGTGGAGTTCACGTATTGTGATGGTGCCAAAATCGGGCGGAACAGAAAGACTGTGTGTAGATTATCAATAAGTAAACACAGTGACAAAGTGGCTTCATATCATATTCCACGGTTGGAAGATTGTATTGAGAAAGTGGGACAATCAGAGTTTATCGTAAAGATTGACTTGCTGTGAGGATATTAGCAAGTGCTGTTAACGGAGAGAGCAAAGGAGATATCAGCTTTTGTAAAGCCAGACGGGCTATATTAGTCTAAATTTATACCATTTGGTATGAAGAATGAACCAGCAATATTTCAAAGACTGACAAACAAAGTAATTGCAGGACTGACCAATTGTGCTGTTTATCTTGACAACTTGGTAATTATCAGTCAAACATGGGAGGAACATTTACAACATCTGAAAGAATTGCTTGGTTGCCTGCAAGAAGCTAATTCAGTGGTGAACTTGGCTAAGAGTAAATTTGCAACAGTGCAAGTTACATATTTAGGCCATACCATTGGACATGGTAAGGTGACCTCACGAGATGTGAAAGTGAAAGCCATCATGAATGGCCAAAAACAAATTGGGAAGTTTTGAGATATCTGGACAAGAGTGGATTTTATAAGAAGTTTGTACCAAATTTTAGCAGTGTGGTTGCTCCACTGACTAAGCTACTACAAAAGAAAAAGAATTTTCAATGGACACAGGAGTGTCAGAAGGCATTTGACAGTTGGAAAACTGTGTTGACTATAACACCAGTTTTGGCAGCACCTAATTATGCCAAGCAGTTTAAGTTGGTGATTGATGCAAATAATTTGGGCATTGGTGCTGTGTTGTTACAAGAAAATGAAACAGGATTTGGAAAGCCAGTAGAATATTTTTCACAGAAGCTGAATGTACATCAGAAAAGATATTCAACCATCAAAAAAGAGACTCTAGCTCCGGTGTTAGCATTGCAGCATTCCAAGGTTTCCGTTGTAAGCAACTCTTCAGAAACAATTGTTTATACAGACCACAAGCCTTTAAAATTTCTGGACAAACTTTGAGACCGAAGTGCAAGACTGTTCAGATGGAGTTCATTACTGCAACTGTTTAATTTAAAGATTATACCTGTTTGCTGGATGAAAAGCTTGTAATTGCGGATGTGTTGTCAAGAGTTTAAGTTCAAAGGAGATTGGACATTTGAAATGTAGGCACTGGACTGAAATTACCTCTGTTGATACAAGGGCTTTGTATATATTATGTTAACGCATGTACCTGGTGGTGTAATAGTTTTGTGTATATAGATAAATATAGTGAATAATGAGAATTGGGTTGAGAAAATCAAAAGCATTTCTCAGAATTATGATGGTTCATTTTTCCATAAGGATGGAGGCGTAAAGGAATTATCATATTTTTCCTGACATTACCATGGGATACTTTAAAGCAGGCTTACGTTTGTGTGTGTGTATGTTTTTCTGTATGAATAGTCTAAGTAAACTGCAGACTGTTAGGTTGCAAGGGTTGAGTCATCAAATGGGTTAAGTATAAAAAATAGGTATTTGAAATGCTAATGGATGAGCTAAGTAAAAGGAAATTTACATTTTTAGATAAATGGAGAGGTTGTTGGCATTTCAAACGGACATTATAAGATGTTTACAACTGGCAAGATAAATAAGGCAAAGTTATTATTTTTATTTTTCCCAAAAGTGCTGGCCATAATGACAACATAAAAGATTTTCTTATTCTGGGAAAAGTAAATTCCAAAGACAGGTGGAATCAATGGGATTTACGGATCAAAAAGGAAAAACAAAATTTGAAGAAAGATGGAAAGCCGTATGGCTGTGGCCATGCAAGATCTTGGAGCATGCACTGTGTGAAGCAGACTTGTAGAAAAAAAACTTCTAGCCACCCAAGAGAAGATTCCTCTTCCAGGAACCAAGGTTGTGTTAAAAACCTTTGGAGTTTCATTCTCCAGTGAGAGGGAGAGAGAAGCTGTGAAATACCTCCCTTATTGAACCAGTGGGTGCTTGTGGTAATCTTGATGGATGTTTTATAGATTAAGAATCTACTTTGGACTGTTGCCTGAAAGGGGAGTGTAGTTGGAAGTCTAGTTAAGTATAAATCTTTGTGAGATCTGTTATAAAACTAAATGTAACTGTGTAACGGAAATCTTGTGAGTTTAAGTTTTATTTTCTTTTGTTAGTAAATGTTTTAATTTAATCTTTAAAACCTCCAAAGGTGGTAATGGACTAATTACTTCTGACTTCAGTGCACAACCCTTCTTGTAATAAATCCAAATTGCAAAATCGTTGTGATAGTGTGGCCAAGTTTCCCTCTGGGATTTGCTCAGCCTGGCACATACCACCTGCCATATCAAAAAAAAATGTTGTAAAGAGACTAGGTTTATTCACGTATCTAGTGAATTTTGGCAAACGACTCCTTCAGTGTCATGTACATCATTTGCCTGAAAGACGATATCTGACAATGGGTGAGTATTATAAGCCTCCTATAGTCCAAGTTCCTCATTCACCTCTAAGTGACAGTCAGAAAGATGGTGATAGTTAAAAAGAAAATTAAAATTTGTTGGTATTATAGAATCTACCAGTAGAGCAACATGAGTCAGGGTATTTGATCAAGACAATTCAATTTATATCACAGTACCAACCATTAAGTAGAGTTGGTCGTCAAAGTCAAAGTTCAGAATTGACACAATCAGAGATGTTGAGAGAGCAGAGTCTAGCCAATGGAAATGGAAGAAGATACACAAAGAGAAATAGAGAGAAGCCAGATAGGTTAATTCAAAGTATATTAGAAGGAAGTAGAAATAAGTTATTTTCACTACTTCTTGTCAAATTATGGTATTTTATGTTAAACACATGCTGGTGTTAAGGGAAAACATTTTTTGAATCTAAATTATTCTGGTAACTTTGATCATATATATATATATGTTTTAATTCTGAACACAGTACCAACAAATATGCATCCCAACCTATTTCAGATATTGTTGATGTTGGTTTAGTTATATTGTATTCTAGGAAATTATGTACATGTACCATTTTAATGTTTAAGCTGTTTTTTTTTAAGTGGAGTGGGAGTGTAGGGTGTTGCAAGATCTGAGCATTTTGTTATATTGTCCCCTCTACTTCTTTTTCCGTTGGGCAGGTGTAAATAAAGTTAGTTCAATAATGGCTGCCTGCAGCCGAGCATGTGTTAGTTTTACTGAAGTGAAATTCACAACATACGCACCACAAAAAAAATCTTTTGCACCTTCATCCAACAACACTTCAAATAATGCATACAAATCAAAACTATTCACCCTTATTTCATCCCTTAATGCCTGTGTTGCAGGTGCCCTTACCTGGCCTCACGCTTTTGTTCAGTGCCTGTGCATGGCTGGTAGAAGCCTGCTTACTTTCAGTGGGGAAGACTGAAGATGGCCTGGGAGGATGTCATTGAGCAGCTCTGAAGCCAGTGGACCCAACTTTGTGCTGCACTACCTTGGCATTGGTGGGAGCACACTGGTTGGATGGCTGAGAAGCAACAGCAAAGGCAGTGGAGTGGCAATATTTGGAGCATGAATGGTACCAGCCTCAGAGAGGACAGCAGGTCCATGCTCCATGGAGCCTATGTCAATCACCCAAGGCGGCAACCATGAGATTCTGCATCTCAGCTAGGTTCACAAATGCTGTAATTTACTAGGCCAACACTCCCACACTGGAAAGGAGAAACTCTGAGCTACGCACAAAACCCTGTGCCAAGTTTGGAGCTGACATCGTCTATGTTCCTGGCATTGCACTGTCTTTGGATGTTGTGCCTGCCACAGCTGAATAGCTGAAGGCACGTGGAAGTTGAGAGAGATGTGTATGAGACCTGCAGCCATGAGGCATGGCATTTGAATGTTAGCTGATGGTTGGTTGATGGGGGCAGACTGCCTTTAAGAAGTGCAAGCTAGCTGTACATCATGCTAGCTAAACATGCAGCCATGTCCCCTGTTAAGCGTGCAGCTAGACAGCACCACATTTTGCACTGGGCTACACTCTACAATCTGTAGATTACTGAGCTGCTGTGAGACTCTGCATGTCTATTTGAACATTGGTATCTGCAGCCATCTTGGCAGCAGTCTGAGAATGTCAACCAAAGTTGACATGCATGGCAACAAGCATAGATCTTACATTGGGTGGCTTCTGCCTGTGCTGCAATAGAAGTTGAGACATCAACCATGAAATTCTGCATCTCAGCTAGGTTCACAAATGCTGTCATTTACTAGGCCAACACTCCCATTCTGGAAAGGAGAAAATCCAATCTCTGCACAAAACCCTGTGTCAAGTTGGAGCTGACCTCCTCTTTGCTCCTTGACAACAGGCCCTGTAGCAAGCCTGCCTTTGCACCAATCATCTGTGAGTACATGCCCATCAGTGTTCTGCACTGAGTGATTCTGTGATTCTGTGCACTGCCCCATCTAAGCCCTCATCTAACTCCTCTGCAGTAGATCTTGTCTGCAACATTTTCCCTGGTGAATTGGCACATACACTACCCTTTCTCTCTGCCCTGGTTGCAGCCCACTCACAACCCAGTGACTCGGCATGTGCTGATCCCATATCTATATTACCATCAAAGGTACACGCAGTGCCAGTGACTGAGTTGGTGGCTGCAAATTTTAGATCATGTGATGGTGCTTCTGCCTTATTTCTTCCCATCCTTCAAGGTCAATCTCTGCTGGCTGCTCAGGTGTCAGGGGTATCTGAAAACATTATTTACAATTGGAGAGTTGGGGTGAAGGACAGAGCGGAGATGGTGGGTGGACAGCAAGAGGTGCATGGTTTTAGCTTGTCTTCAGTTTGTACCACATACCAGATTGCAGGGTGAAAGTGAAATGACACTCGAGAAAGTGCATAAGGCAGGAATGTAGCATCATCCTCCAGTGGCCTCCATTGCTGAATCTGAGAACCTCGGACCCATCTCTTTGACTTGTTGTTCCATTGCTACTTCCTTTTTTTAATACACCAGATGCAATGGCCTCAGTGACTGCTGGTCCTATACTGTGAAGCACTGTCTCCTCCAAACTACACAGGAGATGTAACCATGTTTGCCCAATACCAATTCTCTGCTGCTCCCTTTAGTAATGCGTGGCTTAGTTCTGGAAGAGAGAGGGAAGAATAGTGCATTGCACTGTCTTTGGATGTTGTGCCTGCCATAGCTGAAAAACTGGAGGTACTTGGAAGTTGTGAGAGACGTGTATGAGATCTGCAGCCATTGATGAGGTGTGACATATGAATGTTAGCTGATGGTTGGTTGATGGGAGGATACTGCCTTTAAGAAGTGCAAGCAAGATATACATCATGCTAGCCAAACATGCTGCCCGGTCCCCTGTTAAGTGTGCAGCTAGACAGCACCACATTTTGCACTGGGCTGCACTCTCAAATCGTTCTAATGAGCATGACATTTGTGTTCTGCCTACCTCAACAGGACCAGACACAGGGCAATAATGATGTCCAATCTTGAAAACAGACCTTATTGACTTTTTCCTCCAATTCTGTACAGCTTTGCTCCCAACACATGGGGGAGAATTTTCTCCCCATCAGGCAGGGGATTCAGGTGGGGGCACGAGCGGGCACGTAGCCGATCACTGGCCATGATTGGCTGCGTGCTTCCATTTTGCGAGAGCAGGCCAATTAAGGCCCAGGGTGATGTGCACTCGGAAGTGCTTAGATTGCACACAAATGAGCGCAGAAATCTCCCTGAGGCACGGAGCTCCCTCAGAGAGATTATTTTTAAAATAAAACATCGCAAAAAAGAAAAATTAAAATTACTCAGACATGTCCCCTCATGTGACATTGTCACGTGAGCTGGGACATGTTTATGAATTTTCAGGACATATTTTATTTAATTAGTAAATACTTCATGAAACTTCATCCTCCCATGGATGAGGTTTCATGAGAAATGCAAAGGCCCCCTGGGCTCTTCACCTGCCTGCCAGCCTTAAGGTTGGACAAACAGCCCTGAGAATCAGCTTAATTAGTTAATTAATGGCCTTAACAGGCCTTTGACAGTTCGGCGGGCACGCAGCCGACTCTGGTGTGTGCCTGCCAAACTGAAGATCGGAATGAAGCGCGGTGACATTGGGACGCATGCCTGATGTCACCACACATCATTTTACATGTCTGTGAACAGGACCTGCCCCCGCACGCTAACCAGAAGATTCAGGCCATGATGCATGGTACGAAGGCTCTGGAAATGGTTCAGGAGAAGGTTACTAAATTGGTAAACAATTAACTTCCCCGAGTTACCAAAATAGGTGTGGAGAATAAGATTTTTTAATTTTAGGAAGTTGTAGACATTGGTGAGATTTGATTGACTGATACCTTTAAAATAATGACAGGATTAGATTGTGACAAGTAGATAGACTTTTTGAATTAGCTACATTATAGATTCACAGATTCAGATAGCACAGAAGGATTTGGCCCATCATACCTGTGTCAGCACTTTGATAGAGATATCCAATTAATACCACACCCACTGTTCTTTGCCCATAGCCTCAAATTCTAATAGAGAGAACCAGGTGACATGGGTATGAGTTATCTAAGCAGAGAAGTAAGTTACACGTCAGGACGTTATTCTTTTTGTAGAGGATTATCGATTTTTGGATCAAGTTGACATCTCCTGCAGTCAGTGCAGATTTATTGCATGCACTAATAAGGGAGCTGGATGAGTTCCTTGCTGTGGCTGATATCATTGTATATAAATAAGGTAAGTATTGAGATATGTGCCTCATGCTGTCTGTCATCTCCCAGAATTTATTTTGACTGCCTTAGGGGGTCAGAGAGAAATTTCACAGATAATGTTTTTCCTGGATTGGCCTAGAGTTGTTTCAATCTGTTTTTCCCTGGTTTCTCCGATGAGATTACATGGCTGCTGGTGGCTGAAGAGCATTGGAGATCGATACGCTTAGTTGTATCATTACTGTATGGACCACCTGTTTTCTTTTTGTGTCTGTTATGTTTGTAAGCATGCCTGGGTTTCTGAAGCCTCTCTTACTAATAATGAGTATCAGTGCTTGGGGATCATCCCTGCTTTGCTACTGAGAGATAGAACATTGAAAGCGTGATTTAGCAATGGTGAACTCTATGAGCATACTTACACATTCCAAGGGAATGCCTTGTTGAATTGAATGAATTTTTTTTCATTCATTCATGGGATTTGGGTGCCGCAGGTTGGGCCAACATTTATTGCCCATTCCTAATTGCCCTTGAGAAGGTGGTGGTGAGCTGTCTTCTTGAACCACTGCAGGCCATGTGGAGTAGGTACACCCACAGTGCTGTTAGGAAGGGAGATGCAGGATTTTGACCCAGCAACAGCGATATGTTTGCAAGTCAGGATGGTGAGTGTCTTGGAGGGGAACTTCCAAGCTGTGGTGTTCCCATCTATCTGCTGCCATTGTCCATCTAGATAGTAGTGGTCATGGGTTTCTAGGTCAGTCCTCGATTCACAATTATCCTCCATTTCTGGGGCAGGGCAGTGAAGTTATAAGAACTTCACTACACCTCATAATTTGAATCAATCTCATGGAAATAGATCCAATATTAGGTGTACTTGCCCATATAAAACTAGTGCTGTTGTAATTTGCCATTGATATTTTGGAGACAGCTTCTGAAAAGAGGGCAGAATCATCTCAGATTTGCACTAAGTGCGGTAATGAATGTGAAAAAGATGTTTTACCTGCCGTCTGCAATGCTGGAATTTTGTGCCGTATTGTCCCCTTCACATATCATCAATTATGCAGCCACAGGAAACATGCCGTCCCACTGGCGGACAGCCCCTAAAACATTGTTACCTCATCATTTCCCTCTCCGGGTGCCATATCTAAACTGCAACTGTGCACACAGTTCTCAAAGTTTGCAGCCCAGGGCTGCTCCAGTGAAGACATGGCCCTGAAAGCCGAGAAGAGATCACTGGAATGGAGACCCGCTGTGATGACCTCCACCCTCACTCTGGCTGCAGGAGGTCCAGCAATCTCACCACTCCAGCTTGGGAGGTGGTGGCAGTGGTGCTCAATTCCAATGCTTCACAGAAGAGGTTGGCCTTCCAGTGCAGAAAGAGGATGAATGATCTCACCCATGCAGCCAGAGTAAGGCAGCCATCTCATCACACATTCATTGGCATCTCACTCACTGTCAGCTCAAGGGACATCACCGCTCAGTCTCGCACACACACACCCTCACATCTCCATCTGGCCTCATCTGCTCTGAACACTACCTCCTCAACCCTCACCATCTCGAGGCCACGGCACAGATCAACATGTGTCCCCACACACATCCTGAGATACCCCCTTCCCCAGTACAGCGCTGGCCCTGCAGCCTCGTTCCTTCCCTAAGGCCACTTCTCCCCCTTCCCCAAGCAAGCCCTAGCCTTGCAGCTGCTGAAAAGCCACCCCTGCCTTACAGCTGGTCCGGTAGGTGGATACCTGCCCATGAGCTCCCCTAAAAGTGATGTGGTGCTGCCTGTGAAGCCTGGCACTGATGACCGCAAGTGCCACCTGAAGCAAAGCAAACAAGTCTCAAAATCCTGAGCGAATTGCAACTCATCAGATTCACATTGCTTATGTACCAATGTGAACCACATCGGCATGATGTGCCTGGACGATCCAGAGTGGGGGGAAGATTCCGGTGAGCAGGGCTTATAATGAAATTGAAATTAGGTTCCCAACGTGCAGTGGCAGGAAATGCAGTCTGCCATTAATGGGTGGAACAGACAATCACAAACTGGTCTCACGATGGCATAGAACCAATCTTTGGCCTTCTTGCCATATTGTCCCATACTGCCCCTTCCCCCGCCCAGCATGACTCCCAATGCCAACGGGGCCAGAAAATCCTGGTCAGAGTCTTTGGCTGTTTATGATAGGATCTAAAATTTCTTTTGAGTTTTTTGGGATATCTATCTATATTGTCCTCGTTGCTTTATTTTCATCTAGTATTCAGTGCTGCTTTGTTTGAAATGCAAGACTTTTTCCACAGCAGTCTTGCATATAACTGTTACCTCATTTGCAGCAAGCCAATTGTTCAGCATGAGAATTCTAAGGCACTCATAGATTTGGAGGAGGAAATGGAGCTCCATTTAGATGAAGTTAGACAGGCCAAATTGCACTTGTGGCATTTGGCAACCACTTGTCATCATGTCAGTAGTCCCATTGTTCAGACCCAGACCTCAACAGATGAGATCTACCACTATTGACCATGCTTTGCGAGGTTGCAGGAATTGAGTTATATAATCTCCATGGTCTTAATCTTCAGACAGCTTTCACCACAGCTGTATTTATGCCCTCTAGAACCCACAATTTCTGGTCCCTTTGCCAAAGCCATCTCTTCTAATTGTTTACCCTTTTCCATTGCTCTGTGTCGCTGGAGATCTGTTTTGTCTCCAGGCACACAATATGAATGGTCACTTTATGGACAGTAGAAGCTTGCAAGTCTATTGTGCATACTTTGAAGTCAACAGGTCTCACAACACTTTAAATGTAGGGCTCTGAACTACTGCTAAGCTTGGATTTGGAAAGATTATTTTACAGAGTGAAAGTAAACAGATAAAAACATCAAGGAATGGAATTACTTAAGGAAAGCTGTCCACACTACAAATTTCTGGCACCAATGGTTTTATACTCTTGATTACATTGATTACATCAGCACATTGTTTATGCACATCCTATTTCAAGCCTACAGTATTTATCCTTATGCTACTGTCTTTATTTAATCCATTCACAAAGATTTTATTTGCATTGGAATTCCATAAATCAGTAAGTGAAGCTTACACAATATTGCACCCTAACAGGCCTACATTGGTGTTTATGCTTTACACAAGCCTCCTTCAAACTTACTTCACCTTGAGGTCAGTCTTGTCCCCTGTGGTTGAATCTATCACTAACACCCAAGATCTAGGCTTGCACATAAAGAAGGAGAATTGTGAACAGGTACTGGAAAAATTCCAGGGCTCATGGAATACTACAGGATTACCTTGCTGCCTTTGGAAAAGAAGCAGAAAGAAGGGGAAGAAAACTGAAAGGAAAAGAAAGTTTATTACCAGTTGTAGATTAAAAATGTTTCCATTATCTAATTAACATGCATTGTCATATACAGTGCCTGCATCATATTACTCCAATATCCATGAATACTACCATATTCCTTTCTAATACATTCATAATACCTTCATAATAACAATAATACAATAATAATAATGCAATAACAATACCTTATTCATCATGGGGTAAATTTTGTTTTTTTTTTAAAGAAGAGATCTTAATTGGTTCAATTTGTGTCAGTTAGGATTCACTTTAATGAATTTCATATATATTAAAGTGAATCCTTATTCAGAGGGGCAAGATCAGACACAGGAGCTTTCTAGATTAGCTGTGGATTCAAAGCAGGACAATGACTTTATCAAACTTCAATACATTGCTAACTTATGATTTGAACACTGACAGCAAGAAAAGTACTAACCAGCATTTATTACAGATTATTCCATCTGAGCAGCATTAAATTGTGTATGGGATAATGCTGCTGACTCTATAAAATGGAATTCTGCTACTGTTAAACAAAATTAACAATGGCGTTTCATAAAATGGCAGCAAAAATACATGTTGCTGAGCTTGCAGTAATGCCATACAGAATAAACAATAAGGATTCCATGAAACTGTAGCATAAGCACTATTACTCTGCCAAAGACACATCAACTTTAAGTTAATTGGTTGACTAGTCTAACACAGGGAGATTATGTGGGATTGTTACAACTGTTGTTAACAAAACCAAACCGATGGCAGGAATTAGTCAGGCTAAGTTAAAGGTGAATCCAAAAAAATTTGGTGCTCAAATATAATGCGGACTGTGGATCCTGAAGCATTATGATGCTCTGGGTGTAGCAGCTGTGTAGAGTCAGGTGCAATCTCTTCACAGTTTAATAGGGAAATATCTACAGTTCCTCCCCTTGGATATTTTGAGGGAGATCTACCTGGTGTCTGATGATATGAAAATTATTAAACACAAGACTCAGTCTGTGTGACATAACTCTCTCCCGAGAAATGATTTTAAGACAGATTGATGAAGTGATGTAGGAGGAAGGGTGCATTGGCATGATCCTTCCAGAAGGAAAAGAAAAGAGGTCAGCCATAGTTATTAAATATTTGAATAGCAGCAACAACACATGAGCATGGAAACAGTGTGAGATTAAAACGCTATTGTAGTGCAAGGTGCAGTCACACTGACATGTGAATGCTATAATTTATTTTTGCTTCTATGCTGTTCATCAATTAGAAACACAAATTAATTTAAAAACGATGCAAATAAAAAAGAAAATTAAATTTAAGAGCCCCTGAGCTGCCATTCATCAATGTCATGGTGTTTTACAAATAATTTAGAGGATTCAAAAATGGATGCACTCAGCATCACCACTGAACCACGTGCTAGACTAAGCCAGCTTGCACTGCTTGACCATCTGCGACACTGCACAAGGGTGATACACTGAAGGTGATAAAACAACCACAGGACATGTAAGGGCAATAAAAGAGCCTAAGTGAAACCTGGTGCTACCTGCCCTGTAGTGGAAAACATATTATTTTAAAACGTTACCTCTGTGTGTCGCACTACAAAGACCTCACTATGCTAGAAAAGATGTTGCACTGAGCGCAGAGCTACATATATTTGGCATCCACACACATGGCAGCAGTGGGTATCCTTGTCCAGGTGTAACACCTGTAATACATTCTGCAGGTCTGGGGCAGTCTCTGTGAAGAAAACAAAACCAGATTATGGAAATTTTCTCAGGCAGTTCTAGGATGGAGCAGCTTGGCCCTATTTGTTTGTATACTTTGCCAAAAACAAGTTCACTTCTATCATAGTCAGGTATATAGCCGTATGTACATGCACCAATTCATGGTGCCAATGGGTTGGTCACTTGAAAACAATTGCAGCCCGCAGTCTGACTGAAGGTCAATAAATATTTTGGGACTGAATCTACTTGGCTGCTCCACTGCTTTCCAGCTGGAACTCCGGTGAGTGTCCGGTGGCACGGAAATAAGTCACGATTCAGGTACAAGTCATGGCCTAAGGTGAGATTTCCCGCTTGGCCTTGCAACACCAGTGATGCAAAGAGGGTAAAGTTGAGATAGTTGCCAGAGCCAATCACAACTTCCCTCTACACTTTGAGTTCCTGCTTCCCTGACCTCACTGCATCCTGGCATAAGGATGAGCAGTGAATTGAAGGGTGCAGGTGGCCCCCACTGATTCCCCAGATGTGAAACATTGTTTCCTAAACAAAGCGAAGGCTACTGTCACAGACCAGGGCCTCTTCCCTGTGCAGAGTATAACCTTATGATTCTTTTTAAATTCACTTACAAATGTGGGCTTCGCTGGTTGGGCCAGCATTTATTGTCCATTCTGAATTACCCTTGAAAAGGTGGCAGTGAGCTGACTTCTTGAATCGCTGCAGTCCCTGTGGTATAGATACACCTACAGTGCTGTTAGGGAGGGCGTTCCAGGATTTTGACCCAGCAACAGTGAAGGAACATTGATATATTTCCAAGTCAGAATGGTGAGTGACTTGGAGGGGAACTTCCAGGTGGTGATGTTCCCATCTATCTGCTGCCCTTGTCCTTCTATATGATAGTGGTTGTGGGTTTGGAAGGTGCTGTTGAAGGAGCCTTGGTGAATTTCAAGAGTGCTTTTTGTGGATGGTCCACGCTGCTGCCATTGTTTGTCAATGGTGGAGGGAGTGCATGTTTGTGGATGGGGTGCCAATCAAGTGGGCTGCTTTGTCCTGGACGGTGTCAAGCTTCTTGAGTGTTGTTGGAGCTGCACTCATCCAGGCAAGTGGGGAGTATCCCATCACAGAGCTGACTTGTGCCTTGTAGATGGTGGACAAGCTTTGGGAAGTCAGGAGGTGAGTTACTCGCCACATGATTCCCAGTCTCTGACCTGCTCCTGTAGCCACAGTATTTATATGGCTCATTCAGTTCAGATTCTGGTTAATGGTAACCCCCAGGATGTTGATAGTGGGGGATTCAGCAATGATAATGCCATTGAATGTCAACTGATTGTCCGGCTTCAAAGTGACTGTCCAGGTCAGTGATGCGTGCACCCCCATGTGGCTTATGTTTGCTGTAAGAATCTCATACCCAAGCATCACTGTGTTCCATAATGTTCTCTGTGTGCTCTCAGCACTCCTAAGGTGGGACATCCCCTCTACCTCGACACCATTCCTGACAGGTGAAGGTGTGGCGCTGAAGGGAACAGGTATGAAGCCTGCCAAAGGGTCAAGTTGGCTTAAGGTCCATGTGGCCACTGTTCCTCAGCAGCATCTTGGTGATATGCACCTCTTCACAGAGCATATGTGCGCTGCCCTCAGCCAGACAGGTGTCAGATGTTTCCAGATGCAATGTGAAGGTCTCAGGAGGGTCCTCATTGTATCTTGTTATCATCCTCCTGGAATCCAGTGGTAATGGGGATCTCACGAGCATGTCTGCCTCGTCTGGCAGTGTAGTGGTCTCATTGCCTGCATCCTCCCCTTCTAGGACCTCATCACCTTCATCTCCCTTGACTTCCTCCTCATCGGAGGAGAGATGCAGCTTTTGCATCTCCTCATCATCCAGGTCCTTCCCCCTTTGCATCACCAGGTTGTGGAGCACACAGCAAGCCACGATGATGCAGGACACCCTCTGGGAAATGTACCGGAGTACTCCGCCAGATCTGTTGAGGCACTGGGACCTCATTTTCAGGATGCCAATTCTGTGTTCAACCAAACTCTGGATTGTGTCTTTAGCCTCATTGTACTTCTCTCACCAGGAGTCTGAAACTGCTGCACAGGTGTCATCAGCCACATCTTTTGTGGGTAGCTCTTACCCCCAAGGAGCCAACCTTGCATCTTGTGTGGTCCCTGGAAGATGTCAGGGATCAGAGGCCTGCTGAGGGTGTGTGAGTCATGGATGTTTCCGGAATATTTTCCACAAACCTGCATGGTCCATTTGTTATGGTTGCAGACCAGCTGAACATTGAGAGAGTGGAAGCCTTTGCAGTTCACATACTGGACTGCTTGTTGCCAGCGAGATTTTAGAGCCATGTCAGTGCAGTCGGTGGCACCCTGCACCTGTGGGAATCCGGAAATCTCAGCCACTCCCAATACTCTTGCTTCCTGGCTTGCTTGATCCCTGTCAAAATTGACAAAGTTGTGTGCCTTGGCAAAAATGGTGTCAGTGGCCTCCTGGATATATTTGTGGGTGGAAGCTTGCGAGATCCTGCACAGGTCTCCAGTGGAGCCCTAGAAGGAGCCACTGCTGTAGAAATTGAGCGCAATGGTAACTTTAATTGCCACTGGCAGTGGATGCACTCCGAATCCTCATGCCGCCAAATCCTGCAGAAGGTGGCGTACATGAGTGACCAGTTCCCTCGACATGCAGATGTCAGTGACATTGGTGCTCGCTCATCTACAGATACCGCATGCACCATTGGTAAACCCTGGGTCCTGCAATGCACCTACAAATTATGGCTCTGTGGGGTTCATCCTCTTTGTGTAGAGGAGGCTGTCGCTCCTTGGTCTTCAGGGCTCTGCTTCTCCCTTTGGTGAGCCGGGTTTCTCTGTTGCATTCTTCTCCTTCTTCCTTCCTGCCTATAAGCAATTAGGTAGACAGCAAGATCACCAGGCTCCATGTTCCTGATGGTCTCCTCACTGCAGCATCAAAGGGAGTGACACAAGGGTCAGCAAATGTCTCCTAATGACTACTCTTGGTCAAGTCATTGCCTGCAAATGCCTCTTAAGGCCCCTTTACGCACACTGGAGAGTCCAGGCCACTACCTGGATGCCCAGTGTTCAGTGCGCATGATGGCTCACCTTGCCCCCACCCAGCACCACCCCACACCACATGACCAAGTGGCGACAGCTTTGGCCACTCAACTGCATCCTGGATTCTTATCTCAGGTGCAGGCATTTTCCTAACCTGCACTCCAAGACTTCACAACTTGCTTGGACCATGAGGGTGATTTTTCAATGTCAACAGAAACATAATGCAAAGGATGAGGAGCACACCCCTCCATCAGTGTTTGATGGCCACCTTTCCAAGCAGGACTGTCAGGCTTTCCCAGTGGTGCAATGGTTCTGCAGCAGCATAGCACTCATTCAAATCTGAAGTGTGCGCATAAGGGGTTAACAGTAAAGAAGCAATCATTGGCACAGTAAAGAATTAATACTGCTTGAGTAACTCTCTCGAGTACAAACCTATTTCCATCTGTTTCAGATGAAGTTACATTGTTTCATAGTTTGCCATTGAACTCTTGATATTCTTGCAGTTTTACATTTCAATTCCTCCACGTGTTTTTGCCTCGTATGTAACTCTTTCGTGTACAAACATGTTTCCATCTGTTCCTATTCAGATGAAGTTACATTGTTTCGTAGTGTGCCATTGTGAGATTTGAACTCTTGATCTTGGAGTTACAAACCCAGTACCATAACCACTTGGCTATTTAGGCCAGGCACACTTGTTTGACTAGGCTGACTCCAAGCATGTCAATTGAGCTCAAACTAAATGCTCTCAGCTGTAGTGGAGTGCTCATCTTTGACATAATTTTCAATTAGCCCGGCTGTTTTCTTTCCCACCTCCCTCACTACCCCCCAACTCCTCACCCCACCATATGTGTTTGTGCTCAAACATCAGTCAGCATAGCCATGACCTCCGCCCACCACCCCCCCCACTTTGCACTGTCGCCCTTGACCCGAGGTTGCCTTCTCCCTCTTTACACTATCACCCTTGACCTGCACCACAAGCCAGCCATGAAGAAGCCACTGCAGAGACTTGCCTGTGCCCCCCGCCACAAACACCCAACTCCCCCACACCGAATTCGCGGAACTGCTGGGATCATCGTGATCACTGCGCAAAGTTGTGTGTGCTCACCTCCGAGTTCCCCTCGAATTTGACATCACCAGGCCCACGCCTGTTAAAGGCAATGGTAAATCATGCCTTCATGAAATCACACTGACATGGATTTAAATTTGATGTTGGGGGGTGATTCCAACATGTGGGCGCCATAATTAGATGCAAATTTATTCCAATTAAGTTCTCGACGTTTGACAGTGGGAAACGGGGCCCGCCATTGATGGGGAGGGGACAATCACGTCCTGGATTAATGTCGTTGGGAAACGTGACTAGGGCCTTCTCACCAGATTCCCCGATCTCACCAATGAGCATGCCTGCTGCCAACAGGGCAGAACAACCCATGCCTGCTGGCGTCGGGCGTGTGCAGTGGCATGAGCGGACAGTACGACGAGAAGGCCAAAAATCGATTTCACGATGTTGTGAAATCAGTTTGTGATTGTCCACTCAGTCCATCGATGGAGGGCTGCAACTCCCACCATCGGACATTGGGAACCTCTTTGTAATACATCAGCATATCATTATAAGGCTAGCCCACGGGACTCATCCCCCCACACTGGATCATCCGCCCATGTCAGCAAGAAAAGACGCCTATGTTTCACGATAGCACATAAGCAACGTGTACCTGCGAGCTGTACTTCGCTTGAGAATTCAAGGTTGGTTTGCCTACCTTGCTTCGGGCAGCACTCGCATCATCAGCGCCAGACTTCACAGACAGCACCACATCACTTTTAGGGGGCCTCACGGGCAGGTGTCTACCTACCAGACTGGTCATAAGGCGGGGGTGGCTTTTCAATGGCCGCAGGTCTAGGGCTTGCTTGGGGAAGGAAGAGAAGTGTTCTCAGGCAAGGGAAGAGGCTGCAGGTTGAGGACTGTACTGGGGATGAGGGGTATCCCAGGGTTTGTATGAGGACACATGTTGATCTGTAAACTAGAAGAAAATCAGAGACTCATCTACAGTTAATTAAAGCTCCTCAGAACATTAAATGGCTGTGGAGCTGCAGTGATCAGTGGGGACGCGTTCCCTGCCAACTGGCAGGAATGGAAAACCCACCACCCAAAACAACTTGCAGTTTGTGAAAGCAGTTAGGCCTGAATGGAGATCATTGGAGAAATCAGCAGAACTTCGGATTCAGATCAGAGCATCCAAGGGTAAGAGGTAACAGTGGAGGCAGATCAGGGATTTTAGTTTTAACTGTCTGGGGGATAATCCACCTGATTTTCACTCCATTGAAACAATGTTTTGGACGTGAAAGCAAGTGATACTCGTAAAGCATCTGCTGTGAGGGGCCAAACTCAAAGGTGAGCCTACCCTAAGGTTCCACATCAAAAAACAGAAGTGAGGCCATTGACATTAACTACATAGCGCATAAGCCTAACCCAAACTTATATTTATATAGTGCCTATAACTGAGGAAAACAACCCAAAGCACCACTCAGATGTGTAATCAGACAAAAATTGACACAACAGAAGAAAGAAGATATCAGGTAAGGTAACTAAAAGCTTGAAAAATGTTTTGAGAGTTTTCAACAACAACAAAAACAACTTGTATTTATAAAGCACCTTTAACATGGCAAAACATCCCAAAGTGCTTCACGGGAGAGCTGTCAAACAAAATTTGCCACAAAGCCTCCTATTGAGATATTAAGACAGATGACCAAAAGCTTCATCGAAGAGCTAGGTTTTAAAGAGTGCCTTAATTGAGGAAAGAGAGGTAGCAAGGTGGAAAGGTTTAGGGAAACAAGAAGTGACAGATGAAGAGACTGAGAGGTGTAGGGAGAAAATTCCAGAACTTGGGCCAGATAACTGATGGCACAGTCACAGGATGAAAGGAGTGGACGATTACAGGAGCCTGAAGTTGGACCAACGCATAGTTCTTGGAGGGGTGCAGTGATGCAGGATGTTATCGGGGGTAGGTGGGAATGTGGAATTAGTAATACGAACAGAGCAACCATGATCTTATTGAATGGTGGAACAGGCTCAACGGGCCGAATGGTCTACTTCTGCTCCTACTTCACATGTTCGTTCGTATTGTTACAGAGTTAGGGAGGGTGAGGACATAAAAATATTTGAGCACAAGGATGAGAATTTTAAGGCATGTCAGTGAACACAGCGATGAACATAAGAAGGTAAGAACATCAGAAGTGGGAGAAAGAGTAGACCATATGGCCCCTTGAGCCTGCTCCGCCATTCACTATGATCATTGTTGATCTTCTGCCTCAACTTCACTTTTCTCCCCATACCCCTTGATTCCATAAGAGACCAAAATCTGTCTATCGCAGCCTTGAATATTCTCAACAAAGGAGCATCCACAATTCTCTTGGGTAGAGCTTTTTTCTCATCTCAGCTCTAAATAATTGATCCCTTATCCTGAGACTGTGATCCCGTGTTCCAGATTTCACAGCCAGGGGAATCAGTATCTACCATTCATCAGTTGTCAAGCTACTACAGAATCTAATGTGTTTCAATGAGATCACCTCTCATTCTTCTAAACTCCAGAAAATCAAGACCCAATTAGCCTCTTGTGTTAGAACAAGCCTGTTATGCAAGGAACCAATCTAGTGACCCTTTGTGATAACCATCTCCAATTTAAGTATATCCTTCCCTAGATATGGAGACCAAAACGGCACAGCGTGGTCTCACCAAACCCCGACACAATTGCAGCAAGACTCCATTGTCCTTGTATTCCAATCTCCTTGCAATGGAAGCCAGCATATATGCTATTCCCCTTCCTAATAGCTTACAGTACCTGCATGCTGATTTTTTTGTGTTCCTTGTATAAGTACACCAAAGTTTCTCTGAACTTCAACATTTTCAAGTTCCACACTTTTTTAAAGAAATTCTGCTTTTCTATATCCTCATACTTCCTTACACTAAACAGCATGTGCCACGTTCCTGCTCCCTCACTTAACTTGCCTATATCTCTTTCTGTCCCCCTCATGGCTTAAATTCTCATCCAGTTTTGTATTATGAGTGAACTGGGATAGATTATTATTGGTTTCTTTGTCTAAGTCATTGATATAGATTGTAAATAGCTGAGGCCCCAGTACTAACCCTTAAAAATCTCTAATACATTTGTCAAACACAATTTCCTTTTTGTAAAAATCATGTTGACTTTGTCTGGCTATACTATTATCTTCTAAGTTCATAATGAAGGTTTCCCTAATAATATATTCCAGTACTTTCATGATGACTGTTGTCAGGCTAACTGGCCTGTAATTCCTTGTTTCCTCCCTCCATCTTTCTTGAATAGCAGTGTTACTGGCTAACTTCAAATCAGTTCCAGTCTAGGATGTAGGGAATTGTGGAAAATCATAAGCAGTGCATCCACTATCTCTGCAGCTGTCCCTTTCAGAACCTTAAAGCAGGCCTTGGCCATCTGTGGCTCAGGAGTCACAAGCAGTTTCCTGGGGTTTAATGTAAGGTTTCTGAGAGCCTCCCAAACTTTTCAAACATTGACTAAATTAGGTTTTAGAGAATGGTTCCCCCAATGTACTTTCAATGAAGACACATTAAAAAAAAATCAGCAGCTCTCTAAAGATTCTTGCCTGTCAAATGTTTCATCAGGAAAAAAGGTGCCCTGCACTATCACCTGCCATCCATTCATATGGGCTGCATGCAGGCAGGTACATTAATCAATAAAACATTGCTCTCACTCTGACCCTGATTGGATTTTTTAAACAGCTCACACAAAATGGCGTATTCTGATGGATTGCTATGTTTGATATTTGTGGGTTAGCACTCAATGGTAACGGAAGTGCTCTTGGTGGTCTTGAGGCTGTGATAGTAAGCATGTACAGGCAGGCACATTCACTAATAAAAAACACATTCTCTCTGGCCCTGGTGTTGAGGCTGTGTTGGTGCATCATATGCAGGCAGACAGATAAATCATTGAAGGAATAAACTTACTCCTGCCATTGTTTGAGGCTGCTTGGGAAATGGCTGCAAAGAAGAGAAGAACTGGGGAGCAAAATTAAAAATTTCAAGTGAATGAACTGTTTCATTCGTACTCACCCCAAATTCGGCAGGCATCCCTGTGTGTCTCATTTGCAATGAGAAACTTGCCAATAACAAGGAATCAAATCTTGAGGCATTTTAATAAAAAGCACAGTGCCTTAGCCGAAAATTATCCAGCTGGAAGAGCCTGCAAGAATATGACAGAGGAGCTGATGAACAAGGCAGGGTAATCTGGGAACACATCCGCTAAGGGGCAAAATCAACAGGTGGCTCAACTTCTGCAGCAGTTCAAGAGATTGTGAACTGAGAAAAGCTGTTCGCAGATGGTTAATATGTAAAACAACACTTTAACAAAGTCTCAGAGCAGCTGTACAGAGATTTTAAAAACAAAAATGAAATCATTCAAAAAATTGAAGACATGACTTTAGCCATGAAGTCCCTGAGGGACAGGATAGTTAAAATGGCCACAGGTATCACCAGCCCGCAGGTTGGGGCTATAAATTCAGCTCCAGCGTGAGAAAGTGTTTCCATGTATGAATTTCACAAAAAGCAAGTTGAGAAGCCAATTGAACAAGGAAAGTTTACAGTCCTGCCTGAAAATGAAAACGACAGCAAAATGCCCAGATATTGTCTGATTCTCCCAAAAAAATGCAGCCGCAGAAATCACATTAAAGTAACTTGTTTTTCATTTGCAAAAGGCATTGATGTTAATTAAGTGGCTTGTTTCATTGGTTTAAAAACTTGTATTAACATTGCACGTGAGAAAACATCATTCAATTACTAACTTGCAGTCAAAACCTTGAAAATGTTGTTGGTAATCAAATGTCCTCTTCTTTAATTGATATTAATACATGTATGTTTATGAGCAGCTGTAAAACAGTGTTGTATAGAAATCCAAAAATGTGTCTCTGCCTTGTTTTCTTTGTTTTTGGCACTCGACTAATAGCATTGTGGTTCTTAAGATATTGCATTTTTGATTAAAGTTTAAAAAATGGCTTCTTGTCATTAAGGTTGCTAGTGTAGGCCATCAGGTCCGGGTGCAGAATTTTCCCATTCGCGTGCGGGGGCGAGCCCTGCACACACGCGCATAAAATGATGTGCGTTGACATCGGTCGAGCGTCCCAATGCCACCACATGCCGTCACAATATTTCGCTGGGCAGACGCCTGATGCCTTCTGATGCATGCTCCCCATTAATTAAAGGGCCACTGAAGGCCCTTAACGCAGCAATCAATGCCAAGTTTTCAGCGCTCATGCAATCTTCGGGTCGGCGGGTAGGAGACATTTGTATGAACCTCATCCACGGGTGGGATAAGAGGGCTCACTAGGGTCGCGAGTCTGCTTTCTCAAATATTGATTTTTCAAAGTTATTTAAACTTGCCTGTATGATCTGCAATACTTCTAAACACATACCAGCTGCTTTGTCAGGACTCTTAACCTTCAGGTCAGCACTCTGCAGTGAGGAATCTTTTTTGGGCCTGCAGCTTTCAGGAAGCTTTCCCATAGCCTGGGAATGGGAGCTGAACTGACCACTGGAGGCACCTCCCCTGAGGAGGAAGACAGGGCTAGAAGGGAGAGGAGGTCAGGAGTGCACATTCAGCCTCCAGGGGAGCAAACTTTGAGAGGACAGGGCAGGCACAAGGGGTGCAGGGCCAAGTGGTAGTCCAAGGTGGAAGGGGCTGCAGAAGATGTCACTATCCTGCTGCCAAGGTTTACAGGCGGCGAAGCAGCTACCTCAATATGCCTGAGGTGCTGTGCCGAAGGAGGCTTCATCTCTCAAGGGAGACAGTCAACTATATCTGTCAGGTGATTGGCCCTGAGATTTCTTCTAACTGTGTGGGTGGACACCCCATGCCAGTGGCTCTAAAGGTCACAGCTGTCCTACACTCCTATGCCTCTGGATCCTTCCAGGGCTCAGTGGGTGATCCTTGTGGTGTCTCCCAATCAGCTGTCCACATTTGTGTCAAGCAGGTTACAATTACGCTCTGTTCAGGCGTGCATTGACCTTCATCCACTTCCGTTGGGACCAGGCAAGCCAGACACAGCAAGCCAGACATCGCTGGCTTCCCCCGCATCCAGGGTGCAATAGACTGCACACATGTGGCCATCTAGGTGCCAGAAGGTGAGCCCAGTGCCTTCGTCAACAGGAAGGGCTTCCACTCCATGAACATGCAGATAGTGTGTGATCACAGGATGCTGATTCTACAAGTCTGTGCAAGGTACCCAGGCAGCTCCCACCATGCCTACATCCTCAGACACTCCCAGGTGCCAGGGCTCTTCAGTGCTCTAGCCCGGCTGGATGGAAGGCTGCTGGGTGACATGGGCTATCCCCTCAGAAGGTGGCTTATGATGCCTCTCTGCCATCCAATATCAGAAGATGAGCAGCTGTACAATAGGAGCCAAGTCTCCACAAGGGCTGTGGCGGAGAGAACCATCGGTCTTCTCAGGATGCTCTTCCAATGCCTGGACCATTCGGGGGGCACACTCCAGTACCCCCCAGATTGTGTGTCGCTGATAGTGGTTGCATGCTGCGCTCTCCACAATCTTGGCTGGAAAGGCGGGGATGCTGTGGACGATGAAGATGTTGACGCAGTGGCTGCGGCTGCACACGATGAGTCCAGCAGTGAGTCCGAGGATGAGCACGCACAGGGGAATGATGAGGGGGTAGACGCTGACCCAGGCTTACTGCAGGGAGGCAGGGACACCTGGGAGGCTTTAATCCAATGGACCTTCACAGTACATATGGGCCTCCAGAACAAGCCTGGACTGTAGGCTCCATACTCGATTTCTAAGTGCAAAATCTGCCTGGATAGGAACATTAACTAACAGCCTTGTTAATAAAGCTGAATGTCACATGAATCACTCATAACATTTCTCTAAATCATCTTCCTGCAGAAGAAAAGAAGCATCCTCAGCCGTGGTCACATGTCTCAATTTAATATCATAAGCAAAGCAGCTTTATCAAACGAAATGACAATGGGGTTCCAATGCAAAGCAAATCATAAAGACCTCATCTCAGGCCAACACAAAAGCACCAGTGATAAACCCGAGGTGTGCCTAAGGTGCCTTATGTTTATGTTTTCGGGTGCTACGTCTTGGTGCTGCCCCCTCGCTGGGAGTGGCAGCTGAGACAGCCTGTTCACTCTGCTGTCCTGTTGGCCTCGATGACCTTGGTGGTCGTCCCCTGGCCTTTGGAGGTTGCTTTGGCCCTGCCTGGGAGGGAGCTGCCAGTTCCACAGCTGGCATCTCCCCAGTCATCGCAGCCTCACTGGATGCAAATATCACTGGGAGAGGGGCGGAGGAGCTGCCACCCTCATCCAGAGCGCCCTGAGAGGAGTCTGCAGAGATGACAGGCAGCTGCTGCGCCGACTTGGGGTCGCTTCGGACCTCTCTGCTCACCATGGATGGATGGGCACCGAGCTGGGAAACTTGGTGCCCAGACCATCTCTCACACTGACACTGACTAGCTAAGGTCAATGCCGGTGAGAGGGCTTGCTGGTCCAAGCGCATCCCCAGGAAAATCTGATTGGTCTCCTGGAGGAGCCTCTCCGTGAGAGTCACCACTCTCTCCATGGAGGATGCAAGGTGCTTGGACATGACCTTCAGCAATAGCCCACGTAGACTCCTCCACCACAGACACCTAGCCAAGCATAGCCTCATGCATCTCCACCAGATACTCCCGCACACCCTGTCGCATTTCCTGCACCTGCTGCATTGTAGACAACTCCAGATGCACATCATCAGACACCTACTGAAATGTGCCTGGTCCCCTGCAGTCCTCTGACTGCTGGCACATGAGCACTCTCTGTCTCTGCCATCTCCTCCAGTGACTGTGAAGTGCCCTCACCGCTGTGCCCTGGACAATAGCCAATGTTCTAATTCCCACCGAGGTGCTGGTATCTGCACTGGTGCCTGCCTGGCAGAGATGGTGTGACGCTGGTGAGACTTCAGGGTCCTCAGGTGTGAGAGGGGGCCTTTGCTGCTCTTCCTCCCGACCCTGCTCCACTGATGCTGAAAGGAAGAACAAGGACATTGGATCAGTTAACGTGGAGACAATGTCAATGTGCATCCCCGTCACCCAGATCATTATGCGCTCATCCTTCCATAAGCAATGGTCAAGCCATGCTGCAAAGTTAAATCACTGAACATTCAGCACTGCCATGGCTGTTGGGAGAACAATGATGACCTCACTGCTGGGAAAACTTACCTGCCCATTGCATCCTAGCCTCACCGACCGCCGGTGGACCTGGGCGCATGGTGACTCTCCAAATTCAGGGCCTCCTGCTCAAAGCGGCTCAGAATGGCTTACTGCGGCTGGCCACTGCCAGTCCTCACCCACTCAATGACATTATGAGCATTCTTCTCCTGAAAATGAGAGAAGAACGTTGATTAGTGCAAATTGTACATGGGCACTCTTCACAGATGGCCCACCCCAACCAGAGTGGGACATTGCAGGGCTCCAGTGCCTCCTCATCCCTCTGCTGCCGTACATTCACACAAAGATGCTAGGCCTGTTGCCCCCCCCCACCCCCATAACCCTTGGGCAAATGCTGCCTACATCACATTTGGCACTACACCATCTAACCTTCCATAGCAAGGAGGCGCAGAGGGCAGCAGATGGTTCGTTGCCATGCCACCTTGAAGTTCCCCTCCCAGCATGTCATCACCCTGACTTTGACATGTTTTGCAGTTCCAGCACTGCGCCTAGGTGCAGCTCCCCCAGGTTGATCCCAAATCAGCCATCTGGGTCTCAGTGTACCACATACTGCGGGCACAGAACCCATCTCTTCACCACCGTCTCAGAGTGACCTCGGCAAAGGCAATATCTGCTGGCCCACCCAGCGAAGGACACATGCCATCAATGATTCAATGCAGTCACTACACTCAGACTTTGGGGCGGAGGGCAGCAGAGGGGAAAGTCTACCTGCTGGGTTCAGTGACCAATGCCAACATGGTGCTCACCCTTCCTGAGCAGAAAGTGCATCAGGTTGTTGAAGCGCTTGCGACACTGGATCCAGGTATGCCAAACCAGGTGGCGGGAGCTCACCACCTCTGCCACCTCCTTGCAGGCACGTTTCATAATGCCGGGGGCCTTCTCCTCCCATCCTGGGGATCTAGCACCTCCTGCCATGCTGCAGCCTCTTCAAGGAGGGCAGCAAGGCAATCATCAGAAAAATAAGGGGCACAATGCACCCCTGCCCTACCCTCCTGCCTGGCCTGCTCACCAGCAGCTCTCTGGGAAGGTCTTCCACTGGCCATGATTCACAGCCTTTGAAAGGCTGCAGCAGCTTTTTAAAACAGGTGGCCGGGTCACCATTGGACCCAGCGGTCACTGCAGTCCCATCACCGCCTGCCCACTCCCGCCGTCCTCGGGAGCTGCGATTCACGCCGGGCGGGCCTTAATTGGCCCGGCTACATAAAATGGTGGCGTGGATCGATCACGGGCCACAATCAGGTCCACACCGACTCTCACTCTGCACCCCCCCCCACCATCCCCCCCCCCCTCCCCCACCACCACCACCAGCCAGGAAATTCTGCCATTAGGAGATTAGTTAGCTTTTCGACCCTTAAGTTTCTCTCATACTTTTTCTCAACCAATGTCAATTACATTCTTCACTCTTGTTAACCCCTTGTTTACTCTCCATTTCTTATGTAATTTGTGTCTTCTACTGTGAAGACAAACTCAAAATATCTGTCCAACATGTGATGAATGAATGGGATGTGGTGCATTTCAATTATGGCAACAAAGTTTTGGATGAGTGCAAGTTACCGAATGTTTGAAGATAGGAGGCTGGCCAGTTGACTGGCCACTCTGGCCAGAGGAATATTGGAGCCTGGAGAGAACAAAAGTTTGGATGAGAAAGCAGGGCTGAAGACAGGCCATGGAAGTGGAAGTAGGCCGTCTTTGTAATGGAAAGGATATAGTGTAGGAGGATCCAATCAGGGGCAACTAGAATGCTAAGGTTGTGAGCAGTTTATTTCAACCTGAAAAAGTGGCCAGAGAGAGGGATTGAATCGGTGGCAAGGACTTGCAATTTGTGGTGGGGTCTGGAGTTTCATCACACTGATTGCACAGTCTAATTCTCACAGCAGGGAATGGCATTCTAACGGATATCATGAAAGACTCCTGACTAGGATCAGAAACTAGTTACAGGTTAGTTGTTAGCTTACTTCATAGAATAGAATAATCTGACTTCTGGCACAATTGTATGCATTTTTGGAGCTTTCCTATACTTGCCTTATGTTTTAGTTCTCTACAGGGAGTGATCTGGTTGTTGCTGAAGTACATTTTGGTTATTTAAAAGATTGCGATGAAACAATTTTCTCCCAGATATGGGTGGTCTAGTTGGCTTTCCTCTTGGAGTTGAACATGAATGGGAGAATTAAGAGTGGTCATGCAGAGCAGGACAAGATGCTAGGTGAGAGAGAAAGAGGAGGGGGAAGAAAAGCTCTTAGAATGAGACCATATCCACAGAGGGAGCAAACATCTTATCTCAACTTCAGTGACAACAAATGCTTGACTCGTCTTCACTTCACTAAAGGGGTTGTGATTGAAATCTGCGAACTGCTGCAGCCACAATTGCAACCTACGACAGGAAAAAGATTATATTGCCGGTGGCTGTCAAGGTGATTGTGGCTCTTAACTTTTATACATCTGGATGCTTCCAGGCTGCTGCTGGAGATATAAGCAACATCACACAGCTTGTAATACAGTGCTTCATAAGGGAACACACAGAAGGTCTCTGTACAAAGAGGGATAGCTTCATCTTATTCCCTCTAGGCAGAAATAAGCAGGGGCAGTGGGCATGAGGGTTGCATGGATTGCAATCTTCCCTGTGGTGCAGAGTGCCATTGACTGTGCCCACATTGTCAGCCATGCACCTCACCTGAGTTTGGTCAATTTCATGAACAAAAACGGAATCCATTTTTTCAATGTGCAGCACTCTAAACTTCCTCTGCAACACTCAAACCTCTTAATGGAAGCTGTTTTTACTACAGTGGAAGCTGCAATATCAGCTCTCTGACAATGCAACGTGGTGCGTTCTACAGGTGTGCTGATCAAGGTAACCACCCACTTTCACATTCAAAAGGATAGGTTCCAAGCTCCTCACAAAGCCCTCTGCCTAGTTTTGATTTCCCATGCGCCCTGACTTTGAGTGCAACCTTTCCAGTCGAAAAAACATTTAGCTATTTACATCCATCAGCCTTCTTCTGCAGCCTAGCCCATTAAAGTCCTCGTCTGAGTTGTAGCAGAACTGGTTTGCAACCTCAGCCTCTGGTGAGTTGGCACCTTTGCTATCCTTTCCTGCCCTGTTTCTTGGGCCCCAATATCTCACCACTTTTGGATCCTTCCTCTTCCAAACTAGTTAACTTCTTAACAAATTCTACAACCCACTCACCCCCTGCAATCTCAAAACCTCCCCCCACAGTCTCCAATCCCATCATAGTCTCCCAGCCCCCACAGCCCTCGAAATCTCAGACTCACCCCATGATCTTCTATTCCCCCAGCTTCCTCCACTCCACCCTGGTTATCTACGACACCACCACCCCTTCCACAATCTCTGATTCCTCCTACTTTTCCTACCACCTGCTATCTCCAGCTTCCCCTAATCTTCAACTCTCCTGATTTTCTACTGTCTGCACAATCTACAACTCCTGACCCTGCCCTTTGCCCAACTCCTCCACAATCTCCGAATCCACACACCTACGATCTCTGACTTCACATTCTTCCCACAATCTCCACAATACCGGACCCCCCCTCCACTCAGCACATCCTTCATACAATTTTTACTCCTCTGCCCTCTCTCCCGCGATCTCAGACTTCATTCCACCCTCTGCAATCTCTGACCTCCCCTTCTGCAATCTCCTACTTACCTGGTACCAGCTCCTTGACTGCTTTCTTGTCTGGCAGGCAGCCAGCCTATCAATCAGACTAGCTATAGGACAGTAAAGCTGGTGAAAAAGTTTAAAATATGTCCTGTAAGTCATTTTTACATATTGCCCAGGAAGCCCATACTTCTGATTTTCCTGTTCGGAAATCCTCCCCCTCTCTCCCTTTTTGACCCAGAATTAATGTCAGAGCCATTATGCCCTAACAAATTTACTTCAACTTTCTCATTATCATGTTCAAATTCCTTGAGTGCCTTGTCTCACCCTAACTTAGCAATATCCGGGTCTTCCAGCTACTGCACTCCTGCACTATGAAATCCTTTTCAGAGTTCCCTCTGCCTTGCCACCTCTCTTCTTGTTTCAGGTTACAGATTGTGATGATGTTCTATGCTACTGCTAAAGTTGCATCTGTTAGTTATGTGATAAAAGTCAAGAGGGTTTATAATGGGCAGGCAATCCATTGCCTAGATTCGCGCCCATGTTGTGATGTTTTTCACATTCATACTTCTAGAGGACCGTCTATCCTGGGTATGGAAAGAGTTCTCCACAGTAATACTGTTGCCTGCCAGGGCTCTCGGCCTGCCCGTGGGCAGGTCCGTTAACTCCTTCAATTAGTTTTTAAATGGCCTCAGTTGGCTGTTGACAGGTCTGCGGGCGCACAGCTGATTCAGCTACACTCCCGCCAACCTGAAAATTGAAATGACACGGGGTGACACGGAGTTCCGATGTCATCCCACGTCATTTTACCCGTCGGTGAGCGGGTCCTGCCCCCCACTCGCCGAACTCAATATCCTGCCTATGTATTCTGCTGATAGTTCCTTGCTGTGTGCTATCTGCTTCTGTATAACCATCGAGGGTAGGCATAGAGAAAATGTTTCCACCCAAGGGAAGAGGAAAACTAGAGGTCATGATTATCAAATAGTCATTAATAAATCCAATAATGAATTTAAAAAAAACTTCCTCACCTGTAGAGATTATAGTAGGAATTTACTATAACATGGATGTAGTAATTATGGTTTTATTTAGTGTGTAATATATCTTTAAGAATAGTACTTGTTAGGAAAGATCACATGATCTGTAGTAACCAATAGAAGGGCAGTGTGGGCTACCTCAGCATACGATGCAGAGATAGAGTTAGAATCGAAAGCATAGTTGCTGCTGAATATATTGTAAATAAAATTAATGTTCCCACTTAAGGAGTGTCTGCAGTTCAACTCTATTACTAATAGTACAACTCGGCCACCCTACAACAAACTGCCAATGATGATAAAACGGAATTGAACAGAAGAAATCAAGTTAAAAAGAAATCGGCACTGTGCCTCGTCCAGTGATTGTAAGTAGCAAGTTCATTTAGAATTGAAGAAGTTATCCTCTCTCAAAATAACAGAATTTGGGAGAATTGATCCTTTTGAACTAGCCACAGATGATTGGTCTCAATACATAGAAAGCTTCACATTCTTTTATCAAGGGAACAAGATTACAGGGGAAGAAAAGATCCTCTTCAGTGCTTGAGAGAGCCAAATTCTAGGTTTGATGGCACGCAGTGTCCCAGATTCGAAGAATTATGATGAATTGGTGGATCTCGTGAAGGGTCACTTTCAGCTCAAGTCCTCATTCACAATGCAGAGGTTCAGGTTTAATTCATGAAATAGAGCCCTGTGTGAGACAATTATATGCTACATGGCAAACTTGAAGCAGCTAACGGAACATTGTGGGTTCGGTACAACTTTGAATAACATGCTCAGAGATCTTTTAGTGTGTGGTGCGAAAGAGGACACTATTCAGAAAAGATTATTGTCCGAAGTGAATCTGGATTTCAAAAAGTGCCAAAGATAGCAGTGGCCATGGAAAGTGCTGTAAGGGATTCATAAGCAATACTGGGTGTGTAAAATGGTGCTGTCCTCCACATCAGGTGGGAAACCTTAAACAAAAGCAACACAAAAAAGCAACACTGTCAAGAAGCAGGAAACAGCCTCCGCTAGCCAAGTATTAAAGAAAAATAACTTAGCTGCAAGATCGAAGAATAATTTTAATTGAGGTAGAAACAATCAGTTAGTGATTGGCAGTTTAAAAGAATCGAATGCTACTATTGTCACAGAAGTGGACTTAGAATGAGACAGTGCAAGGAAAGATTCAAGCAGGCTTGTAAACAAAAAAAGATGCTTAATGAAATTTACAATGTAGAAGAGCCTGAACCAACATATTCAGACATTTACTCATTGTTTAATCTGAAAGTTGGAAAGGCAGAACCAATAATTGTGACAGTGAAAGTAAATGACCTGTTAAAATGGAAGTGGACACGGGAGATTCCACTACAGTGATTGGTGAACATAGCTTCAGATATTTGAATAATGGTGAACATAAATTAAGTTTATAACAAACAGCTGCCAAGCTATAAACATATATGGGTGAAAACATTCAAGTAAAAGGCATAAGCAGAGTAATTGTCCATTATGGGAGCCAATCAGCACAGTATGTTGGTATTGAGAGGCAAAAGACTGAGCATTGTAAGGAGAAATTGGCTAAGGGAAATCACCCTTGATTGGCCACTGAGATTCAAATATGAAGCTGGAAACATTCCTATTTTGAAAAAGAAATGTGTAAAGATTCAACAACGTGAAGAAATACAGGCTGTCTTAAGCCAAAACCTGGAAGAACAGCAGAAGAAACTCGAAGAGGCCCTGCTTGATAACAGAGTCTGAGAAGAGGAGAGCATCCTTTGAAAAGAAAAAGAAAGCCTGCTGACAGACCTTCACACACGACAAGATTCCTTTGGGTCAACATTTGTACTTTTGGAAAAGTATGAAGAGAAATGGAAAGAATTCAGCATCTCTGAATAAACTGAAGAATGAGTTGGCAGAAAAACACAATGTTCAATTTTCCAGGAGGCAGCAAACAAATACAAAAAAGGGACGTAAGAGCTGAAAAATCGGCAAAATGAAGTCAAAGAGGCTTTGGAAACAAAAGTCACAGAATTTTCCAAGAAGAAGACAATTAATGAAATTTTAGGAGACTCAGCCATTGGACTCAGCCAAGTTGAGCTTGCATCTGAGAGAGGTCTGGCCAATAGTGAAGTTAAAAAGAAGGCTGAGATTAAAGTCTGCACTAAAAAGAAAAAGGCATGTAGAAAGAAGATACAGAAGTACTAAAATGGCCTTACTTCTGGCAGCATATGAACATACTTTTGTACAGAGCCCTAGCAATCAAATTGCAAACGCCGATGCCCTTAATCATTTGCCTTTACAAGAAAATGATGAACTGGAACTTGTTTTATTGTTAATTTTTTTATATTCCTTGCCAGTATGTGCTCGGCAGATCAGAAACTGGACAAGTCAGGACCCAGTACTATCTCAAGTACGAGAACAATTGTTACATGGTTGGTCACAGGAGCCCGTATCTGATGAAATGAAACCGTACTTCAACAGAAGACATGAAATAACCAGCCAGGATGGCATCTTATTGTGGGGTGCACGAGTAATAGTTCCTCCAAAGGGAAGGAAGCTTCTTTTAATTGAGCGACACAGTGCCCATCGAGGTATTTCCCGAATCAAGACCATAGAACGCAGCTGTCCACGGTGACCTGGGATGGATGGCAAAATAGAGTATGATAAAGCATTGTGTGCAATGTCAGCAACTGCAAAAGTTGCCAGTGACAGCTCTGCTACATCTATGGGAGTGGCCAGGTAGACCCTGGGTGCGGTTACACATTGATTACACTGAACTTTTCCTGGGAACAATTTTTCTGCTCATTGTCAATGTCCATTCAGAATGGTTGGACGTATATGAGGTGAAGTCACCAACGTCAGGCGCTACAATTGAGAAACTACATCAGAGTTTTGCCATTCACTGACTACCAGAAGTAGTCATTTCTGATAACGGCACGGCATTTATGAGTGGTGAGTTTCAACGATTTATCAGCCTCAACAGTATCACTCATGTGAAAACTGCACCCTTCCCGAAATGAACTGATCACATCATCCCAAACCCGCCGCATTAATTATGCATTCCTGGGAAACATGCCATTTCCATGGTGGGTAGGCTCTCATTCGCTCACCACGCCATCACCTTGCTGCTTCAGCATGCTGAGCGCCATATTTAAAGAACAGCCGTGTGCACACCTCTCAGTGCTTCCAGTTCACGACTGCTGCAAAGAAGACCTGGCCCTGAAAGGCAAGAAGACTGCAGCCCCCAGGTTTAATGATGTGTCCCTCGAGTGCCTTTTGGACGGAGGGGAGACTCGCCATGATGTCTACTATCCCCGCTGTGGCTGCAGCATGGGCAGCCAATTTCACTAATCCGGCTTGGGAGGTGGTGGCAGCAGCGGGCAGTGCTAATGTCCTGCAAAAGAGGACAACCACCCAGTGCTGCCACAGGATAAATGGTCTCATCCATTCCGCCAAGGTAATTCGCTTTTCTCATCACTCTCAACTCACACACTCACAAACCCCATCACACATCCACAGGGATCTCAGACCTCAAGAGACAACACCACTAACTCTCACACACATCCTCACATCTCCATCAGGCTCATATCCTCTCCAGCTCACATCCTCATCCTGTCCATGTCTCCACTCACCACACAAACATTCCATGCAGTGCCATGCGTCCTGCTCACATTCTCTCCATCTGTTTCCATGCAGGAGAAGCTGGCTCACAACAGCAGGAAAAGGTCCCTGACCGGGGGTGGAGTAGTCCACATCAGGCCCCTCACTCACTTTGAGGAGTGTGCCATCACATTGACTGGTGAGGATGTGGACCGTGCCTAAAGTGACAGTGAGGTCGGCGGTGAACACCCATGTGAGGATCCAGCACCACATCATCCCTCTCAACGCAAATGTGAGTGCTCTCTCTCCTGCTTTTGACTCTGTTGACATGCACTATTTTTCTCTACTTTGGTTTACAGGGAGCTCTGCCAAGTGACTGATACCGTAAGTCAGCCAGTCCCTCAGATCCATCCACACCCTCACCTCCAGCCAAGAGGACACCTCCTCCACTGAAGAGCTGGAAATAAGCAGCCTGGAAGACCCATCATGGCACTTACCTACACCCTGCACCAGTGCAGATTGGAACCTCGGTGGAACCTAGATTTAGAGCAGGCTCAGGTTCACAATCTGGTGGCCACCGCACGGACACATGTCCGTAGCAGCAGGAGGCAGGTTTGCGCAAGCTCCCCAGCACTCAGAGGGACTGCTGGGAAAGAGGCATCTATGAGGCCCAAATCAGATGCTAAGCGTCTGGATTCAGCCTCCTAACTAATCTTGGAGAGTCAGCAGAAGGCAGGGGGACATCACACAGAGCAGTTGAAAGCCCTCGGCTGTGGAGCACATGAGTCAGAGGAGCACGTCCACCTGCTCTGTGATGAAATGGTGCCCACTTGTGCGCTTATGGAGGTCTCATGGGGAGGATGGTGGATGCCATGGAGACCATGGCCCTGCAGAACACAGAAATGAGTGCAGACATGCAGTCCATTGTGGGAGCCATGAGTTCCTGCAATGGCAACGCCAGAGGGAAATGAGGCACCTCAGCATCCGTCCAGGTGCTCCTTCCCCTCAAGGAGGCAGGCTGGGGCCGCCAGACACCTGGAGGGAGGAAGAGCAGCAGCTGGACACCCCTGAGTCATCTGCTCAGGAATCTCAAAGGCTGTCCTCTCCCTCCAAGTCCCCTTTGCCTGTGGGCCCCTCAACCTAACCCTCTGCAGAGGGAGGAGCTGGCCAATGAGTGATTCTGAAGGGAGAAGTGTATGTGTGGCACGTGTCACACTCACCTCAACGTTCTGAGCATTTTGAATGCTTCCTGCTGGGGCTCTCTTTCAGTTGAGCTGAACTGCATCTTGACCCACCCAATGATCACACTCCCATGCAGCACCTCATCTCACCCACCACAACTGTTGTTTCACTTACGATTTGGGCAGCATGATCTGAATTTGGTTTTGTGTTAGCTCCCCACACCCCCCCGCCACCGTCTTTTCTCCTCCCCCAGTCACCTACTTCCTTTCCCCCATCACAGTTGACCCCCAACCCCCAGCATCACCTTCCATCACCCCTCCGTGACCTACCAGCCACAATCCTTTTCTTTCGGGGATGCTCTGGTGAATGCACACATTCCCTTCCTTCCCGAAAATCCCAACCCCATCCACATTCACCTCACTGACCTCCTCCTTCCCACCCCCAGGTTCTGTGTCTGCCTCCAAGTCCCCACCAACAGCTCTCACTGTCCTGTCTACCGCTACCATTGAACCCTCGCCCTCCCACTGTACCGCCTCATTCTGCCCTCGGTCATTCTCACCATTCCCTCATACCATGCCCACCCTCAGTTCGCTCCCCAGGAGGCAGTCATGGACCCATCAGACACCTCCCGTGCATGCTCAACTGGACATCCCCCCCCTCCGGACCCCTCCCCCCCGGAACACCTTCCCCCCTACAGACACCCTACCCCCCCGGAACCCCTTCCCCCATCCCGACCCCTTGCCCCACTTAAGCCACCCAGCACGCCCAGATCTTCTTCCCCCTCCTGGAACTCCTACCCCCAAGGAACCCCTGCTGCCCACCCCCTTAGTCCTTCCACCCCACCAGACTTCCCCTCTCCCGCTTAGTCCTTCCCCCTTGCTGACTCCCTCAGACACCCTCACTTCTTCCTCCAGCTTTACTCCTTCCCCCTTCCTGACTCCTTCCACTATCCTTACTTCTTTCTCCACCATTACTCCCTCCCCTCTCCATGCTCCTTAATCCCACGCACTCCCTCCCCCCTCCCAAGCTCACCACCCACTACACCTTCATTCTCCCCTCCCAACCTCACCCCCCCGACACGTTCATTCCCCTCTCCCAACCTCACCCCCGCCAGACAGCTCCATTCCCCCTTCCCAATGCCACCCCCTCCAGACACCTCCATTCCTTGCCCCCAACCCTCAACCCCCCAAATCTTCACTCCCCTCCTGACCTCATCCCCCCCTCCAACCTTACCCCTCCAATGACACCTCTTCCTCTCCCAAATGATCCTAAACCTTCTTCTCCCACCCCCTCGACCATCATCCGCTGTGAGCATCAAAGGTGACTTTCCAGCTTACGTGAGCTACTTCGCAGTGGATTCATGTACATTAGAATCCACCCAGCATGCCATGGACATTCTGCCAGGATCCTGTAGCTGTCAGGCCCTAGTATCTTCTGTTCCTCAAGGGTCTGCAATGTGAGCAAGGCCTTGGCGGTAATCCCAACTTTTGCACATCACTGTTGTCAAGACCTGTTCTCCACCGGCATGTTTTCCCACTGATGTTGTTGGACGGTAATCATACCCATACTCATTGAAATAACTTCTTTGAAGCTCATTTCTAAATAAAATAAAGGTTTTGCTGTTTTAAACACACAGCTTTGTGTTCTGGTCAAAGTTCTGTGTTGCTTGCTTACAGATATGTGCTAACATCTGGTCAGCAGCTCCAAGATGGCACTTTGCTAATAAAAATTTCTAGCACTATCTACAGCACTATTCTGGGGCATGTAATCATTTTAAAATTATTCTTGAGACTGTTCTCTGCTTTTTGACAGCTTTGTCATAAGGTTATTTTGCAAACTATCCAACAGTAAGGTGTCAGCTCAGCACTTCTCCAGATCTAAAAGAATTGAAAACTAACTTCCAGTCAGCAGAGAACTTAATGGAAAATGTAATTATAGAGAAGATTCTTAGACTGTCAAAGTCCAACTGCCTCTTCATTTCTGTGAACTCGTTTCCCCTGTTCCCAGTTCAGATTATTTATTTATTCATTCACAAAATGTGGGCATTGCTGGCTAGGCCAGCATTTATTGCCCATCCCTAATTGCCTTTGAGAAGGTGGTGGTGAGCCACCTTCTTGAATCGCTGTAGTCCCTGTGGTGTAGTGCTGTTAGGGAGGGATTTCCAGGGTTTTAAACCAGTCGACAGTGAAGGAACGGTGATATAGTTCCAAGTCACAATGGTGTGTGGCTTGGAGGGGAACTTGCAGGTGGTGGCATCCCTTTGCATCTGCTGCCCTTGTCCTTCTATGTGGTAGAGGTCGTGGGTTTGGAAGGAACTGTCAAAGGAGCCTTGGTGAGTTGCTGCAGTGCATCTTGTACTTGGTACACAGTACTGCCACTATGCATTGGCGGTGGAGGGCGTGAATGTTTTAGGTGGTGGATGGGGTGCCAGTCAAGCAGGCTTTGTCTACTATCTAGTTTCTTCAGTGTTGTGAGAGCTGGACTCATCCAGGCAAGTGGAGAGCATCCCATCACACTCCTAACTTGAACCTTGTAGATGGTGGACAGATTTTGGGGAGTCAGGAGTTGAGTTACATGCCACAGAATTTCCGGCCTCTGACCTGATCTTGTAACTGTAGTATTTATAAGGGTATTCCAGTTCAGTTTATGGTCAATGGTAACCCTCAGGATGTTGACAGTGGGAATTTAGTGATGGTGATGCCATTGAATATAAAGAAGAGATTGTTAGATTTTCTCGTGTTTGAGATGATCATTGCCTGACACATGTGTGGCGCAAATGTTACTTGCTACTTATCAGGTCAAGCCTGAATATTCTCCAGGTCTTGCTGCATTTGGACATGGACTGCTTCAGTATCTGGGGAGTTGTGAATGTTGTTGAACCATTGTGCAATCTTCAGTGAGCATCCCCACTTCTGACATCATGGTGGAGGGAAGGTCATTGATGATGCAAATGAAGATGGTTGGGCCTAGGACACTACCCTGAGGAACTCCTGCAGTGATGTCCTGCAATTGAGATGATCGACTTCAAAAACCATAACCATCTTCCTTTGTGCTAGGTATGACAACAACCAGCGGAGAGTTTTCCCCCTGATTCCCATTGACTTCAGTTTTACTGAGGCTGCTTGATGCCACACTCAGTCAAATGCTGCCTTGATGTCAAGGGCAGTCACTCTCACTTCACCTCTGGTGTTCGGCTCTTTTGTCTATGCTATGCTGTGACCAAAGTACAAAGAGGTTAGGAGCTGAGTGGCCCTGGCGGAACTGAGTGTTAGTGAGCAGGATATTTCTGAGTAAGTGATGCTTGTGTCCCAATTTTGGCACTAGGTTAGTGAGGAGGATTTTGAAGGATCAACAGGGCTGAGTGTGCAATTCTCATTTCCAGTGCTTAGGTCAATGCCGGGCGGTCTGTCCGGTTTCATTCCTTTTTGACTTTGTAGCAGTTTGATACAACTGAGTGGCTTGCTACTCAGAGGGAAGTTAAGAGTCAATCACATTGTTGTGGATCTGAAGTCATATGTAGGCCAGACAAGGTACGGAAGGCAGATTTCCTTTCCTAAAGGGCATTAGTGAACCAGATGGGTGTTTACAACAATTAATGAAAGTTTCATGGTAATGGTTTCACCATAACGGAAACTAGTTATATCTTTATTTTTAATTGATTTTAAATTCCACCAGCTGCCATGGTGGGATTTAGACCCATATCCCCAGCTCATTAGCCTGGGCTGCTGGACTGCTATCTCAATGACATCACCACTACCCCACTGCCTGATGGTTGGGTAATTTTCTGATTTCATACTCCTGATGGAAAACTTTGTCTGCCAGAAACATATCTCAGATAATTGGGTGCATGCTGCACGTAATTTTCCATCCATTTGTCTAGGTAGTCATACAGAACACATGCCAGACTTTCCTATATACACCCCCGGTTTGCGAGGCTCTATGCATGAAGCAAAAATTCCAAAAGTTACCCCTGGCAGATTGGGCATAGCTAAAATAAAATTCATTGGTTGAGCCACTGAAAAAAGTTATGAATTAGCACAGCAGGATATTATGTTGGTGTCAACCCCATTGTGTGTGGAGCTGGCGTGAGCCGGTCAGCTGGAGGTGTCAGGGGCAAATGCATGGACAGGGAGAGCAAGCGCCAGAATTCGGCCAGAGGCAGAGGACTCAATGGCACTGACAACAAAAAGAATAAGTTTCTTGAACTCCTTCTGGTGGTTTGATGTGGTTCGGAGCAGTACACCTGCCTTGGAAAAAGGCATAAAAACTCACAATCCCTGACCTGGGGGATGCAAAACAGACCCATGTGACTCCAGCGGGTGAAAATACTGGCTCATGTGATCAGTTGGTGGGGAAGAAGGTTGTGGTGTAGATAAGAAACAGGGAACGTGAAGGCTGGATCTGGGAGGGTAGATAAGATAAAACTAAGATTACTGCTAATGCTTCAGTTATTTGAAAGGAAAATAATTAACCAGCAACAGCCATACATTGCACAGGGTTGTCACTTAGAGTTCTGACAAAGGTACATTGATAGAACCACACTACCAAGACTGTCATCAGTAGAGCTGATGAGGTTCTGGTAAAAGTACACACTTTTGGTGAAGAACATGCCTGTGGAACTTGGGTTGAAGGGGATCAACTGTTGGATGAGTATCAGTGTCTAAATCCTTGAAGAAAAGGATCTGGAATTCTACCTGAGGAAGATTAGCATCTTGAAGGTCTTTATTACTGGTGCCATATACACTGAGTAGATTGCCTAGCAAATTCATGAGATCTATCTTTGCTGTAATTGCTATTTAAAGTGTAAATTATAGTTTATACTGAGCACAGTTTCTTGTTAATTCGTGTTTAATTTATGCTGATTTTGTTTGATATTTTAAGTAAATGTTTTAAAGGTGAAACTTTGTCCATTGGTTTCCTCGTTGGAGTCATTCGGGAAATTTTGTTCTTTTGATTTGTTGGCCTCCACAGAGATCAAAACAAAACTGGGGGCTTTTCCAGGATCGATCCAAATTAGGCTAATAAATGTGTTCACTGGAACTTTCCAGAGTTTAAACAAATAGGATTTCACATTTACTTTTGCTGTATTCATTGGGGAATCAACACGAGTACCGTTGATGTTCAGGCCTTTGTGGTGAGAGAGAGTTTGTCTCTCAGTGTAGTGCCTCAGAACAGTTGACAGAAGATAATTTGAATGCTGCAGCAGAGAAAATATGCAGCAACTTAAAATCAGGAACTGGGAAGACAGAGATTGTTGAAGAATTGGATCATTACTTGAAGCTTGGGAAAGGAAAAGATGGTTCTGCTAGAGATCAAGTAGAACTATTTAACAAAGCAAGAGAAATCAGAAAATACAAAACAGGGAGGATGAAATTGGAAAGGGAAAAAAATTCTTGGGCCAGAATTTTATGTTCAGGGGTTGGATGAGCGCTTGACCCAACCGAACATAAAATATCATCAAATGACGTCAGGTGTGCTTCCCGACGTCATCGCGCACGCACTCAATTTCGCAGTCGGTGGGCACATGCGCAAATCAGATCAGCGCCTGCCGATATTTAAAAGGCCAATTAAGGCCATTAACAAGCCAATAGGCAGCTCATCGCGCAGGCAAAATGGGTGGACGGACATCACATTTTAATCAGTTCCTCATCCGTGGGTGGGGTAAAAGGCCCCTGGAGCAGCAGCACTTTCTCTGCCATTGCCAGTGCTTTGCTGTGCAAGTACAGAGTTGTCCCAGAGTTTCTTTGTATCTCGTTTGATTGTCGAGCCTGCCTTTCAGCATCTCAGGCCCTCATCCTCCCTGGAAGGTTCCCATGAGTATTGCAGCACAGAGCTCCTCCATTTTCAAGGCACTGGTCCCCTGCATCCCATCTAATGGGGATGGCGTATTCTGCTAGTGTAACCTACTCTGAAGAGGAAGAGAGAGGCAGGAGGGAGAGAAGGCCAGGTGGGCATGGGCAGCATCCCAGGGACAGACCTTTACAAGAAGAGGCATAGGGTCAGTTGGTGCAGGGCCAGCAGTGGGGCCAAGGTGGGAGGGTATGCTGAAAACGTTACTACCCACCATCTAGAGTGTTTAGGCAGCGCTCTTCCTACCTCCAGATATCCAAGGTCCAGTGCCGCAGAAGGCTTTGCCTCTCCAGGAACACAATGACAGTGATATGGCACATGACAGGTCTGGATATCCTAGATATCGCCTCCAACTGCTTGAGTGGACACCCGATGTCAGTGGCTTTGAAGGTCACAGTGGCCCTCAACTTCTAACCCTTGAGTTCTTTTCAGGGCTTAGTGAGGGGTCTGTGCGGTGTTTCCAATCAGCTGCACACAGTTACCTCAAGCTCATGACTGATGCTTTCTTTAGACACGTCTGCTTCCGGACAGACAAGGTGAGCCAGGTGGAGAGAGCATGAGACTTTGCTGCGGTGGCTGGGTTCCCCCACATCCAGGGTGTAATAGATTGTACTCACGTGGCCATCGAGGCACCAGCAGATGAGCCGGGAGCTTTTGTAAACCGCAAGGGTTCCACTCAATGAATGTTCAGATCGTCTGTGACTACAGGACACAGATTCTCCAGGTTTGTGCCCATTACCCTGGGAGCTCACAAGATGCTTACATTTTGCGGCACTCACAAGTACCGAGGTTCCTGCACAAGTGGATGGATGACCCCTGGGTGACGAGGGCTATCCCTTGAAGAGGTGGCTGATGACGACAATCCATAACCCAAGAACTTCAGTTTCTGTTGAGAGGAGCCCGTGATGTTTCCAATACCCACTGCACATGCATCTGTCACCTGCACTCTTACCTTCACCTGTGACCCCCATCTACCATAACTGGAGGAGCGTGCTGGCAGGTGGCATAACCATTGTGCCTCGTGTGGATGCACAGATTTGGCACTCCTCCATCCGCTCTGTGGTGCTCTGCGGCGATATGACTGCTCTTCTCCTGACAGGGGAACGTAGAAAGCCTCATTATTGCTTCATCTCCCTGAAGGTCCTTCCCCACTCCCCACCCACCCTGGCATTAGGCAGGCCATCTCGCTGTGGCATATCTGACCTTGCAATGCAATGAGGTCAGTCGTGCTGACATCCCAGCCTTGGGAGGTAGGCTTCAGTGCTGGTTGGCATACACACTCTTAGACCCCTAAATGTTCCGAGCAACGGACACCCGACTAAAGTTCTCCGCACAGGTCCATGCACTTACCCTTGCCGATGACAGAAGATTATTGAATCTTTTGTGGCACTGAAGCCACATGTGGTGCACCAGGAGTTGTGGGGGAAGCTGAGGGAGCTGTTTTGAAGCTATCCAAGAAGTGTCCTGGTGTGCAGTCATGGCCTCAGCAGCTGGTGGTCATGGAAGGTGGGAGGGCAAATTGGGTGGGCACTCTGCCCCCCTGTTTCTCAGATGAGCGCTTGGGAGTGCTGGTCAAGGAGATCAGTGCCAAGGAATGGCGCTCTGGGGCGATATGACTGCTCTTCTCCTGACAGGGGAAGGTAGAAAGCCTCATTATTGCTCCAACTCCCTGAAGGTACTTCCTTCTGCCCACCCGGGCATGCCCACTGACCTGGATGGCGACTTCCGTCCAGGCCTTCTTGGTCAGGTGGGTCAGCCTTCTCTTGCCATCCCTGGGCATTAAGATATGTCGCTTGGCATTGATCTCCTCAACCAGCACTCGCAAGCGCTCATCTGAGAAACGGGGAGCAGAGTGCCCACTTAATTTGCCCTCCCACCTTCCATGACCACCAGCTGCTGAGGCCATGACTGTACACCAGGACACTTCTTGGATAGCTTCAAAACAGCTCCCCCACAACTACTGGCAGCCTTCCGGGAGCTGCCTCTTTCATTTTTGAACACCCCACCAGGTCCCTATTGGACTCAGCACCTGATGCACTCCCACTCCCATGCATGGAAAACCAACTGACAGTCACAGTGGGTGGCCTTAACTTGCTACTCAGTGTAATATTGCATTCACAGCGCGATCTCGGCTGGGAGCGGGTTTTACATCCACTTCCAGCCACACAGGCTTCCGACGTGTGTAAAATTCAGGCTTTGATTTGAAAGAGAAATGAAAAATACTTGACTTTGAAAGAGAAAGAGGAAACTTAGGAAATGAAAAGTTAGAATTGGGAAGAGAAAAGCTCAAAGTAAACAAACGTGTGGTGGTGAAAGGTAAATGGCATTAGTACTGAATGGGCATTTTGTGTCTGTCTTCACTGTAGAAGGCTTAGAAAACTTCCAAAGATTCTTGAAAATCAGGAGGCAAAAGTGAGAGAGGAAATTAAAACAATCAGCATTACTAGGGAAAAGGTACTGCGAAAACTATTTGACCTAAAAGCTGACAAATCCTCAGGACCTTAGGGCTGACATTCTCGAGTCTTAAAAAAGCTGCTGCAGAATAGGAGAGGCATTGGTTATAATCTTCCAAAATTTCTTAGGCCAGGATATTACGGCCCATCATGGTGTGTCTCCCCCCGACGGATGCAGTGAGTCATTTAAATTCAGTTTGATGGGACCATAATATCCCGCCAGGTGGGAGGGGCCGTAAAATCCTGGCCTTAGATTCTAGAAAAGTCACAGCAGATTAGAAAGCAGCAAATGTAACCAGCTTTATCCAAGAAAGGAGGGAAACAGAAAGCAGGAACTATAGGTCAGTTGGCCTCACAACTGTCATAGGGAAATTGTTAAAATCCATTATTAAAGATGTTGTAGCAGAATACTTAGAAAACTAATATGGTTTTGTGAAAGAGAAATTGTGTTTAACTAATTTATTAAAGTCCTTTGAGGAAGTAACAAACAAGATGGACAAGGGTGAATTTATAGGTGTGGTGTACTTAGATTTCCAAAAGGCTTTTGATATGGTGCCACATCAGAGGTGGCTACACAAAATAAGAGCTCATGGTGTAAGGAGTAACATATTAGCATGGATAAAGGACTGGCTAGCTAACAGGATACAAAGGGTAAGGATGAATGTTTTCTTGGTGGTTGGCAGGTTATAGCTGGCAAACTGCCACAGGGATCAGTACTGAGGCCTTAACTATTTACAATCTACATCAATGATTTGGATGAAGGCACTGAATGTATGGTAACTAAATTTGCTGATGACAGCAAGATAGATAGGAAAATACATTGTCAAGAGGAAGTAGGGAGTGCAAAGGCATATAGATAGGTTAGGTAAGTGGGAAAAAATTGGCAGATGGTGTATAATGTGGGATAATGTGAACTTGTCCACTTAGCAGGAAGAAAAGACAAGCATAGGAACATAGAACTTAAGAGTAGGAGTAAGCCATTTGGCCCTTCGAGCTTGGTCTGCCATTCAATAAGGTCATGGCTGATCTGGTTGGTAAGCCAATTGTTATCCTTAGATCTACAGGGATGGCACAGTTACTGATGTTGGTAGGTGACATGAATTTCCCTCCAGGTAGTTTGCTGAATGTGAAGGTATTAATTCAAGGTATTGACCAAAATTATTTACCTGTCCTCTTGTATAGGATTGATTTAAAATGTGACTTAGTCACTAGTCCTCCTACAATTGGTGTAGTTCCTAGTTCGCCGATTGAAGGTATGGATTTTTTGCCAGGAAATGACTTGGCTGGGGATAAGGTATTGGCATTTCAGTGGTTTGGGGAGAGCCAACTGAGGCTGCTGATCTGATGTTATGCAGGAGGGGTTTCCTGAACTATTCTGGATTTTGTTGTGACAAGTCCCAGGATCATAGGTTTAAACAAGATGAAGTGCATTTAGTTGCTGCAGAGAACAATTCAGATGTTTGGTTGGCTGAAACTTTTTTCAAGGGCTTGGCTGGGGATATTGTTATTAGAGGTTCCCAGGCTAACAATAGTGAATTGTTTAACCAATTTTCCTTGGTTGAGGCCCAACAGGGACATTCTGACTTGAGGAGCTTATCTCAGACAGTGTGACCTGAGTAGAGACTAGAAAGGTCCCTGAGTGTTATTATGTTAAAAATGATGTTTTGTTAGAAAGTGGTGACCTCTCCAGAGGCCAACTGATGAGGATTGGGCTGTAGTCCATCAAATTGTTGTCCCTCCTTCTATACTGCAGTGAGATTTTAAGAACTGCTCTTGAGATTCCAGTTGCAGGTCATATGGGTATTCGGAAGTCTCAGCCTGGGACAATTGTGCATTTTTATGGGCCAGTGTTGCATAAGAATGTGATTGATTTTTGTGAAACATGCCGTATATGTCAGATGGTTGGGAAGCCACAGCCTTTGATCAAGCTACCCCCATTAATACTGATGCCTGAATTTGATAAATCATTTACACGGTTCTTGTGTTCGTTGCCTAACATGAAGCCAGATTATAAATATGTCCTGATGATCAGGGATTTGTTGAATCGATTTCCAGAAACAGTACATCTGAAAAAGATCAGGGCAAAAGTTGGGATTGAGGAGTTGGTCCAGTTTTTCAGTAGATATGGGTTGCCAAAAGAAATTTAGTTTTACCAGAGGTCAAGTTTTATGTCAGGTGTGTTCCAAGGAGTGAATCAAATTGACTGAAGACTGGCATTTATGATGACTGAGATGGATCATCTACTCAGCATGTTATGACACGGCAGATGGTGTGTGCCAGGCGGATCAAATCCATGAAGGAAACTTGATCCCGCTATCACAATGGTTTTGTAATTTGTATTATTTCAAGACGTGTGCCCTGAATTCAGATGTAATAAGTCCACCAACACTTTAGAGATTTTTTAAAAACTAAAATTAAAATAATTATTAGCAAAAGAGAAGTTTTAAAAAACATACATAGGCCTACAAATTACCACTGTATTAACTCCTAATATCCCTAATTAACCTGGCTCCCAGTTGCACCCCCTTTAAGGCAACGGTCTGAAAATAGATTTTGGAAATTTAAACAGATCCAGAAAAATAACACAATACCCTGGAGAGTGGAACTCAAAGTGGCTTTCTCCAGTTTCAGTTTCTGTGGACAGCAGGCTCAATGCACAAATATTGGAGGCTTCACACCCTTCTGTTAGGTTTTATAATGCCTTCTCTGATACATATCCTCATTCTCCTTTATATATGTTTTGCCCTTTTTAATATGTAAATTCCATTGTTTATATATGTCTTTGAAACTTTACCTTTCTTATAATATAAATTTTTCATGTTGCTACTATTCTCATTAACCTCTTTGAAATTCAAATCCTCCTTCATTTATCTAAAATGCAAATTCCCTTTACAGCTTACATGCTAAGACCCAAACCATGTTTGCTCATTAGCATATTAAAGACACTTCTACGCCTTACTTCTTTTGATAACTTCAACTTACAGTCTGCTTACAAAATGGAATTAAATCACAGACAGGGACAGAACAACACAACCCCCATAAACTACTTTACAGTAAACCGGAAGCTATTATGAAAATGACTATACCTTCATGACACCTCCCTCTTTATCGAAAAATGGACACAATAATTTAAAAAGGCAGCTTCATTTTCTTAATCCATCTTACACTACCCACTATACTTATCTATATGCTCACACTATTATATTACTAGATGCATGCATTAACATAACAATATATGTACAAACTCTTGGTATCAACAGAGGTCATTTCAGTCCAGCGTCCAAGTTTTTAAATGTCCAATTTCCTTTGAGTTTTAAACTCTTGACAATGCATCTGCAATTTGATTTTCTCATCCAGCCACATGTATAATCTGTAATTAAAATGGTTGCAGTAATAACATCAATCTGAACAGCCTTGCAGTCCGGTCTCAAAATCTGTCCAGAAATTTTAAAGAATTGTGGTCTGTATAAACAATTGTTTCTGATGAATTGTTTGCAATGTAAACCTCAAAATGCTGTAACACTATCACCAGACCCAAGGTCTCCTTTTTGACCGTTGAATATCTTTTCTGTTGTGTATTCAATTTCCGTGAAAAATACCCTATCGGTTTCTCAATCCCAGTTTCATCTTCTTGCAACAGTACAGTCCCAATGCTTATATTGTTTGTAAAAACAACCAACTTAAATTGCTTGGCATAATTGGGTACTGCCAAAACTGGTGTTGTAGTCAATGCAGTTTTCAAACTGTCAAATGCTTTCTGACACTCCAGTGTCCATTGAAACTTATTGTTCTTTTTTAATAGTTCGATCAACAGAGCAACCAGACTGCTAAATTTGGTACAAATTTCCGGTAAAACCCCTCATGCCCTGAAATCTCAAAACTTCTTGTTTTGTTGTAGACACAGGGAAATCCACAATAGCTTTGACTTTCACATCTCTCGGAGCCACCTTACCATGTCTAATGGTATGGCCTAGATACGTAACTTGTGCTTTTGCAAATTCACTTTTAGCGAAATTCATCACCAAATTAGCTTTGTGTTGTTGACTAAATAATGTTTCCAGATGTTGTAAACACTCCTCCAACATTTGACTGAAACTATCAAGCCATCAGTATAAACAGCACAAATGTTCAGCAATTACTTTGGTTGTCAATCTTTGAAATGTTGTGGGTATATTTTTCTTACCAAATGGCATGACTTTAAACTGATATAGTTCATCTGGAATGATGAAAGCTGGTATCTCCTTTGCTCTCTCCAATAATGGTACGTTCCAATATCCTCTCAGCAAGTCAATCTTTGCGATAAAACTGCCCCACTTTCTCAATGCAACCTTGCAGCAGTGGTATGCGATATGAATCTGCTTTTGTCACTGCATTTACCTTTCAATAGTGCACACAGTCTTTGTGTTCCATCTGGTTTTGGCATCATCACAGTAGGAGAACTCCAGTTACTGCAACTAGACTCAATGATGTAATTCTGAAGCATGAATTCAATGTCTTTCTGTACTTGTGAAAACATTGCTGGATTTAATCTATAAGGATGTTGCCTTATTGAAGAAGAACCTTCTACATTGACATAATGTGCTGAATTCTCTGGTCGGTAAGTGGGGGCAGGGCCCACTCGCCGAATTGTAAAATGATACGCGGTGATATCGGGCAGGCATCCCGATGTCACCGCACGTCATTTAGATTTTCAGTTCTGCGGGCATGCAGCTGACTCGGCTGTGTAACGTTGTTTCTGAGGCAGACAATGGAAGAAAGTAGTGAATTAAGCCATGTCACCCACCAGAGGATACCAATGTTGGCCTTTGATACTGAAGTTGAGGTTTCCTCTCCCTACATTTGTCCCAAACACCATTAGATTGTTGGGCCTCAAACAATGTTATTTACCCCTCCGAACGGTCAAAGGCCTGTTAAGGCCATTTAAAATCTAACTAACTCAATTAAATGAGCTTAAGGTTAGCGGGCAGGCAAAGACCCCAGGTGGCTTTCGCATTTTTCATGAAACCTAATCCACGGGCAGGATGAGGTTTCATGAAGTGTTTTAACATCTAATAAATTTTTTTACATTAATTCTTTGACATGTCCCAGCTCACATGACAGTGTCACACGAGGGGACATGTTTTAAAAGTTTTTTTCTCCTTTATTTAAATTTACACAAGTCAAACCGATCTCACTGAGGCACCTCAGTGGAGGATAATACACCTTAATTGGCCCGCCCATAAATAATGGGGGTGCAGCCCCGATTGGGGGTGCCATTCGGGTTTGCGCCCACCCCCACACAACCCCCTCCCCCAACAGGGGGAAAATCTTTCCCCATGTGGTGCCAAATTTGTCCTCCCTAGCTTATTCCCTCAAATAGCTTTGTGTGACTGCAATAGCTTCTCCAAAGCACTTTGACACTTGTCTGGAAGATAATTTAATATTACATTGAAATTTTTAAGTATCCCCTCATTATTCAATTTGATTAGAGGAAAATCAATTTCAGAATCCACCATTTCCACATCTTTCTCCTATCTACCACCAATTTTGGTCCCCTTCCCTGTCAAAGTACTTTTTAAGCATATTTCCATGACACACTCTCTGCTTCTTTCCTCTATCTGAAGTATTTAATAAATAATTTACTTCACTCAGTTTCTTTTCAATCCTGTAAGGCTCACTAAACTTTGCCTTTAATGAGTCACCCAATACTAGTGACAAAATGAACACTTTTCCCCCAGCAACAGAACTACGAGTTTTGGCATTCCTATCTGCCTTCATTTTCATCACTTGCTGTGATATATTTAAATATTCCCCAGATAACTCACATGCTCTGTTCAATCCTTCCCTGAAGTTTGATACATAATTCAGGAGAGTAGTTTCCAAAATTTTACCCATTAATTTCTCATGAATCAACTTCAGTTGCCCCCTTACCTCATGACCATAGGCTAATTCAAAAGGACTAAAACCAATCAGTGCATTAGGAGCATCCCTAATAGCAAATAACAAGAATGGAATTCCCTATCCAAATCTTGTGGATACTCCTGACTATAAGCCCTCATCATGGTTTTTAAATTTTGATGTCCCTTGTCACTCTGGATGATAAGCTATTGACTTAAGCTGTTTTATCCCCAAACTTCATTACTTCCTTGAACAGCTATGACATGAGATTTGAACCCTGAATCTGATTATACTTCTTTTGGTAAACCATATCTTGCAAAAAATGTAGTCAACTCTTCCAAAATTCTTTTTGTTGTAATATTTCCACAAAGGTATCACTTCAGGAAACTTTGTAGACATATCCATTATTGTCAGCAAGTACTGATTTCCACTTTTCATCTCAGGGAGGGGTCCTAGACAATCAACCATGACCCTAGTGAAAGGTTCTTCAAATGCTTGAATTGGAATTAAATGTGCCAGCTTAACCACTGCTTGTGGTTTCCCTGCATGTGCCCAACTTCATTACAATGAAAACACCTCGATTTTTCAATTCTCAAATCAATCATTTCTACCCTCAGTGCCTTCCTTTTTAGTCTGAGAAAAAGCATCCTGGGAATTTCCACCTATTCCTTCTATGACTACCTTCCTTTTATTTTCCCACTTTCTATCCTCTGAATTAAAGGGGTGATGATAAAAATGTTTAGATCTATGAAATAACTTCTATCTCTATAACTTCTATCTCTTCTATAACAGCTATCTCTGCTCCTTCTCTTACCATTTTAACCCTCTGTTCCTCCATAAATTTTCACTACTGAAGGAATTGAATCTTTAAATTCATCCAAAAGAATTACTTCTCTAAGAGTTGCATATGTTGTCTCTGCCTTTAATGCCCATATCCACTGGTCAAAATTACTTGGTTTTACACTCTCAAAGTCAATATATAAGTTTGTCCAGGCTGTTTTATTATATTCCCAAAATTTCTGCCTGTATGCCATAGGAGCCAATTCATATTCACCCAAAAAAGCAATTTTTACTACATCATAATCCATTGACATTTCTTCTGACAGTGAAGCATAAACCTCATGTGCTCTACCCACTAACCTAGACTGTAACAGCAATGTCCAGTTTTCTTGTGCCCATTTCATTTGTTTAGCAATCTTCTCAAATGAAATAAAGAACACATCCATCTCTCTTTCTTCATAACTTTGGAAGAACTTGTACAAATTTATGCATCTCCCCACTGGATTTTAGGTTAAAGATTTTTCATTATCAGAACCTTCCTTAGCATCCGAGGTCTCTTTTTTAAAGTCCAGTTTTTTAAAGTCGGTACCCTCTGTCTCTTTCCTTCTCCCTCTACCCCATTGCTAAGTTATCGCTATGAAATCAATTTTTCACATTTCCCTTTCTCCTTGAAATACTCTCTCTTTTTCTGCTGCCTCTAGTACAAGTTTATTCATTTCCATTGCTTGTTCATATTCAAGCTTCATCATATGAAACAAGTCTCACTACCTCCAGCTGTGACTCACTGGTATTAGGTATCACTTCCAACTTCAAATGCCGTGCTATCACTTCAACTATCACAGAATCACAGTGCAGAAGAGGCCCTTCAGCCCATTGAGTCTGCACCGACACGTGAGAAACACCTGACCTACCTACCCAATCCCATTTACCAGCACTTGGCCCATAGCCTTGAATGGATGAAGTGCCTAGCACTCATCCAGATACTTTTTAAAGGATGTTAGGCAACCCGCCTCCACCACCCTCCCAGGCAGTGCATTCTAGACCATCACCACCCTCTGGGTAAAAAGGTTTTTCCTCACATCCCCCCTAAATCTCCTGCTCCTTACCTTGAACTTATGCCCCCTTGTGACTGACCCTTCAACTAAGGGGAACAGCTGCTCCCTATGCACCCTGTCCATGCCCTTCATAATCTTGTACACCTCAATCAAGTCGCCCCTCAGTTCTCTCTGCTCCAACGAAAACAAACCAAGTCTATCCAACCTCTCTTCATAACTTCAATGTTTCATCCCAGGCAACATCCTGGTGAATCTCCTCTGCATCCCCTCCAGTGCAATCACATCCTTCCTATAATGTGGTGATCAGAACTGCACACAGCACTCCAGCTGTGGCCTCACCAAGGTTCTATACAACTCCAACATGACTTCCCTACTTTTGTAATCTATGCCTCGATTGATAAAGGCAAGTGTCCCATATTCCTTTTTCACCACCCCACTAACATGCCCCTCTGCCTTCAGAGATCTATGGACACACACACAAAGGTCCCTTTGTTCCTCAGAACTTCCTAGTGCCATGCCACTCATTGAATACTTTCTTGTCAAATTACTCCTTCCAAAGTATATTACCTCACACTTATCAGGGTTAAATTCCATCTGCCACTTATCTGCCCATTTGACCATCCCATCTATATCTTCCTGTAGCCCAAGACACTCAACCTCACTGTTAACCACCCGGCCAACCTTTGTGTCATCTGTAAACTTACTAATCCTACCCCCCACATGGTCATCTATGTTGTTTATATAAATGACAAATAATAGGAGACCAAGCACAGATCTCTATGGTATGCCATTGGACACTGGCTTCCAGTCACTAAAGCATCTTTCTGTCAGCACCCTCTGCCTCCTACAATAAGCCAATTTTGAATCCACCTTATCAAATTACCCTGTATCCTATGTGCATTTGCTTTCTTTATTAGTCTCTCATGGGACCTTTTCAAAGGCTTTGCTGAAATCCATATAAACCACATCAACTGCACTACCCTCATCTACACACCTGGTGTCCTGCTCAAAAAATTCAATCAAATTTGTTAGGCATGACCTCCCTCTGACAAAGCCATGCTGACTATCCCTGATCAAACCTTGACTCTCCAAGTGGAGATAGATACTGTCCTTCAGAAATTTCTCCAATAGTTTCCCTACCACTGACGTGAGACTCACTGGCCTGTAGTTCCCTGGCTTATCTCTACAACCCTTCTTAAATAGCGGAACCACATTAGCAGTTCTCCAGTCCTCTGGCACCTCCCCCATGGCCAGAGAGGAATTAAAAATTTGGATCAGAACCCCTGCGATCTCCTCCCTTGCCTCCCTCAGCAGTCTGGGACACAAATCATCCAGACCTGGATATTTGTCCACTTTTAAGCCGGTCAACACTTCCAATACCTTGTCGCTCCCTAAAACAATTTGCTTAAGAACCTCGCAGTCTCTCTCTGAGTTCGATACCTTCATACTCATTCTCTTGGGTAAAGACGGATGTGAAGTGTTCATTCAACACTCTAGGGATGTCATCTGGCTCCACCCTTGGTCCCTTATGGGCCCTACTATTTCCCTGGTTATCCTCTTCCCATTGATATATTTATAGAATATCTTGGGATTTTCCCTACTTTTACCAGCCAGAGCTTTCTCATATCCCCTCTTTGCTCTCCTAATTGCTTTCTTAAGCTCCACCCTGCATTGTCTGCACTCCACTAATGCCTCTGCTCATTTGCTTCCCTTGTACCTGCTAAAAGCCTCTCTTTTCCTTCTTATCATAACCTGAATATCTCCGGTCATCCATAGTTCGCTGGGCTTGTTACTCCTTCCTATCAGCCTAGAGGGAACATGTTGAGCCTGTATCTTCCCCATTTCCTTTCTGAATGCCCCCCACTGTTCCTCTGTAGATTTCCCCACAAGTACCTGTTCCCAGTCTACCTTGGCCAGATCCTGCCTTATTTTACTAAAATCCACTCTCCCCAATTCAAAATATTTTTTTGCAACTTGTTGATTTCTTTGTCCATAACAAACTTAAGCTGTACCATGTTGTGGTCACTATCGCTAAAATGCTCGCCCACCACCACCTCAGCCACCTGTCCGGCTTCATTCCCCAGAATTAGGTTCAGCACTGCGCCATCCCTTATTGGACCCTCAACATATTGACCTAAAAAGTTCTCCTGTACACATATCAAGAAATCCGCTCCATCCAAGCCCTTAACACTACGTCTATCCCAATAGATGTTGGGAAATTTGAAATCACCTAATATAATTACCCTATTGTTATTGTTTTTACACACCTCCACATATTTTGCACATATTTGCTCCTCAAATTCCCGCTGACTATCTGGGGGTCTATAATAAACACCTAATAACGTGGTTGCCCCTTTTTTATTCCTGAGCTCTACCCACAAAGCTTCATTCAATGCCCCCTCCAAGATATCATCTCTCCTTCCTGCATTAACTGACTTCTTAACTAATAATGCAACGCCTCCTCCTCTTTTCTCATGTCTGCTTTCTTTGCCCCTACAGGTAACCTCAACTGCAACTTATCCACCAGCTCTGTTAACTTATCCTTGGATATTTTTTGTAACCCAATCAAAGTTATATCTTCAACTTCCAAAAAACTTTTAGCCATGGATACAACTCTTTTTGCGGTCTCACCACTTTAAAAATCCCTCACACCAACTCCTGAATTCAAAAGTGCTTCTCGTACTCATAACCTTAAAATTCACCAACTCCAAACCAATCAAGGAAGTTCAAGTATCTCGCAAAGAGCCCCCAATTTGTTATAACGTGGCAGATGGTGTGTGTCAGGTGGATCAACTCTGGCATCCTAGAAAAGTACAGTCACAATGTTGCACATGAATGAACCAGGACCCTGACTAAACAGACATTTGGGGGTGACAGGGGAATGCCTCTGATGCAGTAGCATCACTGCTGACTGAACAGGTTGAGGCTTGAAGGACATACCTGCCAGACCGCACCTGTGACAGGATGCCCAGATGATCCAGCGTAGGTGGATGACTCTGGTCAGCAGGACTTATAATTAGATGCTAAAGCATTGAAATTAGGTTCCTGAAGTGCAGCCACGGGAAACAAGGCCTGCCATTGACAGGAGGAGCAGATGATCGCAGACTAGTTTCACAGTGGTGTAAAACTAATTTTTGGCCTTCTTGCCATATTGCACCCCCCCACCCCCCACCCAGCCTGCCATGTCACTCGACACCAATGGAGTCTCCACAAGGATTGTATGGTGTTCATACTACCAATACTGTCATGGACAGATGCATCCAAGACAGATAGCTTGACAAGGATGAGATCAAGTAGATATTGCCCTCGTGTTGGTTCTCAGATCTTACCACAAGCCTGGTCTGGCAGGTATGTCCTCCAAGCCTCAGCCAGTTCAGTCAGTAGTAATGCTACTGCATCAGAGGCATCCCTCTCATCCCCACATGTTTGTTCAGTCAGTGTCCTGGTCCATCCATGTGTAACATTGTAATTGTGCTGTCCCATTCCTCCATCCTATCCCTGCAGCCCTGTAAGTTCCCTCAAGTGCCCATATAATTTCTTCTTGAAACCACCACCCTCGTAGGCAGGGAGTTTCAGATCATTACCATTTACTACATAAAAAAGATCTCCCTCACATCCCCTGCATTTCTTGTGTAAAACCATGAATCTGTACCCTTAGTCATTGTGGCATCAGCTAATGAGAACACCTTTTCTTTGTCCACCTTACCTAAAACTGCAGGTCTGACAGAAAAAGAAACAGAGTTAATGTTTCGAGTCCGTATGACTCTTCTTCAGGGCTAAAGAAAAGCAGAAGTCATACAGACCCAAAACATTAACTCAGTTTCTCTCTCCACAGATACTCTCAGACCTGCTGAGCTTTTTCAGCATTTTCTGCTTTTATTTCAGACTTCCAGCATCTGCAGTATTTTGCTTTTATCCTTTAAACTTTGTCCTTGGTTTTACAGCTGACCTGACTTAGGGGCTGTTCTTGATTTATCCCTTATTTTGTTAATTTAGTTTAATTGTTTTAACTCAAAAAGAGTTATAAAGCAGCAGGTGTTCAGAGAGAGAGAGAGAGGGGGGGAGTTTACAGATAAAATCTAAAAGTTACGTCACAGGGGTCCCGTAAGTTGATTTATTGTTAAGTATAGGGCTAGATGCCGGGGGATAGTGAGTAAGGAGTCTTAGGTATTAAAAAATCTTTTTGTAAAAATCTAATTTTGTTTGTAATTAGCATTTAACTGAAATCTATAGTTTAAATTCTAAAGTTCCCAGCCTTAAGCAGTATTTAACAAGATATTCACTAGATGAGCAGTTGGGTTTAGTTAATTAAAGAAGCAGCTGAAACTGGTTCCTCTGTAATTGGGTCAGCCAGCCTTTGTCTTTGGAGCATGTAAGCCAGCCAACTTAGTGTAACTTAGAATTTGGGTGCAGCTTAGAATATGGTTTTGTGAGTTGGGTGATCAAAGGAATTAGGGGAGGAAGCGAAAGAGGTGCTCTCCTTGCTTTTGGCATTTGATAATGTGAGAAGAGCAGCAGATGGCCTTATAGAGTGAGGGGAACCAGGCCTGAGACCAGAATGGGAGAGGAGCCAGCGCAAGAGGAGCAGTGATCTTGTAATTAGGAATTGGTGAGTATTTCTACTGTCCATAATAGTTCTTAAACTAGAGAAAGTAAAAGTAAAGGGAGTAGTCTAGGGGTAAGTCATGACAGGGTAGCTCGGCCATGTAGAATGCTCCTCCTGTGGGAAGTCAGGGGCACCTCCAGTGTCCAGGGAAAACATGTGCAGGAAGTGTCTCTAGCTGCAGCTGTTTGAAATCTGTGTTTTGGAGCTGGAGCCACTGGAGTGCCCACAAGGCTGAGATCTTTCTGGAAAGCACATACAGTGAGGTGGACTGTGCACAGGTAAAGAGTGCACAGGCAGAAAGGAATTGAGTGACTGCCAGGCAGAGTAAAAGTACTAGGCAGGTAGTGCAGGAGTCCCCTGGGACCATCTCCCTCGCTAACAGTTTTGGATACTGCTGGGGCAGATGTTTTCTCAGGAGAATACAGCACGAGCCAAGTCTGTGGCACCATGAGTGCCCCCACTGTATGGTGTGGGGGGATAGAAAAAACAGTGGGAGAGTAATAGTGATAGAGGATTCCAACATAAGGGAAACAGATAGATGTTTCTGTGGCCACAGAAGTGACACCAGGATGGTATGTAGCCTCCTTGGTGTCAGGATTAAGGGTATCACTGAGCAGCTGCAGGACATACTGAAGGGGGAGAGTTCATGGTCCATATCATTTCAAATGACACAGGTGAAAAGAGGGATGAGGTCCTGAAAGCAGGATATAGGGAGCTAGGAAATAAATGAAAAAGCAGGATGTCAAAGGTAGTAACCTCAGGATTACTCCCAGTGCAATGTGCTAGTGAGATTAGGAATAGGAGAATAGACCAGATGAATGTGTGGCTGGAGAAATGGTGTAGATGGGGGATTTGGATTCCTGAGGCATTGTAACCAATTCTGGGGAAGATGGGACCTGTACAAGCTGGACAGGTTGCACCCCAGCAGGACTGGGTACCAATATTCTCACTGGGATATTCACTAGTACTGTGGGGGAAGATTTAAACTAGAGGGGCAGAGGGATCGGAGTCTGGGTGGGGATTCACAGAAAGGGAAACAAAGATACAAATGAAAGACAGAAAAATAGAAAGTAAAAGTAGAAGGCAGAGGAAACCAGGGCTAACAATGAATAGGGTCACAGTACAATAAAAATGTATAAAAATATTAAAAAGTCAAGTCTAAAGGCATTGAATCTGAGTGCATGGAGCATTTACAATAAGGTAGACAACTTAACAGCATGGATACGATATGATTGCGATGACAGAGATTTGGCTGCAGGGTGACCAAGGCTGAATATCCAAGTGTATTTGATATTTAGGAAGGACAGGCACAAGAAAAAGGAGGTGGGGTGTTGATAATTAAGGATGAAATCAGTGCCGTAGAGGGAGAGGATATTGGCTCAGAAAATCTATTTGTGAAATCAGTCTGGGTAGAGCTAAGAGGCAACAGGGGTGAGAAAAAAATACTGGGAGTTGTCTATATGCCTCCAAACAGTAGTGATAAGGTAAGGGACAGCGTAAAACAGGAAATTAGAGATGCATGTAACAGAAGTGCTACAGTAGTCATAGGTGACTTTAATCTTGATGTCGACCAGGCAAACCAAATTAGCGATAATGCTGTTGTGTGTGAATTCCTGGAGTGTGTACGAGATGGGTTTTTTTAGACCAGTGTGTAGAGGAACCAATTAGGGAACAGGCTATCCTAGATTTGGTAATGTGCAATGAATAATTAATGGGTTAAATAATAATCTTGTTGTGCGGGGTCCTTTAGGGGAGAGTGACCATAATATGAGAGAATTCTTCATTGGAGTGGAAAGTGAAGTAGCCCAATCTGAACCTAGGGTCCTAAATCTAAACAAAGGAAACTATGGTGGTGTCAGCTGGCTACAATAGATTGGGGGACTTCATTAAAAGGCATGACAGTGGATAGGGAATGGCTTCTTCTGGGACCTGTTTCTCATCCCTGTCTTTGTCCCTGTCTGGGACCTCCTTCTGGGCCCTCCTTCTGCCCCATTCCCTGGTTTTGGATATTTTTCTTGGTTTGGGACCTTCTCCTGTCCCCCACCCCGTGTCCCGCTCCCTGGGACACATTCAGCATAATGGTGCTTCAGTTCAGGTCAGGTGACTGCCAGTTTCATGCCATTTCACTTTGTTGCTTCCTTTTTGCCCCACTTGTGCACGGGGCCAATTCCCGGCTTGAAGACACAAAAACAAGCCAAATGCCCATGTGCAGCCATTTCTCGACCAGCCCATGCGCAGAAATCCCGAGCCCCACCAGGAACTGTAGTTCCTGAACTGTGACTCTCAAACTCAACTTAAGTAATAGATTTCATTACACAGAGAACACTGTGGGAGATTGAATCCCCAGGACTGTGACTTGGGGAGGGGAAGAGTAGAAGTTGGATTTGGGTAGAAATGTATTTGTAAAATGGGAGTTACAGAAATGGAATGTACATGGTTGAAGATATAGGGTGGAATTTTACACCAGTAAGATTTTATGATCCTGACAAAATCAATGGACATTTGAATGGCTGGCCAAATTTTATGGCCCCGCCCCCACCACAACAGGTCTGAATAGATCCCCCCCATAGTTCCATGCTGTTGTTGAAGTAGGATAGTATACTTGGAGTGAGCTGTAGTATAAGGAATTAACAGATGGGATATGCTAATGATGATGTACCACTGACATCAGTCAGCCATGTGTTAGACTCAAGAGAGAGAAAGAGAGCTTGGAGTCAAGCCTAGGAGCAACGTGCCTACTCTGTAACTTGTTTAGATATAGTACTGATAAACAAGTGTTAAGCAGATATCAGAGTATGTCTACAGTCTGCCTACTAACCAATTCCATGCCTCAAGTCCAAAATAGAAGGACACGTTGCAGAATATTTCCCGTTTGAAGACATTTATCATGCACCCTTTTTTTGTTTCATCATTCTTTATCTCCCTCTTCATCAAAGGAGAGCTGGCTTTGGCTCCCCTACCTTTCACCCTTTTTGGAATATAATAAACTGTACCTGAAGGCATCTTTTCCTTAAAATCACCCATTGATCCATTTCAGTTTTCCCTGAAAGTCTTCAGTTGCATTTCTCCCTGGGTAGATCCCCCCTCATCCCATTGAAGTTAGTCCTCTTCCAATTTAGAAGTTCTATTTTAGATTGCTCCATGCTCTTCTCCATTACTAACCTAAAACCTATAATACAATGATCACTCTTACCTAAGTGTTTCCACTTGGCCCAACTTATTTCCCAGCACCAAATCCAGTAATTTCTTCTTCCTAGTTGGACCAAGAACATATTAGTCAAGGAAGATCTCCTGAACACTTTTCAGAAATCCCTCTATTTCCTTAACCTTTACACCAACATTATCCCAATCACTCTGTAGTGAAATATGGAGCACAATGGTAAATTGTTGCTTTGATAAGTGAAGGCATCAATATCACTGATCTATCCATAAATCTGAGTTCCCTGCAGATTTGCTTTTTTATCTCTCTCAATCACTATTTGGAAATCTATAGACTCCTGTATATCATCCGCTTTTTGCTTCTCAACTCTAATCAAATATATACTGTCATTGTCTCCCCAAGGATATTTCCAACACTTTAATGTCTTCCTTAATCAATATTGACACACCACCTCCCTTTTTTCCTTTCCATTTTTTCTGAACATTTTGTGTCCCTGAGCTCCCAGACAGCACCATTTTAAGCCATTAAGCACAATTTATGTTATTACCACTACATCATATTCCCACATGGCATTTGTGTTTGTAGCTCACCAACCTTATTCACCACATGACACACTTATATACCCGCATTTTAAACTTGTCCTTGTATTCCTCATATTCTTTCTAAGTCTGTTCTTATTTAGTATGATACCACTTCCATCTCTAGTACTGTCCAACATTCTCACTCCTTTATGCACCTTATTCCTCTTTTCTATTTCTATATGCTGGTTCTCAACCCTCCAGCAATTTAGATTAAACAATCCCCAAGCACACCAGTGAGCCTCCCGCAAGGACATTAGTCCCTTTCCTGTTGAGAATTTGTCCCTTTTGAATAGATGCCTCCTACTCCAAAACTGATCCCAATGCCCCAAGAATCTGAAGCTCTCCCTCCTGCAACCTGCCTCAAGCTATGCATTGATTCTCCCTGCCTGAGTCAGGTGTTTGAGTCAGAATCTGTGGTAACATTTAAGAAGTATTTAGATATTCACTTGTGTTGGGATTACTGTAGTCAGATCTTTGTTGACTGGCGCGGACACGATGAGCCGAATGGCCCCCATCTGTGCTGTAAACATCTCAGTCTCCCCATTTCTCCTCTGATTAGAGCGAGGCATTGGGAGTAATCCAGATGCTATCTTTGAGGTCCTACATTTTAACTTCCTCCCTAGCTCATGAAAGTCTAACTGTAGGACCTCAATACCTGCCCTCCCTGTGTCATTGGCAGTACTTCAAAAAGAAAGTCCACTTTCCCAGTGGAAGTAGGGCAGGAAATGCTAAGCTTGCTGCTAATGTCATGTCCTGACAATTATATTATTTTTTTAAAATCTACAATAACTTCAACAACCTACCATAATTAAAGCAATTAGAAAATTAAATCCCTAGAAATATTGCCTAATTTTCGGAGATCTGAATTATGCTGATTAAATAAAAGAAGCTGAATGTACTTGTGCAAATATACAGAAGTTGGCCTTCAGAGATTTTTTAAAAATGAATGTAGATGCAATGAAATTCAAAGTGACAGCTGCTTTTATCTGAATGAAAACAGTACCATAAGGATCACTTAGCTTCAGCCAACATATGTTCGGATCAGATGGTATCATATTTCCTTGAGGACCCATGCATGATTGCCATAATTTTCATAAGAGCATAGAAGACTTTGGAGCAGTTAAGAAGGGAGGGTTAATGCTCCACAAGTACATTTTTCTTTACAAAAAAAATCAATTTTATTTATTATTTTTTGCGAAGCAGGAATGGAATTTGGAAAAAGGTTGCCTTTTCTTTTTTACCCAACAGACCTTTACATTGTGTGTGTGGAACTGAGTTAAGTGATATGGAGACATAATTACTCTGACTTGAAGGGGAAATGACTACTTTTACAAAATCAGTGGGTAACTCATCGACACAAGGTAAGTGACGAGATCAGTTTCCAAAGCCATCCTCGGGGGAACTCACATTCAAGAAGTGGGGAGTTTGAGGAAGAGGAGACCTGAACTTTCATTGTGAGATCTGGAGGAGAACCCCAGAAGGAAAGTTTTAAAAAAAAAAAAATCTTGTTTGGCCTCTTCTGACACTAGGTTCTCTTCTTTTTACCTGGTATAAAAGTCAAAATGAATTTCCACTTAGATACCAGTTACAATTTCACCTAGTATCGTCGTTGATAGTAGCAATTTGCATTTCTTCTGTACCATTTAAGGTAGGAAATCTGAGGGGTGAGGAAAGTGGGTCCTGAACCAAACAATGAGATTAACTGAGGTGACCAAGGTTGATCCGAGTGCTTTTTAAAGAGCACATAGGATTTGAGAGGTAGATGGGTTTAGGGAGGAATTTCCAGCACTTGAGTGCTTCTTTTGCCCTGCAAGAGAAAATCTAACCATGGTCCCTTGATGTTCAACAGCATTACCATTGCGGGATCCCCCACTATCAACATCCTGGGGGTTACCATTGACCAGAAACTGAACCGGCCTAACCATATTAATACTGTGGCTACAAGAGCAGGTCAGAGGCTCAGAATCCTGCAGTGAGTAACTCATCTCCTGACTCCCCAAAGTCTGTCCACCATCTACAAGGCACAAGTCAGGAGTGTGATGGAATACTCTCCACTTGCCTGGATGAGTGCAACTCCAACCACATTCAAGAAGCTTAACACCTTCCAGGACAAAGCAGCCTGCTTGATTGGCACCACATCCACAATCATTCACTCCCTCCACCGCCAATGGACAGTGGCAGCAGTGCACCATCTACAAGATGCACTGCAGAAACTCACCAAGGCTCCGTAGACAGCACCTTCCAAACCCACGACTACTACCATCTAGAAGGACAAGGGCAGCAGATACATGAGAACACCACCACCTGGAAGTTCCCCTTCAAGTCACTCACCATCCTGACTTAGAAATATATCATTGTTCCTTCACTGCCGCTGGGTCAAAATCCTGAAACTCCCTTCCTAACAGCACTGTGGGTGTACCTACACTACATGGACTGCAGCGGTTCAAGGAGGCAGCTCGCCACCACCTTCTCAAGGGCAATTAGGATGGGCAACAAATGCTGGCCTAGCCAGCGAAGCCAACATCCTGTAAATGAATTTTTAAAAAATGAAACCTTCAACCTCTTCCACCTTGGCTTCCACCTTGTCCTGTGATGACCTTTCTATGCTTTCAGCAAGGCAACAAAAACATTATTATTAGATGGTTTATCCTATAGAAATCACTTATTTATTATGATATTAAGGGACATATTTTCCTTCCTTTGGAATGCTGGGTTATTAGTGATGCTTCAAGGAATTGTTAAACAGTGTGGGTTTCTAGTTGCTAGTGTGCAGGGTCTGGTCCCTATACCTCTGAAAATAAGAAAACAGTTGAAATTATTCAAAGAAGTATAACAAATATGAGTTCCTTGTTTGGATCACTGATCAATGAAAAGGGGTGAAGAAAAGTTTAAAATAAATCTAGCAAATTCTGGAAAAGTGAGGCAGAAATAAAGGTTAACACTGGATTAAAAGCAGAAATATCACAATCAGCATTGATTTAATGGGAGCAGAGCAATGATAATTATCTGTTTTCGATGCCCAAGTCCAGGAAAATATGGAGCACCATTGTGCTAAGTGGACTAACCATGTGACAGTACTGACCAATCACTGTACAGCACGGGCTACTGGTTAACAGTAGTCTAGAGTTGGAGGTGGTTTGGAAAGCATGCAAGGATTTAGTGTTCTGCCCTCTGTTGCAATAAACAATCACTGTTTGCTCTTCTGTCGGTCCCTCTCCATTATTGATAGCGAACATCAACTAACAAGTGTAAGTGAAGGCATGCAATTTGAGTTTACTCAACTAGTAAACTCATAGACTCAAGACATAAAAGCCATGTTTAATGATTTAATTCACTAATATCATAACTTCTTTCTTTTACACTGTTTAAGGACTCTTACAATGTACCACTACAGTGGTTTGTTCCCAGGAAAACCTGGGTCAATATTTTGACTTTGTTGCTGTCTCTGGTTCTATCAACAATTGTAAGGAAGGGATGTAAATTTATTGTAAGATGCTAACTTAATGTGTATAGGGAGTTACATTATTATAGAGGCATATGAGTCATATACGGTACAGAAAGAGCTCATTCAACCCACCAAGTCCATGCCAGCAATCCAGTCAGTCCCATTCACCCAATTTATCCCCGGAGCCCTGCAGGCTTTGTTTCCTTTACATGCCCATTGAATTATTGATTCCGCTTCCACCACTCTCGCGGGCAGCAAGTTCCAGGTAATTACCAGTTGCTGCATAAAAAAGATCATCCTCACATCTCCCTGCCTCTCTTGCCCAAAACCTTAAACCCCTAGTCTTTGTACTATCAGAAAATGGGAATAGTTTTTCCTTGTCTACTTTATCCAAACCTGTCATAATCTTGTAAACCCCTATCAAATGCTCCCTCAATTTCCTTTCCAAGGAGAACAACCTCAGCTTCTCCAACCTAACCTTGTAATTAAAATTCTCCATCCCTGGAACCAGTCTGGTTACTTTCTTCTGCACCTCTTAAGAACACTCACCTCCTTCCTGTGGTGACCAGAACTGGGCACAACACTCCAGAGCTTTATAAATGTTCAACATCATTTCCCTACTTTTGTACTGAACATCTCTATTTATGAAGCCCAAGATCCCAAAGACTGCAAAGCACTCTTTCAGTAAGTCTTGCCACCTTCAACGATCAATGCACATGCACCGCCTGATCCCTCTGTCCCTGTTCACTCTATAGAACTGCACCATTAAGCCTATATTGCCTCTCCCCATCCTTTCTGCCAAAATGTCTCCCCTCACACTTCTGTACATTAAATTCTATCTGCCGCTTACCTGCCTATTCTGCATCATTCAACATCTATCTGTGTGATGTTGTAGGCAAATTGTGTCATTCTCACCTTTTGCCGCTCCTCCAAGTTTGGTATTAACAGCAAATTTTGAAATTATATTATATGTTCCAAGATCCAAGTCATTTATATGTAGCAAAAAAACAGTGGTCCTAGCACTGACCTTTGGGGAACACCACTGTCTACCACTCTCCAGTCCAAAAAATAACCATTTACCATGACACACAGTATTCTGTCCTTAGGCCAATTTTTTTACCCTCTCCTCTAGCAGTCCACTGAGGGCTGGGGAGCTTGGCTGAACCTGCCTCCTCCTGCTGAAGAAACCTGTCTGTGTGGTGACCACCAGATTGCGAACCCAAGCCTGCTTGACATCTAGGTCCCACCGAGGTGTGTGTTTCTGCAAGGGTGGAGGAGAAGCATCTGTGAGGTCCGAGTCAGATAACAAACCTCTGGATTTGGCCTTCTAGCCCCTCATGGAGAGTCAGCAGAAGATGGAGAACATCACGCAGAGCTTTGGAAACCCTCTACAGAGTGACACATGAGGAATGCATCTGCCAGCTCTCTGATGAAGTGGTGACCACATATGCACATATGGGAGTCTCCATGGGAAGGATGCCAGATGCTATGGAGATGCTAGTCCAGCAGAACGCAAGGATGCACGCAGACCTGCACTCCATGGCAGTAGCCATGGGTGCGTTCCTGCAGTAGCAACACAAGAGGGGAACACGGCACCCGACCTCCCTCCAGGTGCTCCTTCCACTCCAAGAAACAGGCTGGGGCCCTTGGACACCCGAGGGGAAGAGGAGCGGCAATTAGCTACACCCTGGGTCATCTATTCAGGAATCTCAGGTGCTGGCTTCTCCCATTGAGCTGCTTTTGACCGTGGCCCCTTCAACCTCATCTTCTGTCATGGCAGTGGAAACAGGTGGCCATGTGAAGACAGCCAAATTAATTGGGGCTCTCAAGGCCTTGGCACTCCAGAGGACACATGCCAAAGTCATCAGAAGTAACAGGGCCTACCATTGCATAGGTTGTATCCACTGCTGGTGCAGATGTCAGGGCAGCACCTAGAAGAAGTGGTTGGCCTAGAAAGGTTAAGAATTTCTGATCACAAGTTGTTGCACATTTTGTAACTTTATAATCTGAAAAGATATTGACTTTCACTGAATATTGTATAATGTTGCCTTTCAGCTTAATTTACAGGCTTTGCAAGTCCTCCCCATGCATCCTTCCCAGTAGCAGTTCAGCTGCACGCAGCCGAACCATGAGTGATTCTGGAGGGAGGTGTGTGTGTGTGTGTGTGTGTGTGTGTGTCCCCTTTCGGAGCCTCGTGCAAGACTCTCCTATGCGTGTGGATCCTTCATCCATCACAAACACCTCGGTATCCTGAGCGTTTTCAATGCTGCCTGATGGGCTTATCTTTCAGTTGTCCATCTGAGCTGACCTGCATTTCCGCCCACACACTGATCACACTCCCATGCAGCACCTGTGCCTACCCAACATGAGGCTCTGCTCACTTTCCATTTCTTCAGCCTTGATAGTCATTAAATTTCTTCTCAGCTCCCCAGTCCTTCCCCTCCATGAGTCACCCATGTCCTTGCCCACATCATTGTTGACTCCCCTGGTATCACCTTCCATCTCCCCACCATCAACTAGAATTCTCTTCTTTTCAGGGTGTCTAGGTGAACATGTACATTCCCTACCTTCATGAGAATCTGACACATCCACATTAACCTCCCTGAGCTCCTCCTTTCCATCCCCAGGGTCCATGTCTGACTCCAAGTCCTCACCAATCTCACCATCCCTTCTACTGCTACCATCACAACCTCAGCCTCCCACCTTGCCAGCTCACTCTGCCCTGTCTCATACTCACCATTTCCCCCCTACCATGCCCAGGAGCTCCCCAGAAGGCGTTCACAGACTCCTCCCTTGCACGGTCACCTTGACAATGACCCCCCTATACTCCCTCCTCCCACCTTTTACTTCCTCCTCCCCCTGGACCCTGGACTCCTCCACCCACCCTCTCCCCCCCCCCCCCCCCCCCCCCCCCCCCCCCCGAACTCCTTCCTCTCCTCAGACTGTGGTTTTTCCCCACCCCCCCCACTCCAACTCGTTCCACCCCCCGGACTCCTTACCCACTCAAGTCCCTCCTGACCCCAAAGTCCTTTCCCACCCTCTGAAATTCTTCCCTTACACCACCCTCCCTCCTCATACCTACCTCTGCACTTGCTGCATTCTCCCTCATTATACCGTCCTCCCAACTTCATCCCCAACATTTGCATTCCACACCCAACTTCATTCTCAAACACCTTCCTACTCCACCCTCCTCCGTAAGCTGCTTCATGGCAGAACCAGGTCCATGATAATCCACCCAGCATGCGATGTATGTATTCCTCCAGGGTGCAGCTGTAGGGCTCCAGCATCTTCTGCTCCTCGGATGTCCCCAATGTGAGCAAGGCCCTAACGGTAAGTTCCAACTTCTGCACATCATGCATGTCCAGATGTGCCGACTTTGGCAGTAAATTTGATGTTGGAGGATGATTCTGGCGATCAGGCAAGATGAGATCCAAATGCATAGAAATTAGGTTCCCGACGTTGGACAGTGGGAAAGCCATGTACGAGCGGAGGATTTCAAACTGATTTCACAATAGCGTGAAACCGATTTTTAGACTTCTCACCATTTTGTCCCCTTACACTCACCATGACACCTGACAAAAACAAGGATGGAAAATTCTGGCATTAGATTCTACTTTCCTTGCCTCATTTAACTCCTCCATTTTCCCTTACAAATATATATTTTAAATTATTTTGGATCAAATTTTTATTTTAGAAGATTTCACGCATTTGTTAGAAAATGCTTCAAACAAATTAGTTTCATGATGAAGTTACAAAAAAAACATGGATTATAGGCCTGAATAATACACTCCAAAAATGGGAACTAAATGCGCACATGCCAATGTATTATCGAGAGCCCGCCCCAGCTATGCAAATTGAAGCTATTGTACTCATTAGAAAAGCTATCGACTGCCACATTAGAATGGGATAAAACACTTTCCGAGTAGGATTTATGCCAGCTGTAGATCCTGTTTTTTTCATCAGGCAGGCTGTAATGGCAGGTTGTCTGAGAGCAGAGTTAAATCTTGGCTGTTCAATGTTTTGTGGCAGCTGGGAGTGCTTCATGGAAGAAGTAGATATATATTGACTTAAATTCATGATTTAAGAACTTGAGATCTCGTGCAGGGAGGTCACTTCTGTATTGCGCTGCTAAAGAGGCCAGAGTGGCTCTTTAAGTTACAGGCCGTGACCTCGATCTGGGTCATCGTCGACAAACCCCAACGCTGGATATCCCACCTTACCGCTCTGATTGGGGTGTGATACTTCCAGTCTGCGGCCCGGAACCCACCCCACACTCTTAATTGGCCCAATTGACACTTAATTTGGCATCTTTGAGCAGCAGCCTCAGAATTCTGCTTCCGGGTATTATTCCACCCATACTCTCTACTTACAGGCTTAAATCAGACTATATTTCTGCTACTGTCAGTAAGATGTATAGAAAAGCATCAAACAAGAAAAGGGTAATTTAGCAAGTTATACCACCCCTTTGACTAACCATGTCTAATATACTGCAACATGAAATCTACCTCCCTAATTTAAGACTGGAACTGCTAGCAGCAATGTTACAGTATGAAAGCTTAAGGTATTTGTGCCAAATTTCATCTTTCTGCTAATTTAATGAAGGTGCTGATCAATTTATATTATTCATGCCTGCCACTACCTTGAAGATGTGGATTTTTTTTCCTCTCCAATTAACTTTGTTCCCGTGCAAGAAAGTCTCTCCCTCAAAACTTGAGGCCTGTCTTGGAATTTTTTTTACTTCCTGAATCTGTTCTTTTGAAAAGAAAATTCCCATAACTGCACACAATGGCTTGAATTTTCACTCCTAAGTTGCTGAGTTGGGAAAGTTAGCAACTCTGTAAATCCGACACATGAGAAAATGCCCCAACTAGTCTGATTTTTGTCCCAATAGGGGGCAGGTTCTAATTGGAGTTGGACCCACCAACCCCAGAAAGAGTTCGGAGGCAGCCACGGCAGCTGCCAAGAGCTGAGGTGGTCTATTTAAAAGGCCCATCTTGGTGCTCTTGGACTTTGTCCCAGCTACAATAAAAAATCAAACAAAAACCCCCCAACCCTCACCCCCACACATTACCCATTGCCATCCATGCCAATGCATGGCACCTCATTTTCCCCCACCCCCCTCCCACTAGCCCCCATAGCCTTCATGCCAACCTAAACTCCTCTACCCATCTACCTCATGCCTTCCATTCCAAACTATACCCCTCTACCCACCCACATGGCCCTTTATAGCCCCATGAAAACTTAGTGCCAACTCATGCTAACCCATGACCCCAATCCACCCAACCTTTGCCCTTATATATTCCATGCCAACTCACCTAGTATCCACCATGAGCAGACCTTAAGAGCTGTGAGATGAATTAAAATATAGCTCTATTTATTACAGACTTCACTATATTAAAAAAAACTCTTACTGATAAAAGCCCATTCAATACATTTCAATCTCTTCATGTACTTAATCACTTAGAAAAACAAGCATTGCCTTCAAGCACTTTTATAAAAACAAACATTTCTATTCATAGCCTCACATCAAAGCTAATCTCTTTATAACTACTTTGAGCTGTCAATCAAACTGTGAACTTACAGCCCTGATCCTCTATTGTGATAATGAGAGGCTGTGGAAGCAGTCAAGCAGCACTAATCCTGTAGCGATAGCTTCAGGCTATCAAGCAACTCCTCTAGAAATTGCAAGTACTGATTTCTTTTTCAACTGAGAGTCACAGCAGGATTTCTTTTATTTGAAGGGCAGGAGATTTAAATGATTTGACAGCTTGACAATTCTACAGAGCTTATCCACTTTTTATGGATATTCAAGTCTACGCTTAAGAACTCCAAGGGGTACCCGACCTCTCCCAAGGGAGTAACTTACCTCACCAAAAGGGTATCTGACCTGTCCAAGTAACTCAAATAGGTTCAAGCTTTTTTCTAAGATATCTAAAGCCGACAAGGCATGTTTCAAAAACTTTGACCAAAATTGCTTCTGTTTGAAGGCAGCTGCATTTTAAATGTGCAGCTGCCCCCATGAACTGCGGATGTGTGAAATATCTCCCCTCCTCATTTCTTCACTGCTCTCCACTGCCCCTCTTCGTGGGGCAAAAGTGGTGGGTGCTGGATCCAGGGATGGGACTTGTGGATTCAGGGCTCCAATGTTGGGGCTCCAGTGCCATTTTCACTAAGGCGCAGAGCCCTTCTGGCTTTACAAAAATTTAGACAAATATTTGAAATGCAGCCACATTATCAATCCATATGATGAAAGAATAATGTGGAGGCAATTTTCAACTGCCAGCAGGCAGTTTCTTGATGGCAAAAATGGTAACCAGCAGAATGTGATTGGAGACTCCTGACTGCTACAATTGGGGGCAGACACTTTCGGCACACCACCGATGTTGAGCCCGCTTTGGCCACCAAGTAGAAACTTTCCCCACTTTTAGTAAAATGGTTTCACGACAGATAAAGGAACATTAAATCTGCTGGAAATCCAAGATCTCAGAAGGTTTTGGAATGGAGGAGATTACAGAGAAAGCAAGGGGCGAGGTCATGGAGGGATTTGTGAACAGGGATGAGAATTTTAAAGACATTGCTTGAATGGGAGCCAATGTCAGCGGGAAAAGGGGTGATAGGTGAATGGGTCTTAGTGCAAATTAAGACACAGACAACAGAGTTTTGGATAAAGTTTATGGAGGGTAGTTGGGAGAGCAACCAGGGGTGTGTCAGAATACAGAGGTAACAAAAACACAAATAAGAGTTTCAGCAGAGACTAGCTGAGACAGCGATGAAGTCAGGCAATGTTACTGAAGTGGAAATAGGCTGTCTTAGTTATGGTGCAAATATTTGATCGAAGTTCATCCCAGGGTCAAATATGACACCAAGATAGTGACCAGACTGGTTTAACCTTAGACTGCCTTGGAGAGCAACAGAGTCAGTAGCTCGGGAATGGAGTTTGGAGGAGCAACCAAAAACTATGGCTTCAGTCTTCCTTATATTTAATTGGAGGAAAATTCTGCTCATCAAGTATTGGATGTCAGATGAGCAACTATGGAGGTGTCAAGAGAGGTGGTGGTGAAGTAGAACTGGACATCATCAGTGTACATGTGGAAATTAATGCTGTGCTTATGGGTGAGGCTGCAAGTAGAAGAGAAATAGGAGGGCACCAAGAATAGATCCATGGGGATACCAGAGGTAATGGAATAGAAGTGGGAAAAGAAGCCACTGCAAGTGACACCCTGACTTTGATTACATGGTTAAGAATGGAACCAGTTGAGAGCAATCCCAGCAAGACAGCAGTAGAGAGACATCGGAGGAGTATGGTGTGATCAACTGCATGAAAGGCTGCAGACAGGTCAAGTAGGATGAGGATGGATGGTTTACCCTTGTCACAGCCACACATGATGTAATTTGTGACTTTAATAAGGTTCATTTTGGTATTGTGGCAGAAGCCTATTTGGAGAGATTGAAATATGGAGCCCTGAGAAAGACGGGCATGGGTTTGGGAGGCAACAACACACTCAAGGACTTTGGAGTAGGGGGACATTTGCAGATGGGATGGTTGCTTGTAAGGGCATTGGTGTCGAGGGCTGTTTTTTGAGAGGTGATGACAACAGATTTGAAGAAGAGTGGCAACACCTGAAGAGTAAGAACCATTAGCAATACTAACATAGAGACAAGGGGGAGAATCTGGGTGGTCAACAGTTTGCTGCGAATAGCATCAAGGGAACAGGAGGTAGGTTTTGTGGACTTGATGAGCTCAAAGAGGGCATGAGAGGGGATGGTTGAGAAACTAAAGGAAGATGTGAGTTCAGGACTAGGGCAGGGAGAGTTTTAGAGGAAGTTTAGCCAAAACGGCTAGTGGAAGGGAGGAACACAGTAAAGGCAGTTGACCAGGTGGTCTCAATCTTTGTGACAGAGAAGTCCATGAGTTCCTCACACCTCACACATTGTTGGAGGTGAGGGTGGAGGGGGGAGTGGGCAGACAGATTTGAGAAGATGGTTTTCAGGAATAGTGAGCAGTTTTAGCAGAGTACAGCAGGACCCGATAGTGCTTTACATATTTCAGCCAGATCTGGCAGTGGCTAGCTAAGCCAATTGTCCATCATATCCATTCAAGTCTACATCCCTTGGACTTAAAGGGAGTAGAGATGAGGGCCATATCAGTAAAATGGCCAGAATGAGAGGGAGTAGTGGTTTTAATGAGAACAGGAGCATAAGGTGGAGGTGAGAGTGTGGTGAATGGAGGGGCAAAGTGCCATTTTAAGCAAATTAAGGGTGAGTCTTTTCAAGACCACATACAGAAGGAAGTAGGGCTGGGATATCGAAGGGAATATGGGTGGAGAACAAGACAAGGAAGTTATCAGAGATGGCTTTATCTGTAATTGATATGACAGGACTCAAAAGTCCGTGTGAGACAGCAAGGCCAAGTGAGTGGCCATGGATACGGGTTCGGGAGTTTACATGGAGGGAGAGATTTAGGAGAGGATAAGAGGGCGGTGAACTCAGGAAAGAGAATATGATGTGGTGAGATGGAGGTTGAAATTACTAAGGATGAGAAGTCGTTCAGTGCAAAGGCTAAGGGTAGAAAGCAGTGAAGATATCTGTGAGAACATTTTTATCATACTTGGAAGGGTGGTGGTGAATGAGAGGGACAAGGTGAGATTTTCAAAGGAAGAGAAAGTGCCAAACGTTCAAAGGGTCAGGCCAAGGTGAGATTTGGCAATAAGCGCCACACAACAAGCGTGATGATCTTGATGGGATAAGTAGTGGAAGATATAGCCCAATGGAGAGGCTTCATTAAGGAGGAAATGTGTCATCACCGCTCAGCTAGATTTCCATGATATTAATGCAATCACCCACAATACATTCATCAATGAGAACAGCCTTGTTCACATATCAACAGAAATTCTAGAGGGCTGGTGAGAGCAGAGTCCACAGAGTCAGCAGTGGGGCAGGTGAGTTGGATATGAAGGAGATTGGCAGGATTAGCCCCCAGCGGGCACACTGGGCGGGAAGGTGACTGAGAGAGTGGAACTGGGGATAATTCAGGTTTCTACTCATAATGAAACAGGGTGATTGCCTCAATGAACCCTTCAGAAGATGCTGACAGCTGTAGGGTTATCCAATAGGGAATCAAGCCTGCAACTGCATCAAGAGATCAGGAAAGTTAAGGAAAATAGCAAAGGTTTGGATAGGGAATTTGGAGGGTCGAGTACCTGAGAGTGGAGAAGTGAAAGAGGGCATGATGATAGAAGAGAGAAGTCTTGGAAGGGTACAGAGAAAAGAGGTTAAAAAAAGAGCAAAAGTGGAAATAGAGTGATGGACTGAGGTCCGGAGTGGCAGCCAAAATGTGCACGCAAGTGTCTGTTCCCATATGTAGCAAGACTTGGACAACATTCAGACTTGGGCTGATAAGTGGCAAGTAACATTCATGCCACACAAGAGTCAGGCAATGGTCATTTCCTCAAGAGAGAATCTAACCATCTCTGCTTGACGTTCAATGGCATTACCATCGCAGGATCCCCCACTGTCAACATCCTGGGGGGGGTTAACATTGATCAGAAACTGAAATGGACTAGCTATATAAATGCAGTGGCTACAAGAGCAGGTCAGAGGCTAGGAACACTGTGGAGAGTAACTCACCTCCTGACTCCCCAAAGCCTGTCCACCATTAACAAGGCATAAGTGAGGATTGCAATGGAATAGTCTCCACTTGCTTGGATGACTGCAACTCCAACAACACTCAAGAAGCTCGACACCACCCAGGCCAAAGCAATCCGCTTGACTGGGACCCCCTCTACAAACATTCACTCCCTCCATCACTGACTCACAGTGGGAGTAGTGTGTACCATCTACAAGATGCAATGCAGAAACTCACCAAGGCTGCTTTGACAGCACCTCCCAAACCCACGACCATTATCATCTAGAAGGACAATGGTAGCAGATTCATGGGAACACCACCACCTGCAAGCTCCCTTCCAAGCCTCACAGAATCCTGAATTGGAAATATAGCACCGTTCCTTCATTATCGCTGGGTCAAAATCCAGAAACTCCCTCACTAACAGTACTGTGGGTTACCCTCGCCAAATGGACTGCAGCAGTTCAAGAAGACAACTCACCACCACCTTCTCAAGGAATGGGCCAGCGATGCCCACTTCAAGTGAAAGAATAAAAACAACAAATTCTCTTTTATTCCTCTTCCAGTTTTGCTCATATTTTCTTTCCAATTTACATTATCCTCATTTGCACACATTAAAATCCGCCTGCCATTACTCAGCACATCCATTAATTAATCCAAATCTCTGAACGCTGCTCATTTCTCTTATAATTGTCACTTGGCAACATAACTTTATTGCAGAAATTTAAATTACTGCACAAGACTCCGTGGCTGGGATTTTACAGGACAGCCAGGAGGGGGAAGGGTTATGAGGTGGTGTAAGTTGGGTGGGATCAGGGTGGGTGCCATGCCTATCACCTTCTTGTCACCACTGCGATTGTACCAGCAGTGGGGTAAGCTTCCAAATAAAGGATTTTACTAGCGGTGGGTGGGTACCTTGTCCGTTGGGGCGCTGCCCAGTAAATTCCAGCAGGTTCCTTGCGGGTTTGGGGTTGCTGGGTGGGGGGTGGGTGGGGGGTGGGGGGGAAAGTACGCAGTGGGACCCCACCTGAATGGACACCCTGTGGACCACAGAAATCACCCCCAGCAGCAAGTGCCGTGCCCAATGGTGGAATACACCTGTACTCACAATCAATCCCCCCACCCCAAGCTTGGACCTGGCTGATTGCCCGTAGCGAGCTTCAATCCAGGCTTCCTCATTGGCTGCTGCTCTGTCTGTTGCAGTACCAGCAGAGACCACCACACCTGGTGGTGTTGGCCCTTCAGTCCGGGACTGAAGGCAATTAACTGCCTGCTCAACGTAAAGTCCAGCCGTGGTTCCCATGGCTAACAGGCGTAGGGTTGTACCCGACTTTAGGGCTGATGGACGGGGCCACAGCTGCCCTGAAAAATCTCAGCCTGCATTTCTCTGAAGCATTTAGCAAAAGTGTAAACACTTGCATGTTGCAGGAAGCCAAGAGAAATTAATTGCAGTATTTTATTAGTTACTGCCCCTCCCTGCTTAACAGGCAAGTTTTGCTTTATGTGATATATGCATTGACCCTTATGTGATCTACTGGCAAGTTGGTTTTCATTCCAACAATATCTCAAATGTTGTATAAACCCTGTTACAATTTTGCCACAAACTCTGTATGGAACAAAAGCATTGCTCTTAATTCCTTTAGATCCTTTTTTTCATATGTTTGACTGATATATTTTTGATAATAGTATGTGATATATTCCTGGGCAAAACAGATTAGGAATTTGACCTTGGTCTTCATTTGCAAAGGCTGACATGTATCTCTTTAATCATCATATTCCTGCAACGATCATGCCTTCCTCAATAGGCCTCTGATTTTTTAGTATACAGCTGCAGGGCTGATTTTTATTCCCCACTGTAGAATTAGTGGAAGTTGGACATGGTGTGATTAACAACCAACACTGGACTTAACTATGTTGTCAGATTCAGCATAAATTGAAATAATTTATTGAAATAAATAATTGTTACAGCACAAAAGGAGGCCATTCAGCCCATCATGTCTGGACTGGCTCTCCGAATGAACAGATCACTTAGTGCCATTCTCCCATCTTCTCCCCAAAGCATGCACATTCTCCCTTTTCAGATACCAATCCAATTCCCTTTTGACTGCTTCAATTGAATCTGCCTCCACTACACTCTCAGGCAGTACATTCCAGACCTTAACCACTTGCTGTGTGAAAAAGTATTTTTCACATCGCTTTTGTTTCTTTTGCCACTTATTTTAAATCGTGCCCCTCATTCTCGATCCATTCATGATTTGGAACACTTTCTCCCTATCTATGCTGTCCAGACACCTCATGATTGTGAATACCTCTATCAAATCGCCTCTCAGACTTTTGTTCTCCAAGGAAATAAGTCCTAACTTCTCCAATCTACGTTCATAACTGAAGTTCCTCATCCCTGGAATTATTTCATGCTCAGAATTTTATGGCGCTGTTTTGGCGAGGACAGGGCCGTAAAGTGCAACAAACCATTCTAAACTCCATTGACTTCAACAGGAACATAAAATCCCGCTGGCGTAAAATTCAGCCCCATGAATCTTTTCTCCACTCTCTCCAATGTCTTCACATCCTTCTTAGAGTACAGTGCCCAGACCTGGGTGCAATACTTCAGCGAAGGCTAACTAGTGTCTTATACAAGTTTAGCATAACCTAGATAAAAGCAAAATACTGCGGATGCTGGAAATCTGAAACAAAAACAAAAATTGTTGGAAAAACTCAGGTCTGTCAGCATCTGTGGATAGAAAGACAGAGTTACGTTTCGAGTCCGTATGACTCTTCTTCAGAACTAAAGAGAAGTAGAAATGTGGTGAAATATTTACTGTTTAAAGGGGGTCGTGGGACAGGTGAAGCTGGATAGAAGGCCAGTGATAGGTGGAGGCAAAGGGGAAATTGCAAAAGATGTCATAAACAAAAGGTCAAAGGGGTGTTATTGATGGTGATACTGGATAAAGGAGGTGATAATGGTGACATGAAGAGTAGAAAGCAGGATGAGCAAATGACAGATGACCCTAGTGGGGGTGGGAGAAGAGGATCGAAATAGGCTAAAAGGTAGGGTTAAAACATTAAGTGGAAATAATTTTTTTAAATAATAAAAAAAATGGGTGGAAAAAAATTATATAAAAATAAATATTTGAAAAAAGAGGATCAAAAAGGGGTGAGGATGGAGGAGAGAGCTCATAATCTGAAATTGTTGAACTCAATATTAAGGCCGGAAGGCTGTAAAGTGCCTAATCGGAAGATGAGGTGCTGTTCCTCCAGTTTGCGTTGAGCTTCACTGGAACATTGCAGCAGGCCAAGGACAGACATGTGGGCATGAGAGCAGGGTGGAGTGTTGAAATGGCAAGTGGCAGGAAAGCCTGGGTCATGCTTGCGGACAGACCGCAGGTGTTCCACAAAGTGGTCACCCTGTCTGCGTTTGGTCTCTCCATTGTTGAGGAGACCACATTGGGAGCTGAGAATGCAGTAGACCAAATTGAGGGAAGTGCAAGTGAAGTGCTGCTTCACTTGAAAGGAGTGTTTGGGCCTTTGGATGGTGAGGAGGGGGGAAGTAAAGGGGCAGGTGTTGCACCTTCTGCAATTGCATGGGAAGGTGCCAAGGGAGGGTGTTGAGGTGTAGGGGTTGATGGAGGAGTGGACCAGGGTGTCCCAGAGGGAACAGTCCCTATGGAAGTTGACAGGGGTAGGTGAAGGGAAGATGTATTTGGTGGTGGCATCATGCTGGAGTTGGCGGAAAGGGTGGAGAATGATCCTTTTGAGGACAAGGGGAACCCCATTGTGGTTCTGTGAGGGAGAGGAAGGTGTGAGGGCAGAGGCGTGGGAGATGAGTCGGACATGGTTGAGGGCCCTGTCAACCACCGTGGGTAGGAAACTTCGGTTAAGGAAGAAGGATAGCATGTCAGAAGCACTATTTTGGAAAGTGGCATCATTGGAACAGATGCAACGGAGGCAAAGGAACTGAGAGAATGGGATGGACTCCTTACAGAAAGCAGGGTGTGAGGAGCTGTAGTTGAGGTAGCTGTGGGAGTTGGTGGACTTGTATTGAATATTGGTGGACAGTCTATCACCAGAAATTGATACAGAGAGGTCAGGGAAGGGAAGGGAAGTGTCAGTGATGGACCATGTGAAAGTGACAGAGGGGTGGAAATTGGAAGCAAAATTAATAAATCTTTTCAGGTCCAGATGAGATCATGAAGAGGCACCAAAACAGTCATCGATGTACCGGAGAAAAAGTTGTGGGATGGGGCCTGAGTAAGACTGGAACGAGGAATGTTCCACATACCCCATAAAGAGACAGGCATGAGGGTACCCATAGCCACACCTTTTATTTGGAGGAAGTGAGACGAGTTATTCATTCCTCTGATGCCCTACATCATATCAACAATTTCCAGTTCCCTGGCCCCAACCGCCTCCTCTTCACAATGGACGTCCAATCCCTCTACACATGCATCACCCACCAGGATGGTCTAAGGGCTCTCCGCTTCTTCCTTGAACAGAGGCCCAAACAATACCCATCCACCACCACTCTCCTCCATCTGGCTGAACCTGTTCTCTCACTGATCAATTTCTCCTTAAACTCGTCTCACTTCCTTAGCTCTTTGTTTCCTGTCACTCAGCCAATTTCATATCCTAAGCCCTTTTATTCCAGGAGCTATAACTTTGCTCACAAACCTGTTGTGTGGCACTGTATTAAATGCCTTTTGGAAGTTCACCTACACCACATCAGCAGCATTGCCCTTATCAACCCTCTCTGTTACCTCTTCATAAACTCAGCAAATTAGTTAAACACAATTTTCTCTTAAGAAATCATTGCTGGCTTTCCTTAATTAACCCACATTTGCCCATGTGACTATTAATTTTGACCCAGGTTATTGTTTCCAGAAGTCTTTTTTATTCATTCATGGGATGTGGGCATCGATGGCTAGGTCAGCATTTATCGCCCATCCCCAATTGCTCTTGAGAAGGTGGTGGTGAGCTGCTTTCTTGAACTGCTGCAGTCCATGTAGTATATGTACACCCACAGTGCTGTTAGGGAGGGAGTACCATGATTTTGAACCAGCAACAGTGAAGGAACAGCTATATGTTTCCAAGTCAGGATAGTGAGTGGATTAGAGGGGAATTTCCAGGTGGTGGTGTTCCCGTCTATCTGCTGCGCTTGTCCTTCTAGATGGTAATGGTTGTGGGTTTGGAAGGTGCTGTCTAAGGACCCTTGGTGAGTTCCTGCAGTGCATCTTGTAGCTACACAGTGCTGCTACTGTGCGTCAGTGGTGGGGGGAGTGAATGTTTGTGGATGTGGTGCTAATCAAGTGGGCTGCTTTCTCCTGGATGGTATCAAGCTTCTTGAGTGTTGTGAGAGCTGCACTCATCCAGGTAAGTGAGAGTATTCCATCACACTCCCGACTTCTGCCTTGTAGATGGTGGTTCCCCACCACCGAGGTTAAACTGACCGGTCTATAGTTGCTGGGCTTATCTTTACACCATTTTTTGAACAACGCTGTAATGTTTACTGGTCTCAGTGCTGTAGCACCACCCCTGAGTCTAACTGGAAAATTAAGGCCAGTGCCTCTACAGTTTCCACTCTCACTTCCCTCAGTATTCTTGGATGCATCCCATCTGGTCCTGGTGTTTCCTCAACTTTAAGTACAGACAGCCTAACCAAAACCTCATCCTTATAAATTTTAAACCCGTCTAGTGTCTGAGTTACCTCCTCTTTCACCATGGCCTTGGTAGCATCTTCTTCCTTGGTAAATACAGATGCAAAGCATTAATTTAACACATCAACCATGCCCCCTGCCTCTATGTTTAAATCCCCTTTTTGGTCATCAGCCCTACTCCTCCTTTTACCACCCTTTTACTATTTATTTGCCTATAGAAGACTTTAGAATTCCCTCTTATGTTAGGTGCTTGTCTCTTTTCATTCTCCTTCTTTCTTTATCTTATTTGCTTTTTCATCTCCCCTCTGAACCTTCTATATTCAGCCTGGTTCTCAATTATATTTTCTATCTGACATCTGTCATAAGCACATTTTTTTCTTTATCTTAATTACTATTTATTTTGTCATCCAAGGAGCTCTGGTTTAGTTTGCCTTGGAACATAAGAACATAAGAAATAGGAGCAGGAGTAGGCCATTCGGCCCCTCAAGCCTGCCCTGCCATTCTATAAGATCATGGCTGATCTGCTCCAGGCCACAACTCCTCTTTCATGCCAGCTCCTCATAGCTCTCAACTCCCCGATATTTCAAAAATCTATCTACCTCCTCTTTAAACATTTTTAGTAATCTAGCCTCCACAGCTTTCTGGGGCAGAGAATTCCAAACATTCACCACCCTCAAAGAGAAGAAATTCCTTCACATCTCAGTTTTAAATAAGTGTCCCCTTATTCTGTAATCATTTCCCCTAGTTCAAGACTCTCCGACTAGTGGAAACATCTTCTCAACAACTATCCTGTCAAGCCTCCTCAGATCCTTGTACATTTCACCCCTCATTCTCCTAAACTCTAAAGAATAAAGGGCTAATCTGTTTAATCATTCTTGATAAGTCAACCTCTTCATCCCAGGAATCAGTCTAATGAACGTCTTTTGAACTGGCTCCAATGTCAGGATATCCTTTCTTAAATATGGGGACCAAAACTTTACACAGTACTCCAGGTGCACCAACACCCTGTACAGTTATAATAAGACTTCCCTATTTTTAAACTCCAACCTAGCAATACAGGCCAAAATTCCATTTGCATTCTCAATTACTTGCTGCACCTGCGTGCTAACTTTTTGAGTTTCATGCACAAGAACACCCAGATCCCTCCGAGCTGCACTTTTTTTGGAGTCTCTCTCCATTTAAATAGTAGTCTGCCTTTTGATTCTTCCTACCAAAGTGCATGACCTCACACTTTCCTACATTAAACTCCATCTGCCAAGTTTTTGCCCACTCACTCAACCTATCTATATCCCCTTGCAGATTCCTTATGTCCTCACCACGACATTCCTTATGTTCTCACCTATTTTGTATTGTCAGCAAATTTGGATACATTATGCTCTTCCCCCTCCTCCAAGTCATTAATATAAGTAGTAAATAATTGAGGCTCTAGGACTGACCCTTGTGGCATTCCACTTGTTACGTCTTTCCAACTTGTAAAAGACCCATTAATCCCGACTCCCTGTCTTCTGTTTGTTAATCAATCCTCAACCCATACTAATACATTACTCCCAATACCGTGAGCTTCTATTTTGTGCAATAACTTATTATGTGGCACCTTATCAAATGCCTTCTGGAAATCCAATCACACTGCACCTACCAGTTCCCCTTTATCAACTCTGCCTGTTATATCCTCAAAGAACTCTAGCAAATTTGTCTAACATGATTTCCCTTACATAAAACTATGTTGATTCTGTTTGATTGTATTAAGCTTTTCTAAATGTCCTGCTATTTCTTCTTATCATTCCCTTACAATGGAATATACCTTAACTGCACCCATAATATCTCTTCTTAAAGGTGGCCCATTGCTCAAGTACTGTTTTTCTGCCAACCTTTGACTCCAATTAATTTGGCCCAGGTCTGTTGTTACCCCACTGAAGTTGGCTTTCCCCCAATTTACTCTGGACTGTTCTTTGTCCTTTTCCATAGTCAGCCTAAACCTTATAATACAATGATAACTGATTCCTAAATGTTCTACTGACACTTGATCCACTTGGCCTAACTCATTCCCAAGAACTAGGTCCAGCAGTTCCTCCTTTCTTATTGAATTGGAAATGTACTGCTGTTGAATTTTTTCCTGGACGCACCCTAGGACTCTTGCCCCTTTCTGTCCTTTATACTATTACTATCCCAGTCTATATTCAAATAGTTAATGTCTCCCACACTAATTACATTATAACTACACTATAATTATAGCACCTCTCTGTAATTTAATTGCAAATTTGCTCCTCTATATATCCTTCACAATAGTTGGTGGTCTATAGACTACACCAAGCACTGCAATTGCACCATTTTCTTTTTGAAGTTTTACAACTTTGAAATTGTGCCTGTACGCAAAGACTGAGGTCATTGATATATATCAAGGAGAGCAGGGGTCCGAAAGCTGACTTCTGGGAAACTTCACTATAAACCTTCCTCCAGCTTGAAAAACAACTGTTCATCACTACTCTCTGTGTCCTGTCACTTAGCCAATTTTGTATCCATGTTGTTATTGTCCCTTTAATTTTAGAGCCCAAGGGCTCTAATTTTGCTCACAAGTCTGTTGTGCGGCACTTTATCAAATGCCTTTTGGAAGTCTACGCACTTCACACGAACAGCATTACCCTCATCAACCCTCACTGTTACCTCATTAGAAAAAGGTCCTTCCTATCCACTCTACTGAGGCCCCTTATAATTTGATACACCTCAGTTTAAACTCCCCTCAGCCTTCTCTGTCCTAAAGAAAACAACCCAGTCTTTCCAATCTTTCCTCATAGCTAAAATTCTCCACTACTGGCGACATTCTCATGAATCTCCCCGGACCATCTCGCGTGCAATCACATCCTTCCAGTGATGCAGTGACCAGAACTGTAATCAGTACTCCAACTGCGACATAACTGGTTTTTTATACAGTTCTAACAAAGCCTCTCTGTTCTTTCGTTCTAAGCCTTGGCCAATCCTGAAAGTATTCCATGTGCCTTCATTAACACCTTATTCATTTGTCCTGCAACTCTCAGGGATTTGTGGACATGCACTCCACTCTAAGCTCATCAAGAGGTTTTTGTTTTCTTTCACACAGCGGTCTTTTTTTCTGACATTGCATTGAAAAACAGCATGAAATGTTATACTGAAGCACCCATCTACCCTCTCAGGTGGACTTAAAAGATCCCATGTCACTAATTCAATCTGTCAACCATTATCCTTTGTTTCCTGTCACTGAGCCAATTTTGGATCCAACTTGCCACACGCTTCTAATCCTATGGGCTTTTACTTTTCTGACCAGTCTCCCATGTGGGACCTTGTCAAATGCCTTACTAAAATCTCTGTAGACAACATCCTCTGCACCATGTTCATCAACCCTTCCTTGTTACTTATAGCTGAAGATTATTGAAAATGCTTCAGCCTTGCCTTTTGCACTGATGCACTGGGCTCCCTCCTCAATGAGGATGGTGATATTTGTGGAGCCTCCTCCTCCAGTGAATTGTTTAGTTGTCCACCACTGTTCACAACTGGATGTGACAATACTGCAGAGCTTAGATCTGATCCATTAGTTATGGGGTCTCTTCGCTCTGTCTATCACACGCTACCTCCACTGTTCGGTATGCAAGTAGTCCTGTGTAGCTTCACCAGGATTAACCCCCCAGCTTGATGGTAATAGTAGAGTGGGGGATTTGAGGTAACAGATTGTGGTTGAACACAATTCTGCTGCCGATTAAGGCACACAGCGCCTCATGATTGCCCATGAGTTGATAGATCTGTTCAAAATCTATCCCATTTAGCACAGTGGGAGTGCCACACAGTACGATGGGGAGTATTTTCAGTGTGAAGGCAGGACTTGGTCTCCATAAGGACTGTATGCTGGTCACTCCTATGAATGCTATCATGGATAGATGCATCTGCAATGGGTACATTGATGAGGACAAGGTCAAGTAGATTATTCCCACTTGTTGGTTCCCTGACCACCTGCTGCAGACCTAGTCTAACAGCTATGTCCTTTAGGACTTGGCCAGCTCGGTCAGTAGTGGTGCTACCGAGCCATTCCTGGTAATGGACATTGATGTCCCCCACTCAGACACATTCTGTGTCCTTGCCACCCTCAGTGCTTCTCCCAATTGGTCAAGATGGAGGAGAACTGATTCATCAGCTGAGTGGGGATCAGGAGCATGGTTGCAGTGAGTATTAATCAGCAGGAGGTTTCATGGCCCATTTGACTTGAATCCATAAGACTTCAAGGGGTCCGGAGTCAATGTTGAGAACTCCTAAGGCAACTCCCTCCTGACTGTATACCACTGTGCCACCACCCCTGGTGGGCCCTTCCTGCCACGGTGATTGTGCCGTGAGTGCTATTCTGCTGTGTCCTTCCTGACAGGACATACCTAGGGATGGTGATGGTAGAATCTGGGACATTGTCTGTAAGGTATGATTCTGTGAGTTTGACCATGTCAGGCTGCTGCTTGACTAGTCTGTGCAACAGCTCTCCTAATTTTGGCACAAGCCTCCAGATGTTAGTGAGAAGGATTTTACAGGGTCGACAGGGCTGTGTTTGGCACTGTCATTTCCAGTGCCTAGGTCAATGTCAATTAGTCTGACCATTTTCATTCCTTTTTCAGACTTTATTGCATTTTGGTATAACTAAGGGCATTTCCACATTGCTGTGGGCCTGGAGTTATATGTAGGCCTCACCAGGTAAGGATGGCAGATTTTCTTCCTTAAAGGGCATTAGTGAACCAGATGGGGCTTTAAACAACAATTGACAATGGTTTCATGGTCATCATTACTGAGACTAGCTTTTAGCTCCATATTTATTAATTGAATTTAAATTCCACAAGCTGTCATGATGGGACTGGAACCTGTGTACCCAGGGCATTAGCCTGGATTAGATTATTAGTCCAGTGACATTATTGCTGCGCTATTGCAACTGCCTCCCCTTTATTGTTTAGATTCAAACATTGGGGGATGAAGGCAATATGCAGGAAAGTGGTGAGTAAGCTGCTTATGGTTTTACACATGTGGTATTAAAAACCACATTTTCTTTTAAAATATAGAAGGACTCTGCATTATCTGTTCATTTGGAAGCTGACCTGTTTATTTTTAAGAAAGGTCACGTGTTCACCTTTGGACTGAGAGCAACAAAGCCATTTCCAAGAAATCGCCTGACCAGCATGGTGCTTGAGGGGGAAGAGCTGTTTGCTTGTTTGCACTGCAAATAATTTAATTGATTGGGGAAGAAATGGTTTAAAGGCAAGGGCAGGATTTTTGGGCCCTGCCCGTCACTGGGATCGTCAACAGTCAATGGACCAGAGGCCCGTCATCACACGAGGGAGCTCCAGATCAACAGTGTCGAAACCCCACAAACTTTATCCTTTATTTTATAAAGCCTATCCTCCAAAGCCCATCTCTGCAGAGACCCTGTTTGACCTTTATTTGTGTGTGTGTGCGTGTGTGTGTGTGTGTATGTGTATGCGTGCTGGGGTATTTTTGAAAGGATAGATAGCTATACTTCCAGATTACAATCATGTGTTGACCAGTTCTTGCAAATTATTTTTTAAAAGTTTTGTTTTATAATAAATCAATTATTCTGAATATTTTGAAAGAAGCCTGTTTAGAGTCTCTTTTATTCTGGGTCCAACAGTAGTGAAAGTAAATAATTGGCCATTTTGGTGATTGAATTAAACTTTTAAACTAATGATGCCCTATGGAGTAGTGAGGCTAGATAAACTGCATACTCCTCCCATCCCATTTGTAACAATGATTACAAACTAGTTGTGCATTGATGGATAGAATTTCTTGTAATTCAAGCAGCCTACAATATCATGTTGAGGAACATTCAGACTGTGTTTGAGGAATTCTGCAATCTGTGTGAAACCCAAGGATCCTCCCATTTATGATGTCCAGGGGGCAGCTGAAATAGGCATTAGTTGTTATACATGCAATTTGATTGAAGTTTATGATGTCCCCTGTAACGACCGTAAAGGAACCAGAGGCAAAAATGGTTTCAATAATCAGTACTGGCAGTAGACAATGTTGTGCTTCTCCTGGAGGTTGACTGCAGGTAATTTAACAGCAGGCGGCACAAATCTCTCACAAAACAAAAACAGAATTACCCGGAAAAACTCAGCAGGTCTGGCAGCATCGGCGGAGAAGAAAAGAGTTGACGTTTTGAGTCCTCAGGGTCATGAGGACTCGAAACGTCAACTCTTTTCTTCTCCACCGATGCTGCCAGACCTGCTGAGTTTTTCCGGGTAATTCTGTTTTTGTTTTGGATTTCCAGCATCCGCAGTTTTTTGTTTTTGTGGCACAAATCTCTCGTTGCTTCCAAAGAGAAACATAGCCTCCTTGAGCATTGCTCTTGAATTAATGCACAACATGACTTTTAAGGGTGGGTTTGAGCAGTTCTCCTCCAAAGTTCTGCATCTCATGCAACTTCTCCTTCTCTTCCATTCAGATATCTTGGCCAGAAGGTCCCATATGCAAGGAGTAGACTTCTTGCAACAATGGCCTCACAAAAAGTAGCACCTTAAATCCTCTTCGCTCGCGAATGCTAACAATTATCAACAAAACAGTTTTTATTGCAAAATAAGACTCTAGAATACGATAATTCATCTACTGGGCCATTTACCAGTGTGCCATTTAAATTTACTTCCTGAACGGACCTAATGTCCAATTTATTATTACATGATCCTGTCATTTTAGCCTGGCCTAAGTTTCTACCTACTTGGCACAGGAGCTCCCACCATTTATTTAAGGTTCGAACAGCAAATTCAATGCGGCATAAAGTAGGCAAAAATCAGATGGAACTGAATTCCCAGTTAATGCTCCAGCTACACCCAGAAATGAGGACCAAAATCGGGTCCATAATCTAATAGAAAATTATGTCAAATGGGTCACCAGGCATATTTAAGAGACCAGGAAATGATGCATTATCACATAAACAAATCACGCATTGCCTTTCAAGTCATCTAAAACATACAATTCTCGTTTCTGTTTCAGGTTTCTTGGGTCTTCTCTCTCACCCTCTCTCTACACAATGCATGATATAAAATTTCTTGTTTTCCTCACACAAAATTATTTAATTTGTTGTCTGGCAAAAAAGTATTTCCTTATTGTACTTCCTGCTGCTACGGATGTTCACCACGTAATGAGCTTGCAGCACTCAAGCGCACAAAAATGCAAAGATTAAATGATAACCCAATTAAATCATCATCCCATGCATCCAAAATGGACAAGAAGTGTCAAAACCAAATTACCTCATTACCTTTATTTTAATGCTGTTATCTCTAAGGATAACAGCAGTGTTAATGAATGTTGATGTTCAGGTTTTGCATGTTACCCATTAGCCTGGAGCATTAATACATGTTGAATTTTGACAGCTGAATTTTTTTAAGCTTTCACTTAGTTTTTTACCCTGATTTTCTTGACCTATTTTATTCATTCACCTGCATTCCATCTTCCACCTGCTGGGAGCAAAAGCTATAATCAAATCAACAACTTTGAATGCCTCTGATTGTTCCTAATAACTTCATATCTTAAAAGGACATGGCTGTTCTGCTAGTGACTTTCATACCATTTCAGCAAGATTACCATAAAAATGCACAAAAATGGCACCATGACATCGTTGCATCACCAATCCCATTAACCAATGATAATCTTATATTTGTTACTTACAAACAATACAAATTAGCTGAACAATGTGAAAATTGCATTGTAATGTCATGCAATCCTGCAGGTAAAATATCATTCATAGAGCAGACTTTTCTCATTTCTCAGTAAGAATCGCTGCAGATGAACTCCTTTTCTTTGCTACTGTACTGAAAATGGTGAAGATGAAATGGATCTTTGATGGGGCAGAAAACAGGCTGTAGTGAATTGGCCGCCCATTCCGCCCAAAAACAAGGGCAAGTAATGGACAGCCAATTTACCATAGTGTGTTTTGTGTCTTGCCGATGTTGACCCCAGTGACTCATAATGAAAATTTCACAGTACCAGCAGCCATCCAGTGCCAAGAGGGTATGCATCATGCTGCAACATGTCTTTCCGTCATAATAGTTGAGTCCAGCCAATTGCATGCTGATACACACACATCCCAGCAAAGGTGCTTAGGAAGAGAAACCTGGACTTATTTCCCCTCCATAACCCAAAGGCAGCAAAGCCAAATTGTATTGCCCCACTATTAATCAGCTAATTAAGCACAGACAAGGACTGGAATCCAGAGCCATCTTAATACGTACAGCTTAATTCCACAAAATATAGTGCATTTACCAAGTGGGCCATCAGAGGAGCACCAGAGTTCAGATAAGTAAGAAGGATAGGTTAAAGGAATGGAAGGAACAAAAAATATTACAAAACATCACATTGAAAAATCATAATTTGTTAAAATTAATTAGTGGGTTCAATGTTCACCTCCACTGCCTGTGCCTGGGCAGTAACCTAATAGAGCACAGCATCTTTTGAAGAATCATCAATCTATTTTTCCCATTGAAATCAATGGACTGAAAATCAGACAGATCACACAACACGAGAAGGTGGGGCGGGGGGGTCGGATGGGGGGGCGGTGGTCTGCCAAATCATCACCTGGAGGCACATTCAGCCTCCAGGGGAGCCACCTTTGGGAGGAGAGGCGTTGGCACAAGGGGTGCAGGGCCAAGAGGTAGTCCAAGACAGAAAGGGTCGCAGCAGATGCCACTAGCCTGCTGCCAGGGTTTACAGACGGCGAAGCAGCTATCTCAATATGTCTGAGGTGTAGTGTCGAAGGAGGCTCCATCTCTCAAGGGAGACAGTCAACTATATCTGTCAGATGATTGGGCCTGAGATCTCTCCTAACTGTGTGGGCGGACACCCCATGCTAGTGGCTCTAAAGGTCACAGCTACCTTCAACTTCTATGCCTCTGGCTCCTTCTAGGGGTTGGTGGGTGACCTTTGTAGTGTCTCCCAATCAGCTGTCCACACTTGTGTCAAGCAGGTTACAGATGCTCTGTTCAGGCATACATTGATCTTCATCCATTACCATTGGGACCAGGCAAGCCAGACAGAGTGAGCCAGAGGCTTCGTGGCCATTGCTGGCTTCCCCCACGTCCAGGGTGCAATAGACTGCACACTTGTGGCCATCAAGGTGCCACCAGGTGAGCCCAGTGCCTTCATCAACAGAAAGGGCTTCCACTCCATGAACATGCAGATACTGTGTGGCCACAGGATGCAGATTCTACAAGTCTGTGCAAGGTACCCAGGCAGCTCCCATGATGCCTACATCCTCAGACACTCCCAGGTACCAGGGCTCTTCAGTGCTCCAGACTGGCTGGATGGATGGCTGCTGGGTGACAAGGGCTATCCCCTCAGAAGGTGGCTCATGACGCCTCTCCGCCATCCAAGAACAGAAGCTGAGCAGCGCTACAATAGGAGCCACGCCTCCACAAGGGCTGTGGTGGAGAGAACCATCAGTCTTCCCAAAATGCCCTTCCGATGCCTGGACCCTTCGGGGGGCACACTCCAGTACCCCCCAAATCGTTTGTCGGTGATAGTGGTTGCATGATGCGCTCTCCACAATCTTGCACTGGAAATTGGGGGGACGCAGTGGATGAAGAAGATGTTGAAGCAGTGGCTGCAGCTGCACACGATGACTCCAGCAGTGAGTCCGAGGATGAGCACACACAGGGAAATGCTGAGGGGGTAGATGCTGACCCAGGCATACTGCAGGGAGACAGGGACACCTGGGAGGTTTTAATCGAATGAACCTTCACCTAGCACACCACATATGGACTTCCAGCACAAGCATGGTTATAGGCTCCATACTCGATACCTGAGTGCTAAATCTGTCCGATAGGAACATTAACTAAGGGCTTTATCAATAAAGCTGAATGTCACACGAATCACTCATAACATTATTGGTAACCCATTCACCTTCAGAAGAAAAGAGCCACCCTCAGTCATGGTGACATGTCTGAATTTAATGGTATGACAAAAGGAACTTAAAACAAAATGACAAAGGTGTTAAACATCACACCAACTCTTAAAGACCTCATCACGGGCCAACACAAAAGCACCAGTGATAAACCCGTGGTGTGCCTAAAGTGCCTTATGTTTATGCTTTTGGGTGCTATGTCATGGTGCTGCCCCCTCGCTGGGAGTGGCATCTGAGACAGCCTGTTCACTCTGCTGTCCTGTTGGCCTCGATGACCTTGGCAGTCATCCTCTAGCCCATGAAGCCTGTGCTGGCCCCGCCTGGGAGAGAACTGCCAGTTCCACAGCTGGCATCTCCCCAGTCGTCGCAGCCTCATCAGATGCAACAGTCACTGGCAGAGGGGCGGAGGAGTTGCCGGCCTCACTTGGAGTGCCCTGAGAGGAGCCCGCAGATAAGACAGGGAGCTACTGTGCCAATGTGAGGTCACTTCGGACCTCCCTGCTCACCGTGATGCATGGGCACCAAGCTGGGAAACCTGGTGCCCAAACTATCTCCCACACTGGCACTGACCAGCTGAGGTCAATACCGATGTGAGGGCTTGCTGGTCCAAGCTCATCCTCAGGAAGCCCTGATTGGTCTCCTGGAGGAGCCTCTCCACGAGAGTCGCCACTCTCTCCATGGAGGACATATGGTGCTCGGCCGTGAGGCTCAATGCTTCAGCGATAGTCTGTGTAGACTCCTACACAATGGACACCAAGCCAAGCGCAGCCTCATGTATCTCCACCAGGTGCTCCTGCACACCCCGCTGCATTTCCTGCATTTGCTGTATTGCAGTCGACCCCAGAGGCACAACATCAAGCATCGACTGATCATGTGCCTGGTCCACTGCAGTTCTCTGACTACTGGTGCCATGGGTACTCTCTGTCTCCGCCCGCACCTCAAGTCAGTGTGAAGTGCCCTCACCACTGTGCCCCGGGACACTAGCCGATGATTTAATTCCCACCCAGGAATTAGTGTCTGCTCTGGTGCCTGCCTGGCAGAGATGGTTTGACACTGGTGAGACTTCAGGGCCTTCAGGCGTGAGAGGGGGCCTCTGCTGCTCCTCCTCCCGGCCCTGCTCCGCTGATATTGAAAGGAAGAACAAGGACATTGGATCAGTGAACGTAGAGACAATGTCAATGTGCATCCCTGTCCTCCGGATCATTATGCGCTCATCCTTCCATAGGCAATGGTCAAGTCATGTTGCAAACTTCACTCACTGAATATTCAGCACTACCATGGCTGCTGGGAGAACCATGGTGACGTCAGTGCTGGGCAAACATACCTACCCGTGGCACCCCAACCTCACCGACACCGGTGCAATGTGCATTCTTCTCCTGAAAAGGAGAGAAGAGCATTGATTAGTGGTACTTGTACCTGGATTCTCTTCACAGACAGCCCACCCCAACCAGAGTGGGACATTGCAGGGCTCCAGTGCCTTCTAACCCCACTGCTGCCAAACACTCACACAAATATGCCTGGCCTGTCCCCCCAACCTACCCCCTTGGCCAAATGATGCCTACATCACATGGCACCATACGGTCTAACTTTCCATAGCAAGGAGGCACAAGCACGTGGACCACAGAGGACAGCAGATTGATCAGTGCCTCGCCACCTTGAAGCTCCCCTCCCAGCATGTCATCACCCTGACTTTGACATGTTTTGCAGTTCCAGCACTGCACCTAGGTGCAGATTATCCAGGTTGCCCCCAAAACAGTAATGTGGGTCTTAGTGTACCACATGCTGCAGGGGCAGAACCCATCTCATCACCACCCACTCAGGGTGATCACGGCAAGGGCAATATCTGCTGGCCCACCCAGCGAAGGACACATGCCGTCAATGATCAATGCAGTCACTACACTCTGACTTGGAGCAGGGGGGCCGTCGGGGGGAAAGCCTACCTGCTGGGTTAAGTGACCAATACCAACATGGTACTCACCCTTCCTGAGTGCAAGAGGTAATTGAAGTGTTCACAGCACTGGATCCACGTGCATCACACCATGGGGGCTCACGGCCTCGGTCTCCTCCTCCAAGGCATGTTTGGTCATGTGGGGTGGGGGGGGCGGGGTGACATCCTCCTCCCATCCTGGGGTGTGAGGAGGGCAGCAAGGCAATCGTCCGAAAAACGAGGGGCACAGTGCCCCCCGCCCGAGCCTCCTGCCTGGCCTGCTCACCAGCAGCGCTCTAGGGAGCCCTTCCAGTAGCCATGTTTGACAGCCTTTGAAAGACTGCAGCAGCTTTTAAAACAGGCGGCCGGGTCACCATTGGACCCAGAGGTCACTGCAGTCCCACCGCTGCCCGCCCACACCCGCTGTCCTCGGGAGCCGCGATTCACGCTGGGTGGGCCTTGATTGGCCCGCCCACGTAAAATGGCGGCGCGGACCCGATCTCTGTCCACCTGCGCCCGCTCCCACTCCGCCTGCCAGGCAGGCAGAAAATTCTGCTCAGTAAATTGTTTTTAGAGATTTTCATTACTTTGAGTTTTATATTTTGAAAAAATTCAAATTTTTCTGTCTCTTTTTTTCTCTCTTTTAAGCAAAAGCATTCTTCTGCTCTCTTTATTTGTCTTCCTTAGCTAATTTTAGTCCCATTTCCTCATCCATCATTCCTCTGTATATCTATCCTTATATCACATCGGTTAAGAATCTAGGCTGTTTGACTCACCGTTCACCAAGGTCCTAGAACAGACCATTAACAACTCACACTTCCAACAATTTGTGGAACAACAATGTTTTGAACTAGAAGATGATGATTTAAGTATAAAAATTAGGGCATACTGTGAGGTGGCTATTCCAGAAAACTCTGAGCCAATATATTTAGATTTACTATACTTATAAGGGCAGCTTTTGTTCTGAGACCTACTTGCTGAAATGCTGTATTGCTGTAGAATCTAGTGTGAAGTTCATGAAGGAAGTGATAGAATGGTCATTTTGATGAAGTACAAGAAGACGTCTGCCAGGAAGCGCCATGCACTCCCTGTGCAGGGTGGGCGGGGGTTCGGGGTGGGGGGTCCCTGAGCCAGGAGTGTGTTTTCACGTGAAAGAGCGCACAGATCTCCCTGAGGCAAAGTGCTGCCTCAGGGAGATCGGCTCAGGTTTGAAAGTTTCAATAAAGAAGGGGAAAAATATTCCTGACATGTCCACTCATGTGCCACTGTCACATGAGCTGGGACATGTCAATTTCTTTTATTTAAACATTTATAAAAATGTTAATACCCTCATCAAACCTCATCCCGCCCATGGATGAGGTTTCATGTTTTTTCAGAAGCCCACCTGGACTCCCGGCCTGCCCATCAGCCTTAAGGTTGGTCAGGCAGATCCATCAATCATGTCAATTACTTTTTAATGGCCTTAATAGGCATTTGACAGTTCAGCGGGCATGCAGCTGTATTTGCCATCTATTGATCCTCCCTATCTTCCTATTTCTAATCTGTCTAATGTGTAGCACTGGGAGTAATCCAGAGATTACTATCTTTGAGGTCCTACTTTTTAAATTCCTTTCAAACTCCTGCATATCTGCCCTTTCTATGTCATTGGTACCAATGTGTACCACAACTTCTGGCTCACTCCTTTCACCTTGCAGAATTATCTGCACTCTCTCCCTTATTTTGTTTACCCTGGCATCAGGGAGGCAACACCCCATGCAGAATTTATGATGGCGTTCACAGAAATGCCTGTCTGTCCCCCTGACTATGGAATCTTCCAAAGCAACAGCATCTCTACACTTTCCTGTTCCCTCCTATGCAGTACCATGCCCATAGGTGCCACGGTCTGGACTGCAGTCCTTCAGGGTATCATCGCTCCCAGCAATCTCCAATACTGAGTATCAGTTTAACAATGGCACACACCCTGAAGATTGCTGCACTCCCTGTCTCTTCCTACTCTGCCACCTACTATCCTAAACTCTCATTGCCTGTGGGGTGGCCAGGAAACTCTCATTGTCCCTGATGCTCCGCATTAACTGCAGCTTTCCCTGGAGACACTTTCCACGCCATGATCCCACAAGACAGGTGAAGTGTCCCGAAGTTCCCACATGGCAGAAGAATTGCAAGCAGCAGATGCCTATTCACAATGTTAAAAAAAAGCTTATAAATTCTGAAGAAGAGTCCTAAGGACTTGAAACGTTAACTCTGTTTTTTTTCTCTCTCCACAGATGCTGTTAGACCTGCTGAGTTTTTCCAGCATTTTCTCTTATTGTTTCAGATTTCCAGCATTTTCTGTTTTTGTTTCAGATTTCCAGCATCCGCAGTATTTTGCTTTTATCAGATAAACCTTAGATCTGCTCTGTGTTTATATCTTTATTAATTCGCTTACTGTTATATGAATGCTGACAGAACTTTTTAATTTTGCAGGTCATAATTTGAATGGATGCCCTAGTTTAGAGAGAGAAAAGAGAAAAATTCTCACAAAGCAATCACTTATCTTCTCCTCTGTGATGACCACTGTTGAATAGCTGGCAGTTTGTGCAACCTGTGGGATGTGAGTGTGTGGTTTGCAGCAGCGCTAACTCTGTAGGATGAGGTGAGGCAATAAATGTTGGTTATGAAACATGCTTAATAAAGACTGTTGGTGGGTGAGACATTAAACCAAGTCCCCAGCTGCCTGCTCAGGCGGATGTAACAAAATCCAATGGCACTATTTGGAAGAAGAGCAGTGGAGTTATCCTCAGTATCCTGGCCAATAAATTATTCAACATCACTAAATAAAAAGCAGATTATCTGATCATTATCACATCGCTGTCTGTCAGTTTGCTGAGTGAAAATTAACTTACATGTTTCCTGTATTACAACAACGATTCCACATCAAAAAGTACTTCTTTGGCTATAAAGCACTTTGAGATGTTCGGTACTCATGAAAAGCAATATATAAATGAAAGTTTTTCTTTCCTTTTGAAAGAGGGTCTGGTGAATGGAGCAGGATGTGAGGCTAGTATCTCATTTATAAGGATATGGCATTTGAAGATGCATTTTCTGACCTTGTCCACTGGTATGAGGTCATTAAACTTCTTCCTGCACTGCATCCAGGTCCTCATAACTAGATTGCTGACATTGACCATAACGGCTAATTGGTTCCAGTGCCTTTGTGATTTCTGCCTGGAAGGCTTTCTGGTCTGAAGGGAAGAGGATCTCTTTCCTCCTGTCCACCTCCTTCACAAAGGCTTCTGATGCTGCATCACAGAATCCAGAGACATGCTCTCTGACCTGTTGCAGCATTTCCACTCCTCTTTCTGTTCAGAGACCCTTCTCGAAAAACTTCGAGCACAGTTCCAACCAAAATGCATCTCACCTTTAAAAGGTGCAGGCTAGCTTTAAGTCATGAAGGCTGGATTTAAGTGGCACTAGTCTCTCATGAACTTTGAGCCCCTGCGGAGACATGCAGCAGTTCGCTTATCTCTGGACTGCACACCATAATCAATTAAATTAACAGGCAGCACAATTTTGTGTGCTGCCTGCATCACAACAAATGGGTGCAGATAAAACCCACATCACGATCCCCTTAGCTGATTACCGGCCTAACTCAAATTTTCTCCAAAGAGATTAAAATGTAACAGATAAAGGAAGCTTATGATAAATGCCAGATTTATGGTTCAACAGAGAACAAAACAGAATATAAAACATACAGAAAAGAACAGAAAACAGGAAATAAGAGGGACAAAGAGGATGTATGAGGATAGGGGTAACCTAAAAGAAAAACTAAAGTCTCATATAAGCATATGAATAGTAAAAGGGTAGTCAAAGGCAAAGTAGAGCTACTTAGGGACCAAAAAGGAAATCTTGTGAAAGCAGGGGGCATGGCGAAGGCATATATATGCATGACATATATAACTTGGGCCTGTTTTCACTAAAGAAGAGAATGCTGCCATTGTCACAGTACTGGGGGTGGTGGTAGAGAAATTGGACAGGGAAAATAGATAAAGAGGAAATAATTAAAAAAGAAAGGAATTCCAGAGTTTAAGGCCTAGCTGAAGGCAAGGGTGGTAATGTTGCAGTGATGAAAGTCACGGATATGCACAATGCCAAAACTGGTGGAGCACCAAGATCTCAGAGAGTTGTAGGGTTGGAACAGGTTAGAGAGGTAGAGAGGAGTGAGGCCAAGGAAAGATTTGAAAACAAGATGAGAATTTTAAAATTGAAGCATTGTCAGACAGAAATCAATGTAGATCAGCAAGCACAGGGTTGATGAGTCAATGGGATTTGGTACAATTTAGAATATGGGCAGCAGTTTCGGATGAGCTGAAGTTGATGGAGAGTGCAAAGTGGAAATTCAGTCAGCAGAGTACTGGAACAGTTGAGTCAAGAGGTAACAAAGACACAGAAGCAATATTTAGCGGCACATGGGTCATGTTATGGAGGTAGAAATAGTGATGCAGATGATGTGTGCTCAGAGCTCAGCTCAGAATCAAACAGAATGCCCAGATTATGAATGGTCTGAATCAGCCTCAGACAGTGACTTTGGCGAGCAATGGAGCTGGTGTCTTGGAAACAGAATTAGTGATTACTGAAGAAGCTGTCTCTGGTCTTCCCAATATTAAATAGGAGGAAGTGTCTGCTTCACCAGTACTAAATGTCAAACAATATCTAATTTGAGGATTGCTGAAAGAAAAAGACATTTCATCTTGCATTTATCAGGATAATTCGCAAGGATACCAATGTAAGGGAAAACAGCTAATTTATACTATATGAGAGGAGAGAGAGCAGATTGCTTGGCAAGTAGGCTCTGATTTGTAGAGGCATTGTCATTCATCATAAACTTACTTTTTCTGTTACATGTAATCTCTATGGAGAATGCGCCAGTTGATGGTGTCTGACAATTAACTCCCAAGCATTGTTTGAAATTTAAACCAGGCAGCTTAATTCTGATTGGCCTTTTTTTCAGCAATACTTAAGTTCTGTATGACCAAATGAATATCTAATTCATGTTACTTCCCACCCACCTGAGATAGACTTCCAGTGTCATAGATTGTGGTGGAAAAACACTTTAAAAAGTTAGAACTTTCAATGAACAGTAGAAAAACGCTGCATCGGATATTACCTATAGCTTCTAGTTCTTCAACAGATACACTGGACAACTTTCATACATAGGCCTGAATAAAGGGATACTGTTGAGATTTCTGGGCTGAATAGGGATTGTAATTCCACAGTTACCATCCTGTTCCACAGTTAATTACAGCAGGAGATAGAGCTCAGTTCAAGACCTTTGCTGTTAACCATTCTGGCCACACTCAGAGTATTAATGACACCATGATTGCTGGTTATCTTGTATACACAAGATAAGATCACACGGAGTTAGGGGTAATATATTAACTTGGATAGAGGATTGGCTAACCAACAGAGAGTCGGGATAAATGGGTCTTTTTCTGGATGGCAAGCTGTAACTAGTGGGGAGTCACAGGATTCAGTCTTTGCACCCCATCTAATTACAATCCATATTAATGACTTGGATTCAGGGATAGAAGGTACTATAGCTAAATTTGCAGATGATGCCAAAATAGGTGGGAATAAGTAAGTTGCAAGGAAGAAATAAAATATTTACAAATGGATATGGACAGGTTAGGTGAATGGGCCAAAATTTGGCAGATGGAGTTTAATGTTGATAAGTGTGAGGTTATCCATTTTGGTCGGAAGAATAAAAAGGTGACTTATTATTTAAATGGAGAGAAACTTCAGAATGTTTCAGTGCAGAGTGATCTGGGTGTCCTCATGCATGAATCGCTGAAAGCTAGTATGCAGGTACAGCAGGTAATAAGGAAGGCAAATGCAATTTTGGCATTTATTGCTAAAGGAATAGAGTATAAAAATAGGGAAGTGTTGTTGCAACTGTACAAGGCATTGGTGAGACCACACCTGGAGTACTGTGCACAGTTTTGGTCCCCTTACTTGAGGAAGGATGTGGTTACATTGGAGGCTGTTCAGAAGATATTCACTAGATTGATTCCAGAGATGCGAGACTTGTCTCATGAGGAGAGATTGAGCAGTTTAGGCCTATACTTGCTAGAGTTTAGAAGGATGAGAGGAGATATAATTGAAGTATATATGTTAAAGGGGTTAGACAAAGTAGACGTGGAGCAGATGTTTCCCCTTGTGGGGCATTCTAGAACAAGAGACCATAGATTTAGGTTAAGGGGTGGTAGATTTAAATCAGAGATGAGGAGGAATTATTTTTCTCAAAGGGTCATGAATCTGTGGAATTCACTACCTCAGAGTGCAATGGATGTCGGAATGCTGAATAAATTTAAGGAGGAGATAGACAGATTTTTAATTAGTAACAGGTTGAAAGGTTATGGGGAGAGGGTGGGAAATTGGAATTGAGGCTGAAATGAAATCAGCCATGATCGTATTGAATGGCAGGGCAGGCTTGAGGGGTTGAATTGCCTACTTCTGCTCCTAGTTCTTATGTTCTTATGTGACCAACATCTCCTATGATGATACCATCTTTCCCTTTTGTCACTTAGATGACTGCCTCAAGTTACTAAGTACGAGCACCATTCTTTCTAGTTTTTGGTATCAGAAAACACGTTTATTCAGTGGCCTTGTTACTAGTTTAATGTTATTCTATTCAATTTCCATCAATGGGTCGCTTTTGTGCCTTTGAATAGACAGCTATTTGAGGAAACTGCTTTATTGTAAGGGCAAAGAGTTAATAAACTAAAGTGTCATTTCAATAAAAGGAAAGAACTGCCTTAAAGGTGATATCATGACAATTCACTTTCGATATGATTGCAATGGATTTTTCTACATGACAACTTAAAGCAATGCTTTTCTAATGTCAGTGAATATAATTATACATCAGTGCAAAATGACCGAAACTATTACTAAAACTGTCAGCATGATGTCAGAACACTGTGTTTAACATCAGTACAAGTTACACCTGTCAGTATTTTTATGATAAAGGAATAACTTTTCCATCCATTTTCCTGGTGTACAATGTATTCATTGTTGCTCACAAGATGTAACTCTCCTTCATTGATCCCACCATCCAATTTTAAAGCTGAATGCCGGCATTTGCTATTTCAAATTTGTTCAACAACTACACATGACAAATACATGCTTACTGCCTTGATTAAACAATTATAGAAACAGATTTATTCATTGCTGTTTCATATAAATATCTATTGTTTTTGCAGAATGCCATTTGCTAACTATACTTACAAAATGTCAAATGCCCTTGAATAATTAGGTCCCAGCCTTGGTTGCATTGCAACCATGTCTAATAGACTCATAGATGTTTACAGCACAGAAGGAGGCCATTCGATCCATCGTGTCTGCACCGGCCAACAAAGATCTGACTATACTAATCCCCATTTTCCAGCACTTGGCCCATAGCCCTGGAAGCCATGGCAACGCAAGTGAATATCTAAAAACTTCTTAAATGTTACAAGAGTTTCTGACTCAACCATCCTTTCAGGCAGTGAGTTCCAGGCTCCCACCCCCTTCTAGGTGAAAAGATTTCTCCTCAACTCCCCTCTTAGTCTTCTACCTCTTACCTTAAATCTATGCCCCTGGTTATTGACCCCCTCTACTAATGGAAAAAGTGCCTTCCTATCCATCCTATCTATGCCCCTCATACACCTCTATCAGGTCCCCTCTCAACCTTTGCTGCTCCAAGGAAAACAACCCCACGTATTCAATCTTTCCTCATAGCTCAGACCCTCTAGACCAGGTAGCATCCTGCTAAATCTCCTCTGCACCCTCTCCAGTGCAATCACATCCTTCCTATGATGTGGTGACCGGAACTGCACGCAGTACTCCAGTTGTGGCCTAACCAGCATTTTATACAGTTCCAGCGTAACCTCCCTGCTCTTGTATTCTATGCCTCGGCTAATAAAGGCAAATATCCCATATGCCTTCTTAACCACTTTATCTACCTGCCCTGCTACCTTTAGGAATCTATGGACATGCACACCAAGGTCCCTCTGATCTTCAGTACTTTCCAGAGTCCTACCGTTCATAGTGTAATCCCTTGCCTTGTTAGCCCTCCCCAAATGCATTGCCTCACACTTTTTTGAGTTGAATTCCATTTGCCACTGCTCTGCCCACCAGACCAGTCCATTGATATCCTCCTGCAGTTTTGGCTATCCTCCTCACTATTTACCACCTACCAATTTTCATGTCATCCGTGAACTTTTTGATCATACATCCTACATTTAAGCCTAAATCATTTATGTACACCACAAACAGCAAAAGCCCCAACATCAAGCCCTGCAGAACCCCACTGGAAACAGACTTCCAGTCACAGAAACATCCATCTACCATCACCCTCTGCTTCCTGCCTCTCAGCCAATTTTGGATCCAACGTGCCACTTTGCCTTGGATCCCATTGACTATTACTTTCTTGGCCAGTCTGCCATGAGGAACCTTATCAAAAGCCTTGATAAAGTCCATGTAGACCACAACAAATGCATTACCCTCATCAACACTGCTGGTTACCTCCTCAAAAAATTCGATCAAATTTGTCAAAAATAACCTTCTCTTAACAAATCCATGCTGACCATCCCTGACTAATCCATGTCTCTTCAAGTGCAGATATATGCTGCCCTCAGAATTCTTTCTAGTAGCTTCCCTACTACTGAAGTTAGACTGACTGGCCTGTAATGTCCTCATCTATCCCTTCCTCCCTTTTTCAATAATGGGACAATGTTAGCAGTCTTCCAGTCCTCTAGCACCTCACCTGTGGCCAGAGAGGATTGAAAATTACTGCCAGGGCCCCAGATATCTCTTCCCTTGCCTCGCTCAACAGCCTGGGATACATCTCACTGGGCCTGCAGATGTATCCACTTTTAAGGCCATTAAATCCACTAGTCCTTCCTCTCTCTCTATGTTAATTTTCTCTAATATTTCACGTCCTCCACCCTGATATCTATACCTGCATCATCCTTATCCATTGTGAAGACTGACACAAAGTATTCATTGAGGACTGTACTTCCATGTCCTCCACGTCCACACATAGATTACATCTATGGTCCCTAATTGGCCCTATTCTTTCCCTAGTTGTTCGCTTGCTCTTTATATATTTAAAAAAACCCTTTGGGTTTTCCTTTATTCTACTCACGAATGCTTTCTCATGCACTCTTAGCTTTCCTAATTGCCTTTTTAAGTTCTCCCCTGCTCTTTTTATACTCCTCTAGGGATCGGGCCCTTGGTATCTGTCATAAGCTTCTCTTTTTTTTCTTAATCCTAATCTTTATGTCCCTTGACATTCAGGATTCTCCAAACTAGGTCTCCCGCTTTGTCTTTTTGGGAACATATTTGCTCTGTACTCTCGCTATTACCTCCTTGAATGCTTCCCACTGCTCTGACACGGTTTTATCTGCAAGTAGCTGCTCCCAGTCCACTTGGGCCAAATCATATCTCATCTTAGTAAAATTAGCCTTTCCCCAGTTTAGAACTTTTATTCCTGGCCCAATCTTAAACTTTTCCATAACTACCCTAAATCTAACTAAGTTATGGTCACTATCTCCAAAATGCTTCCTTACTGATACACCTTCCACCTGCCCAGGCTCATTTCCGAATATTAGGTCCAGATCTGCCCCTCCCTTGTTGGGCTTTCTACGTACTGGCTAAAAAAAGTTTTCCTGGATGCAATTTAAGAATTTTGCTCCCTCCCTACCTTGCACACTAAAACTGTCCCAGCTAATAATTAGGCAGTTAAAATCCACTACTGCCTTATTACTCTTACACTTCTCTGAAATGTGATTACATATTTGGTCCTCTATCTCTCCCTGACTGTTTGAAGGCCTATGGTATTTTGTGTATTTTACTTCTATCCATATGGCCTCATTTGATGATCCTTCCAAGATATCATCCCTCTTCACTGCTATAATTGATTCCTTGATCAATATTGTGAGCCCCCCTCCTCTTCTATTCCCCCTCTCTATCTTGTCTGAATACCCTATAACCAGAAATGTTGAGCTGCCCTTCTTTTAGCCAAGCCTCAGACACAACTATGATATCCTACTCCCATGTGCCTATCTTTGTCCTCAGCTCATCTGTCTTATTCCTCAGGCTCCTTGCATTAAAATATATTCCATTTAGCCTTGCTAACCTCACTTCTTTCTTATCTCACCTATGTTTCCTCTGCCCTGCAGACTCAGTTACTAGCATTTTAACTTCTAATTCCATCTCAGCCTCTCTCCCCTCTGAACTACTTTTCAGGATCCCATCCCCCTGCCAATTTAGTTTAAATCAGCCCCAACAGCATTAGCAAATCTCCCCATGAGAATGTTGGTCCCTTTCCTGTTCAGATGTAACCCGTCCAACTTGTACAGGTCCCACCTCCCTGAGAAATGATCCCAATGCCCAGGAATCTAAAGCCATCCCTCCTGCACCATCTCTCCAGCCACACATTCATCTGCTCTATCCTTCTGTTCCTATACTCAGTACTGTGTGGCACTGGGAGTATTCCAGAGATTACTAGTTTTGAAGTCCTGCTTTTCAATTTCCTACCTAACTCCCTGAAGTCTGCTTGCAGGATCTTGTTTCTCTTTCTCCTAAGTCATTGGTTCCAACATGGGCCACGGCCTCTGGCTGTTCACCTACCCCCTTCAGAATGCCCTGCAGCCGTTCCATGACATCCTTGACCCTGGCACCTGGGAAGCAACATACCATCCTGGAGTCACGTCTATGGCCACAGAAGTGCCTGTCCACTTCTCTCACTAACAAATCCCCTACCCCATTGCCCTTCCACACTTCTTCCTCCCGCCCCCCAACCCGAGCAGGTGGACCACCCACAGTGCCATGGCCTTGGCTCTGGTTGGCCTCCACAGAGGAACCGTCACTCTCACAGTTTTCCAAGGCCGAGGGGATTCCCTCACTGCCTGCTCAGTCCCTTTCTTCTGTCTGGCAGTCATCTACTCCCTCTCTGCTTGCACTTCCTAAGGCTGCAGCGTGACCATGTCCTCAAGTGTGCTATCCACGAACCTCTCAGCCTCGTGAATGCACTGTAGTGCTCCCAACCACCACTCAAGCTCCAAAACCCGCAGCTCAAGTTGGTCCAGTTAAGACCGCCTCAAGCATCTAGAATTTCCCATTTAGTGCAGGATGTGCAAACGACGGGACTGAGCTCCTTAGACATATCTTAACTAAGTAGAACATGGACCTTTGCTTTTATTTTACCCTTACCCCTACTTGAGTCTTCATGTTTAATACTCTCTCTCTCAAAGTCTCGCTGTTTTAACCTCTCTGTCCCAAAGTCTCACTGTTTTAACCTCTCTCTCCTGAAATTAAACTGAAGTCCCTGCCGCTCTCCACGCTCTTTTCAAACTGAAGGCCCTGCAGCTCTCTGCGCCCTTTTCAAACTGAAATCTCTGCCACTCTCCACATCCTTTTTAAACTAACGTCTCCGCCACTCTCCACATCCTTCTTATCTATTGTTTATATGTCTATTTTATCATACTCATTTATTTCTATTTCTGCTATCGATTCAACCATCTTGTTCCAAATGTAGTGGGCATTCAGATAAAGAGCCATTAATTCTGTCTTTTTACTATTTTTGCTTACTCTCACCTTATTTACTGGTGCATACTTATGTTTGTATGTTCTGTCACTTCTTGCCACACTCTGGCTATCATCGCCAGTATCATTACCCTGCACTATTGCCTTGTCTTTTCACTTTAACTTCCCAAATCTCCCCTCACATCAACCCTCTCCCCATTATTTAGTTTAAAGCCCTCTCTACAATCCTAGTTATATATTTCATCAGGAAACTGATGTCAGCATGGTTCATGTGAAGTCTGCTCCAACAGTGCAGCTACCTATTTCCCCAGTACTGGTGCCAGTGGCCCATGAGCCCTTGTGGCACTGAGTTCCACATTCTTACCATTCTCTATGTAAAGAAGTTTCTCCCAAATTCCCTATTGGATTTATTAGTGGTTATCTTATATTTTGGCCCCTAATTCTGATGTCACGCATATATGGAAAAATTTTCTCTACATCTACTCTATCAAACTCTTGCATTATCTGAAAAGTCTCCATCAGGTCACTTCTCAATCTTCTCTTTCCTAGAGAACAGAGCCCCAACCTGTTCAGTCTTTCCCAATAGTTATAGCCTAGTTGTTTGGATCTTCTCCAATGCTTCCACATCCTTTTTATAATATGAAGATCAGAACTGTTCAGTGTTCCAATGTGATCTAAACGATAGTCTATACAAGCTTAGCATAATTTCTCTGTTTTTTAATTATATCTCTCAAGAAATAAACCTCTATGCTTTGCTTTTTTATAGACTTATTAATCTGCATTGCTACTTTTTCCTCATTCTTTCATGGGATGTGAGCATCTCTGGCAAGGCCAGCATGTGTTGCTCATCCCTAATTGCCCTTGGGATGGTGGTTTTTCGTGATTTGTGTATCTGTGCCCACAGATTTCTCAATTCCTCTACCCCGTTTAGATGATTACTTTTCAAGGAGTATGTGGCCTCCTTATTCTTCCTACCAAAATATAGCAGCTCACACTTATCAGTATTGAAGTTCATTTATCAATTACATATCAATTCTGAAAGTGTATTAATGTCTTCCTGCATTTTGTTGCAGTCCTCTTCCATATTAACTATGCCTGCTGCTCCCCACACATTTGGTATCATTATCAAATTTTGAAATTGTTCTTTGAATTCCCAAATTCAAATAATTTTTGTAAACAGTGCACTAAAATAGACCTATCACCAGCCCTTGTAAAACACTACTTCCCACCATTTGTCAATCTGTTTTGTGGTGAGTTTATTTTGCATTTGCTGACTCTACATGTTCTGAATCGTCATGAGTCGACTATGTTGTGCCTTATCAAAGGCTTTTTGGAAATCCAAATACATTATATCCACTATATTACTCTTATCTACTGCTTCAGTTAGAGTTTTCAAAGCATTCAATAAGGTTGGTCAAGCATGATCCTCCCATTCAGTTCTTGCTGACTATTCTGTTATATTTCTCATTTCTCGATGATTACCTATGACATTTTTGAATAAAGATGCCATGATCTTTCCTATCACTGACATTGAGGTAATAGGTCTCTAGTTCCCTGGACTTGTTCTTGCTGGGTTTATAAATATGAGAATCAATTAGCTGTCCACCAGTCCTCTGTACTGCTCTCTTTGTACATGAAATTTCATAAACATGCAATAAGGCCTCTCCTATCTCTTCCCTAACTGCTTTTTATTTGCTTCTCCTCACCTAATTTCCCAGTCCACAAGTGCAAGGACCATCAATGCTGAGCACTACCACTTGTGTGAAATCGCCTTCTGGCCTTGATCGTGGGCGGTGGTCAGATTCCCGACCGCCCCCGCCAAGCGTGCCCAACGAGGGAAAAATCCTCCCCATTGTCTTCTGCAATAGTATTATATGGACCTATCAAATTTTCATGGAGAGCTCAAACCCTAATAATACAAACTACAGGGGGCGAGGGGGTGGAGAAGGTTGAGGGGCTGGGGGGCAAGGGGTGGGGGCGAGAGGGTGGGCAGGCAGGTTTTGAAGACCAGACAGGAATGAACAAAGGGGGTGGGGGTATCATCCTGAGGAGGGTGCCAGCAACCCCCAAGGGACATAGCCCCTCTCCCACCTTCCTTCCCACCCTATATCATCTAGGCCTTAAAAAATGGCTTGCCCACTTCCGTCCAACTGCCCACACCAGCCGTTTTTGGCTTTGGCAGTGTTCTATTCAGGTCAATGTGCATGCTAAGAAGCCTAATTGACCTTTATTTATTTACATATGGCTGGCAGGCTGCCAAATTCAACACCTGCCCACCTAGCATATTATGGGGATCACCTCAGGATTGGGCAAGCCATGGGCGGGAAAGTGGTGGGCTAGACACCCGACCAATTTTATGTATCCCCATCCTCCATCAAAAACATGCCTGGCGGGGACACGTCATTAATTCTGTTTCTCTCCACAATCACTGCCTGACCTGCTGAGCTTTACCAACATTTTCTGCTTTAATTTTGCATTTCCAGAATCTGCAGGATTTTACATTTGTATTAAATAACCTTAACTGATGCATGGATTTGTCTGGTCAGGTCATACCAATGATTGTTTCAATGCAGATACAACCTTAAATATTTCATATTTCCCTTAGAACTGGGAATTAACCATTGTTGGACCATAGGATTGGTCTTCATACATCCTATTGCATGTGTAGCACACCAGCTTCTGTTTTACAAGTCTCTTTGTTTCTGGCCAAAGAATCCATAAATCTTTGGTCTCCTGATATCATGGGTCACTTCTTTCTGAACAATGGCAGAGAATCTAAAAGGCACCTTGTTATGAAGCATGTGATAGATGATATTAAGGGACAGAACTAATAAAGGAACAGCTGGTGACAATGTGGCAGAGAGCCCAGAGCATTGCTGGCCACACTATGAAGACCCAGTTTCTACAGAACAGAACTGTGATAAGTTGATCAAATAAAGCACATTTTGGGGTGAAATGTTTGCCATTTTTTTCCTTTCTAAGGTTTTTTATTCAGATTATCTGTTTAACATTTATTTATTTCTTACTCTTTATATTAACATCATTTTTAATGAGGACACTCTATCACATACCCAGGTAGTGGTTATTCAAATAATAATTAAGAGTAGATGAACAAAACAGTGACAAATCTTCTGGTCAGCTTAGTCAGAGAAAGATTTTAATGTAAAGAAGATGTTTTCAATTTCTCATCATGCCTTACAAAAGTTATATTTAATTGAAAATAACAAAATGAACAACAAAATTCACAGCTAAAATGATTCTCAAATGATCACCTCATTTTAATAAAATAACCCCATATTTTCACAAAATAAACATAATTTAATCTATATCATAACTAAGAAGCAGCATCTTCTAACATTTTAAAATAAGAGAGATATTAATTCAAGATTAGTTTCATAGAATGGAATTAAAAGTTTTTTTTAGTGAGTGTAACTTAATCAGGGGAGCATTTCAAAGATTCTGAAATGTTTTACCGCTCTGACTTCAAACTACGTAGGTCACAGTATAGAGTATCCTCCCTTTTGTGATTGAAGGCAGTAGGCGGGTTTGTCATAGACAGCTGGGAATTTGGGTTTTACAGGTGACAGGTGATCTGCTTAAACTTGTATGCAATGGGAAAATGTAGGAAAGCTAAACAGCTGCTGATATTGGAGCACTGCCTCTTGAGGCAAGAGGAACGACAGATTGATGTATTAAGGCAGGATGGGTACCTGCATCATCATGTATTCTCTGGTGGCACTGAGGAATCAGCAAGGTCTCGGCAGCTTTCAGCAGCCATCTGACAGATACTGAAAGGACAAAATGATGCTGTCTGGATACAACAAGCAAGCCCATTTATTTATAGACAGCACTATGGTGTTCAGCATGACTGGCTACAAACTTGATTGGAAATTTTTATCGACTTCGGGATTATTCACAATAAATGCAGTTTGTAACACTAAAGATTGAATTAATTGTTTCGAAATAAGCACAATGATCAGAGTGTGAGAGGGCTTGGCTTAGTAATGGGCACAAAAAGAAAAAAATGTTTCATTTGTTAGCACTGTTACCTGGTTAGCTGAAATTGAGCCAGTTCTAGGAAAATAAATTGCAAACCCTCAGACTATCACTCTAACCTAATTGTTCTATTCTCTGCAATGCAATACATTTTATTCTAGTCTCCATTTGAGCTTCAGAAACCCTAAAGGTTGAGAATTTGTAATCCCAGTTAGATAGAGAGCCTTTACAAACACACGTATACTAGACCAACAGGGACACAGACATATACACATTCGACTCCGAAAGAATATGAATACATATTCATTACTATAGTGTTGTGTCCAGAAGAGATGACGGAAAATATATCTATACCATCTTGGCTACTTTACAAAATTACTATTTTTAAAAAAATAGACAAAGGTTTTACACTGACTGAAGCCTGACTAGCTAGGACTCACACAAAAGGAATTTCTAGTCTTCAGAAAACAGCTGGGACTTCAATTTCTTTAAAGAGGTTCTAATGTCCCATGTGACTATAAGAATCAAATTCCAAGAAAAAGCACAAAGACCCTTTACATTTCTAAGTCAGAGAACTGGCTAATGGAGACAATATGTCTGCGAGGATAAAGGGACCCTGAAATCTCTCAAACTCATTAATGGATGAAACAGTAACTATCTCAAGAATTCAGACCAGGAATATACAGCCTTTGTCCAAACCAAGGGGAAGAAGTGGAAGTTGTGTCACATGACTCACTCCCCCACACCCCCCCCCCCCCCACCTCCGCCCCATGCTGTTAGAACTTGTAATATTGCCTTGTGGAGCTAAACAAAGGCAGTCTGCCATCTTCCATCAACCAAGCAGCAGCAGAGCCAGAGCTCTGTCCAGGTTTAAATTGCATGGCCCTCAGCTACACTGTTTCTATAGGAATGTCTGAATTTCTGTACCAGTACCCACTACAAGACTCTACTTCTCTATATGTTTCTCCTATCGTGGAAGTCAGCGCTACATCAGCTTTAGCCTGCTAACCTCTCTGAAGGAATACACCACTGGACTTTTCACTCTGGACTCTGGACTCACATGAAACAATAATTCTTATTTTGTCTGTGGCCTTTGCCCTTTACCTCTTTCTTTCCCTTGTCCCTCTTTTGTTGTGTGAATGTACTAGTTTTCCATAGCAACATCCCCTCCCCATATTTTGAGTGTGTGTAAAATATCAAAACTTCATTCTTTTTACTACCTTTAAGATGAACTTCCTTCTGAACCAAAAAAGATGGCAGCTACAATTCACATGATCACAGCTTTGGCCCTTTGTTCTGGAAGCTACCAACAGCAGTTACAAGAACAAAATAATTCCTCTCAGCTAGTGGAATCTCCTACCTTATTGTACAGACCCCATGTAATCACAAAACCAGGGGACTTACACGGTGCAACTCGTTATGCCTGCAGAGCTGCTAACAGGCTCGTCTCATGCTTGGTAGTGTCCATGTCCATTTTAAAAGGGTACCACTGAAGAGACAAAGGGATGTCATTTGCATCTGATAAGCTCACCCTTCTAGTGGGGTCAGAGGGTCTTCCTAGCCAATGGCTTCCCAAATACCAGACCCGGTTTATAGATGGTAACTCTTTCATTAGCTAACGGCTGGCACATGAGATCAAAGCCAGCTCCAGACACTGGAGAAAAATCCCTTTTGAAGTCATTGTAGAGACAGAAGGTCATGTGATCCAAGTGATCTTTTTGAAATCTCTATATGCTTTTGAGAACTGAGAAATCCTCAGACTGCTGTTTTAACATCAACTAGAAAGGACTCCAGCCACCCGGCTGGGCAAGCAGCCAATTACCATCTCTCAACTCCTTGAAGCCTTCTTTATTTTAAAAGTCTCTGATGAATGCCTGTCAAGCGGCCTAAGCGCAGAAAGCCCATCATGTTTCAGCATCATTCAATTCAAGAATTTCCACTTTGTCATCTCCAAGCAGAAGCTCATTGGGAATGAACTCTGCCATGAAGGAAACACCGTCTGGAATTTGCCTTCCCGGACTTTGGAAATCATGTGAACTAATATCAGTTTCTGTGTTTCTTGTGTTGTTACTATCCATAGTTGTAAGCCTCTTTTTTTCCATCTCCCCCTGTGTGCGTGTGTGTGTGTGTGTAATGGAGTGGGACCACTCCTCTCCTGGCTTTTGAACTGAAATAAACTAATCTTCTGAGTTAATCATAACACAAATTTGCTGTGAGTTATTAGTAAAATGGATCACACAAATCAAGAATTTGAGAAAACACACCACAGCATACTTTAATATAATTCAAAACACCTTCTGCTTGCAGACAGTTGGTAAGAGGAAAGAAGTATTGTTTGCCTGTCTCTCTCTCTCGTCCATAACAGCCATTAGTGAACCAGATGGGCTTTTACAACAGTCAACAATGCTTTCGTGGTCACCATTAGATTAGCTTTTAATTCCAAGCTTATTAATAGAATTTAAATTCCATCAGCTGCCATGGTGGGACTTGAACCCATGTCCCCAGAGCATTAGCCTGGGCCACTGGATTACTAGTCCAGTAACATTACCACTACGTCACCACCTCACCAATTGGGCTGCTTTTTAGAAATTTCTGCTTTGAATATGTTTTGGGTTTTTTTTAAAGATTAATTTCCCTTTCGTTATAATATTTCTGGATTGAATGAGATATAAAAATATCAGTAGCCATGCAGTCTATGAAATCTGTTATTCAATTTTTTTTCAGCCATGGCAGCTTATCTTGATAATCCTAATGTCTCATCTCCTCTCCATGCCCCTTATCGCCCTTATTTTTCAAGTGAGCCTTTATTTCCTTTTAAAACTCTTCAATTGATTCTGTGTGGCTCTCAGAGTCAGTGAACTCCATATCCTCACTGCTACTTGTGTAAGTAACTGATCTAATCCGCAAGCTCCGCCTGTGCTGCAAACTTGCAATCTACTATTATGGGTCAATATTTGTTATATGTCATTACACCTGATTAAGAGTTTCTATGTAAGCCCTATGCTTGTATAAAAGATTTATTGCATGTACCTGGGTCATTATTTCAACATCTAATTGGTTATGCCTGAAATGTGATGCATTAATGAGTGCTTATGTTTTTCATTGATATAAACGTGATTTGATTAATTCAATGGACAACCAGTCTGCTTGGCTCTGAAGAAACGAGTAAAAATTAATGAATGATAAGCTTTTTTTTAGATGTAATCTAACAAAATGTAATATTTGGAGCGCATCAGCTAAAATATATAGTAATGCAAATTCACAATTTTGTATATGCATCAACAATTATGTGATTATCAGTATATATTTCTATGTGTTTTACATCTTCAATGAGATGTACTTTGTAATTTTCTTCCCAGGATTGATGCACACTGTATTGGTACATATATGAGCTTTTAAAATCATGTGTGACATACAAACAGGATGCAGATTAGATTAAACTCTATAACAATTTGTCACACAGTATAAAGAGGTGAATTCAAGCAATATAGACTAAATAATGCAAGGTACACAGAAAATGGTTGGTGCAATCAACACCTATGCTCACGCTAGTAATGTCCTTCCTATAGGAAGAAGTCACTTCAATAAAAATTTGTCATTGTCAACATATTATGCACAACTAGGAAAAGCTATTGGCTCTAAAAGTAAAATTCATGCATGTTTTATATATTTTAAATCTCTTTCTTGATTAAGGTCCTCAATTTTGTACATTTAGCGTAACACATTAAACTTTCATATTGCAGATTATAGACAAAGTACAGCCTTTGAATGCCAACAGCCATTTATCTGCCTAGACATAACACATCATAAGATGTTTTATACTCCTCTTGAGAGTTACTTCTTCCAAAATTAAGGAAGGATCTTCCTCTGCTCCTCTATCCCACTTTTTCTCTTTTACCCAGTCAAATTAGTGCTTAATACTGATTTTAAAAGTTATAGGGTTGGATTTTTAGGGAGGGCGTACGGCTTGCACCTACTTCCACCACCACCACCACCACGACACCCCAGCCACCACCAACCAAATGAAAAGTGAGTTCAAAACCAACCGACCTTAAAAAAGCCTGCCCTACAGCAATAACACACTTCTAGCAGCTTAAACAGGCTGAGTGGGCTTTCCGCCCTGCAGTAGGAGGAAGTCCTGCCCTCGACAGCTGCCAGCCAACATTGGTTGGCCAATAGGCCTTAACAGTCCCAACAGTGCCAGAACTCAGTAATGGGTAAAAAAGGAGGGAGGGAAAAAAAAGGGGATTGCAGACTGGTGAGCCTAATATCAGTGGTTGAGAAAATGCTAGAGTCTTTCATAAAGGATGTGATAACAGGACACTTAGAAAATATCAACAGGATTAGGCAAAGCCAACATGGATTTACAAAAGGGAAATCATATTTGACAAACCTACTGGAGTGTTTTGAGGGCATAACTAGCAGAATAGATAAGGGAGAACCAGTGGTGTATTTGGATTTTCAGAAAGCTTTTGATAAAGTCCCATGTTGTAGGGTGGCTGAGTTGTGCTATTAATGATAGAGTTGACCTGCAGACACTTCTTGGGTGGAAACATTCTTTACAATATACTCAGCAGCAGCTACACGTGTGCTTCTAACTATCTTCACACTGTCTCCTGAGGTAGCCCATGCTACTCTCCTATTGGTTACTACAGATCATGTGATCTCTCCTAACAAGTATTATTCTTACAGGTGCATTACACACTAAATAAAACAAAATTACTATATCCCACATAAGAGGTTAGTGTGCAAAATTAAAGAACATGGGATTGGGGAGAATAAAGTGGCATGGATTGGGAATTGGTTAGCAGACAGGAAACAAAGAGTAGGAATAAATGGTTCCTTTTCAGAATGGCAGGAGGTGGCTAGTGGAGTACTGAGTGCTTGGGCCCCAACTATTCCAAATGGTGACGAGGATATTAAGAGGCTTCAAGGCGATTTAGCCAAATTGAGTAAGTGGGCAAATACATGGCAGATGCAGTATAACATGGATAATTGTGAAGTTATCCACTTTGAAAAACAGAATGGCAGAGTATTATTTAAATGGGATTGGGAAATGTTGATGTACAAAGGGAGCTGGGTGCCCTTGTACACCAATCACTGAAAGCAAGCATGCAAGTGCAGCAAGCAGTTAAGAAAGCAAATGGTATGTTGGCCTTCATTGCAGGAGGACTTGAGTACAGCAACAAGGATGTCTTACTGCAGCCATAGTTGAAACCACACCTGGACTATTGTGTGCAGTTTTGGTCTCCTTACCCAAGAAAGGATATTCTTGCCATAAAGGAAGTGCAGCAAAGGTTCACCAGACTGATTCCTGGGATGGCAGGATTGTTGTATGAGGAGAGATTGGGCCAACTAGGCCTGTATTCACTGGAGTTTCAAAGAATGATAGCGGATCTCATTGAAACGTATAAAATTCTGACAGGGATGGACAGACTGGATGCAGGGATGATGTTTCCTCTGGCTAGAGGGTCTAGAATAAAGGGCCACAGTCTCAGATATGGGGTAGGACATTTAGGACTGAGATGAGGAGAAACTTCTTCACTCAGAGGGCGGTGAACCTGTGGAATTCTCTCCCACAGAAGGCTGTGGAGGCCAAGTCACTAAATATATTTAAGAAAGAAATAGATAGATTTCTAGACTCTAAAGGCATCAAAGGGTATGGGGAGAGAACGAGAGTATGGCGTTGAGATAGAGAATCAGCCATGATCATATTGAATGATGGAGCAGGCTTGAAGGGCCTAATTACCTACTCCTGCTCCTATTTTCTAGGTTCCTGCTTATATGCTGCTGTGTCTGCCCAGGAAAAAGACATGGCTACTGGGTAGAGATAGGTCTGACGTTTTGGACAGGGAAATATCAGAGTGCCTAGGAAGATTAACTAGGGAGTGGGGGAGGGAGCGGGTTTTACAAGCCAGACAAAAAAAGAATAAGTGGAGGTTAACAACTTTGGGGGTGCCCAGGTATCACACAGGGCAACCCCTGAATAATATCCCCTCCTTCCTTCCCACCTTTTCAACAAAGATGATTAAAAAACAACCTTCCCACTCTCGCCCGCTTGCCACAGCCCAGTGTATTATGGCAGTGGAGGAAGATTGAGGGCATATTGCCCACTTAAGGCCCCTGTAGGCCTAAGGATGGAAGCCTAGTGAGCAGCTTACCCACCGCCCTTATTATGGGGACCAAGTCAGGGGAGTAGGAGGTGAGCTAGCCACCCATCATAATTTACATGCCCTGCCCACACCCCCCCCACCCCCCACCCCACCCCCACTGAAAACAAACACAGCAGGGGGCTATAAACTCCAGCACATGATTTTAATTTTTTTCCAAACTGCAAACCATTCCTTGTTCATAGAAGCATCTATTATTGTTTAATTGTTTTCTTGTATTACAGATAATCCTTCACCACTATGATACATGAAAGTGCTTAGTACATTCCGATATCTAGCACTTGCTCTGTCAAGAAATATAACATTTAGATTATGCATACACAGTATGGGATATTATTTATTGGCAAGGGCTGTGGATTCTAATGATCTTGAAGAAAATGATAGTCTCTGCTAGCCACATAATCTTGTTAACCATGCTCCACAATGACTTTCCATCATCCAGCTGTCATAATTAATCTCCAACATGTCAAGAATATGCAATGTTTTCACAAGAGTTAGGATACAACAAAGATCAACAGTACTTAAGAAGTGCATAGTGTCAGAGGCCAGTGTAAGCATCAAAATCCAATTTAACGGTGTTACGTATTCACTCTATTATTATCCTGATGGTAGGGCAAGCCCAATTTAAAGATTAGACATTGCAGCCATGAACAGATTCAACTGTCTTTGTCACCTAGCTAAGGGAATGTGGCAGTCATTAAAAAGAGCACACATGCCTATAGATTACAGTAGATTCATGAATTACATAACAGCAATTTAGCAGATAATTTTCTTTCCCTAAACTGCAAAGAATAAAAGAGTTATGGATGCTGCCAGATTAACTAGCACATGGGGCAGAATATTGCCGTCGGTGTGTGGGGGTGGGCCCAACATGCTGACGCATAAAATGACGAGTGATGACTGTCGGGCGTGAGTCATTTCGATATTGCGTTCAGTGGGCACGTGCCAGGGGTGGCTCAGTTAGGTCATTATAGGTCTAGGTCATTAGTATATATCAGGAAGAGCAAGGGTCCCAACACTAACCCCCAGCGGAAATCTTCCTCCAATCTGAAAAACAATCATTTATCACTACTCTCTGTTTCCCCGTCACAGAGCCAATTTCTTATCCAAGTGCCTACTTTCCCTTTTATTTCATGACCTAGAATTTTGCTTGCAAATCTGTTGTGTGGCACTGTGACAAATGCATTTATCAACCTTCTCTGTTACCTTCTCAAAAAACTACACACAGAAGTTAGTTAAACATGATTTTCCCTCGATGAATCCATGCTGGCTTTCCTTAACAATCCTGCACTTGTCGAAGTGATTATTGATTTTATCCCATACTATAGTTTCCGGAAGTTTCCTTACCACTGAGGTCAAACAGACTGGCCTGTAGTTGTCAGCTTTATCCTTGCACTTCTTTCTGAACAAGGGTGTAACATTCACAGTTTTCCAGTTCTCTAGCACCTCCCCTGTGTCTAAGGAAGACTAGAAGATTATCACTCATGCCTCTGCAATTTCCACTCTCACTGTCCTCAGTACCCTTGGATGCATCTCATCCAGTCCTCGTACCTTATCTATTTTAATAAAGATAGCCTTTTCAACACCTCCTTCCTCTCAATTATAAGTTTTTCTAGTGTACCAGTGTATTAATTATAGTTCTGATGAATGTAGGACTGTAGCTTTAGGCATAATCCTGTGTTGTAAGATCACATGATATGTGTAAACCAATGATTTAGCAGCACAGTGAACCACTTGGAGGGAGTTCTTCTTTAGTTATAAGTTGTATGCACACATGTAGCTGCTTGTAAATAAAGTTCAATATTTCCACCATGAAAAGTTGCCTGGAAAATCAACATTACAACAAACTGGTAATGAGGATAAATCAGATCCAGTACTGTCCCTTGCCCAGCGATTGTATCTAAGATAATTAAAAAGAAAGGAAGATATACTCATCCGAGATGCCACAGCTTGGCAGAATCGATACCTTTGAACCAACCACAGATGACTGGTCTCAATACACAGAACGTCTTGTATTCTACTGTCAAGCCAAGGAAATCGTGGGGGAGGAAAAGAGGAGAGCCATTCTCCTGAGTATTTGTGAGAGCAAAGCCTACATTTTAATATGAAGCTTGACGGCCTCCAGTGCCCCAGATTTGAAGACCTTCAGTGAATTAGTAGATCTCATTAAGGAATACTTCCAACCCAACCCCTTAGTCACAATGCAGAGGTTCAGGTTCAATTCACAGAACAGAGTCCCTGGGTTGATCATTGCTACATCCATGACGAAATTAAAACAACTAACGAAATATCACGATTTCAGTGAAACCCTGAATGACATGCTCAGGGATCGTTTGGTCTGTGGCATGTAGGAGGATGCTATTCAGCGAAGATTGCTGGCTGAAGTGGATATTGATTTTAAGAAAGCATTAGAAATAGAGCTTGCATTGGAAAGCACTGTAAGGGATTCATAAGTGATTTAAGGTGTGCAAAATGGCACCGTTCTCCTAGTTGGGTGGGAACAGTCAGTGGAAAGTGGCACAAAAAGCCACGACTCCGCCGTGAAGCAGGAAACAGCCCCCGCTAACCAAAAATTTAGAAATAACAGCTTAGCAGCAAATTCGTAAACTAATCTTTTTTGACATGGAAACAATCATACTCCTAACAATTGGCAATTTAAAAAGGTGGATTGTTATTTTTGTCACAAATCATTGCAAAGCGAGATTCAAACAGGCTTCCAGGCAACAAACGAAGTCCAATGAAGTATATAGTGTGGAAGAGTCAGGAACAACCAATTCTGACATTTATTCCTTATTCAACATGAAAGTTGGGAAAACAGAGCCAATTACTGTCACATTGCAAGTGAATGGTAAACCCTTAAAAATGGAAGTAGACACTGGTGCTTCTACCACTGTAGTAGGAGAACACACTTCAGATATTTAAATAAAGGTGCTCAACAATTAAATTTAGAACAAACTTCTGCCAAGTTGAAAATGTACACAGGCAAAGAAATCCAGGTAAAAGAGTAAAAGAGTAACTGTTCATTATAGACACCAATTGGCACAGCTACCAGTGATGGTGGTAGAAGGTGAAGGACCAAGCCTTCAAATGTCATGATTGGCTGCAAGAGATTAAATTAAACTGGTCCAAAATCTTCCAGTTGCGAGCAGGATTGCCAGAGTTGCTAAAAAAAAGACACCGTCTTCAAGGATGAACTGGGAAAAATCCAAGGCCCACAACCAAGATTTACATGGACCCAGAAGCAATTCCTCACTTTTTGAAAGCAAGGTGCAAACACCCTGAGAGAGAAGATTGACGCTGAGTTGAACTGCTAGAGATGCTGGTTGTCATGAAAGCAGTTCAGTTCTCAGAGTGGGCAGCACCTATAGTCCTTGTCCTAAAACCGGATCAGACCATCCAGATCTTGGGGGACTATAAACTAACAGTCAACAAAGCAGCCAAACTGGACAAGTAACCTATTCCCAAGATTGAAGACCCCTATGCCAAATTAGCAGGAGGGACAACATACACAAAGCTTGGCATGAGTCACGCATATCAGCAATCGAACTGGATGATGCCTCCTGAGTGTTTGTGACCATAAGCACCCACAAAGGGTTTTAACAATACACATGCCTGCCCTTCTGTGTTTCTTTGGCCTGTGCCATTTTTTAGAAGATGATGGACAGCTTGCAACAAGGACTATCTCAAGTTGTGGTCTACCTGGATGATGTACTAATAACTGGATTCTCGGAAAAGGAACACTTAGCTAAACTAGAGGAAGCCCTGAAATGATTTTTAGAAGCAGGAGTGTGCCTAAAGAAGGAAAAATGAACTTTTCAGGCAAATGAAGTCATTTATTTGGGGCACTGGGTAGATGCCCAAGGGTTACACCCTGTTGAAGAGAGGGTTAAAGCAATCAGGGAGGCACCTGCACCTAAGAATGCCTCCGAACCTAAAGTATTTTTAGGGACAGTAAATTATTATGGCCAATTTCTACTAAATTTATTTAAGGTTCTAGCCCCTCTACATTCACTGCTAAAGAAAATCCAGCATTGGGTTTGGAAATCACCCCAAGAAGAATCCATCATGAAAGTAAAACAGCTCTTGCACTCTTCAAATTTGTTAGTGCAGTATGACTCGACAAAGGAATTGGTACTAACCAGCAATGCGTCCCCCTAAGGAGTGGAAGCAGTACTATCTCACAAGATGGACGTTGGTTCAGAGAGGCCAATAGGTTGTATATTCAGGACACTTACCACAGCTGAAAAAGGATATTCACAAATCAAAAAGGAAGGATTGTCAGTTATTTTTGGCGTAAACAAAATTACATCAACCCGTGCTTGGGCAACATTTCACGATAGTATCAGATCATAGACCACTTTTGGGTCTCTTTAGCGAGGAAAAGGCTATTCCTCCCATAGCTTCTACGCGAATTCAAGATGGGCCCTAATTTTGGCGACATATGAATCGCTGTGCATAGACTAGGGATTCATGGAGCCAATGACAATGCCCTAAGTCATCCTCTTTTGCACGAGAACAAATATCATGTCCCAATTCCCAAGAACTCGTATTAGTGAAGAATTTCCTGGATTGCTCACCAGTCTGTGCCAGACAGATAAGAAACTGGACAAATTGTGATCCAGTCCTGTCCCAAATGAGAGCCCAAGTGTTACATGGTTGGTCCCAGGAACAAGTCTCTGATGAATTGAAGCCATTTTTCAACTGAAGACACAAGACGAGCAGCCAAGATGGTATCCTATTACGGGGTGCATGAGCAGTAGTTCCTTCACAAGGAAGAGAACCACTCTTAGTAGAGCTACACAGTCCCCATCCGATAATTTCACGAATGAAGACAATAGTGCTAAGTTATCTTTGGTGGCCGGGAATGGACAGTGATATTGAGAAGGTGGTAAAACACTGGGCAGAATCTTTAGCTCGGTGTGCGGGTGTGCACCCAACCCAATTGGACACAAAACCACACAAGAGACGTTGGACGAGTGTCCCAACATCATCCTGCAATCTTGTGATATTTCAGTCAGCAGGTGCACGTGAGTGTCGGAAGTGCGCCTGATGACAATGAAGAAGACAATTAAAGTTTCAGTGTCTCTGAATTTTTGTTACAGTTAGTGTACGGGTAAATCTGCCAGGCGGACTTTGCATTTTTGATTAAAGCTCGTCAAAGGGCAGGTTGAGGTTTCCGTTATTAAATTTTTTTTTAAAGTATGGACAGAATTTTCATCACATATATGTTAAGGTGATTGATTGTGATACGTAAACATTTTTTTCCGGATTTTAAAATCTTTATTTAGTTGTTTTGAAGTCTTCAGCTCCCTGAGGCAGCTCTCTGCCTTCAGGGAGCTTTCATTCAGCACTCGCCCGCCCCCACATTTACATCATTGCCCGCCCTCCAATCGCCCCCATCCCAGCAGCGCTGAGCATTTCAGCACGCACTTCGTTAACAGCCAGCCAATGTGAAATCGCAGTTGGGAGCAATCGTGGGCAGCCATCCGTTCCCCAGCTGCTCCCTAGCCCGCCAATCGTGCCCGCACACCAAACTAAAAATCCTGCCCACTATGTGCAATGCCAACAGCTACGAAAGTTGCCGATGGCAGCCCCATTACACCCACGGGACTGGACTGGTAGACCCTGGTGAAATTGCACATAAATTATGTTGGTCCTTTTCTTTGAACCTTGTTTCTACTGATTATAAATGCTCATTCCAAGTAGTTAGACAGTTATGAGGTTAAGTTGCCAACTTCAGGCTCTACTATAGAAAAATTACGCCAAAGCTTTGCTATCCATGGATTGCCAGAGGTAATCATCTCAGACAATGGTGCTGCCTTTACAAGCACTGAATTTCAAAGATTTGTCAGCCTAAATGGTATCAACCACGTGAAGGCTGCACCATACCATCTGTCACCTAATGGATGGCAGAAAGAGCAATACAAACTTTTAAGACAGGCATGAAAAAGTGAACAGGTGAATCACTGGAAACTAAACTTGTTTGTTTCCTATTTCACCATAGAACAACACCCACCACCCTCCCACACTACTACAGGTGCAACACTTGCAGGACTGCTATGAGGCCCCGCTTTTGAACAAGACTAAGCCTGATACCTCCCAATTTCGAGGGGGAGTTGGAGAAAAGTCAAAGGAACCAAAAAGCGACTCATGATTTGCATAGTCATGAGTGACAATTTACTGTTGGAGTAGCAGTATATGTAAGGAACTTCGGTGCAGGACCGAAGCAGTTACCTGGTCAAGTAGGCTCTGTGACCGGACGATTGTCATAGCACGTGGAAGTGGAGGGCCGGATCACCCATAAATGTGGTCATTTAAGAAGAAGATACCCCAACAAAATGACGTTCCACCTGTAACCAATGCTGAACCTTCAGGGAGTTTTCATTCAGCACTCGCCCGCCCCCACATTTACATCATTGCCCGCCCTCCAATCGCCCCCATCCCAGCAGCGCTGAGCATTTCAGCACTCACCTGTACTTCCTGTTGAAGTTGTTCAACCAAGGGTAAACATTCCAATGCCTCTGTCAAAGTGGAAGACTCTAAACTGCCTGTGCCTAATGAGGTGACTGATGTTAATGCGGTTCTAGAGAATGTGGTTCCCGCAAAAGAATCGGAAGTTGTGGAGCTACAACGTTCCACATGGATCAGGAAACCACCTGAAAGACTGAACTTGTAACTTCATGATCTGTGTAAATATTGTAATGTCATGAGATAAATATCCGTTTAAATACAAAATGTACAGGAAAGTTAAAGGGTGAGGAATGTAATAATTATAGTTCCGATAAATGTAGGACTGTAGCTTTAAGAATAGTCCTGTGTTGTAATATCACATGATCTGTGTAAACCAATGGGTTAGCAGTGCATTGAACCTCTAAGAGAGAGTTTGTCTTTAGTTATAGTGTTTGATGCACACATGTAGTTGCTGCTGCTGTCTTGTAAATAAAGTTCATTGTTTCCACCAAGAAAAGTTGCCTGGAAAGGCAGCTCTATAACAACCAGTTACCTCTTCTCTCATCTTGGCCTGGGTAGCAAGTTCTTCCTTTGTTCTGACCAAGTGAGTTTTTTGGAGGATGTTTTATAAGATTGTTTTAACTGTGTAACTTTAATCTTGTGTGCTTAAATGTTTTTCTCTTCTTGCAAATAAATCTTTAAATTTTAAAATCTTAAAAATGTTACTGGGACTCTATGCTTCTGGGATCAGTAGTTCTTTCCCACACTTTCAAAATACAAAGACAAAAGGTAATGGGATCTGGCTTGCTCAGCAAATAACATCAGCTATGGTCGTCATGGTGGGCGTGCCTGTACCGCAAGGATTGCAGTGATTCAAGAAGGTGGCTCACCATCACCTTCTCAAGGACAGTTAGGGATTGGCAATGCCAATGACATTCATATCCTATGAATGAACAAAAATAAAAGAAGCTATACTTAAAATTCTTTAATGGAAGTGACACCAAGCAATTCCTTATAGGAACGACAATTGGTCCCACAACAATTGACTACCAGTAGGAAATTTCAAATCACCAGTCTCTTCTTAGCATTTGCCTGCCTTTGGGGGTCAAGAACCCACCCTGAGAAAGACTGTCAAGGTGCCATCTTGATTTTCTTGGCACTCCTTGGGACAGATGCCAAGAAAGTGTCACAAAAGGCACAAGCGTGAACCATCTTGTTCTTAATGGCTCCAATTTCAACATTAGGAAGCCAGAATTCCACCCCCCAAACACATTTCCAGTGGCAGAGGAGAACCCCTCTCTGTGAAATAAGCCTCGGCAGTCTTAATGTTTTATTTCAGAATTGAATTTAAGTTCCAACAGCTTTGGTGGTGGAATTTGAACTCTTGGTTCTGAAGCATTAGTGCAGGCTTCTGAATTAGTCTAGTAACATTACCACTAAACTACTGTTCCCGATAATGTGCTTTAATTGCACTTTGTAAATTATACATGCAAGCATATAAGCCAATTTAGGAAGTCAACAGTGAGATAGCATTGTGCCAATTATGACTCTTTCCTTGTTTAATGTCTTAGGAATCTTTATATATTTTTATTATTGAAGCTCACAAAACTGTCACTTTAAACTGAGTAATGCAGGCTTGGTTGGTAGAGAATCTATATTCACATTGCTGGTTAAAGTTTGAAGATAGATTCAGATGCCTCAGTAACTGCTGTAAAAGCTGATTGGTTTCAACAAAACAGCAAAGGGTTCTGAGAGGTTAAGTGCTAGAACAGACAGATAGCAAATAGTTAAAAGCAAAATGCTGCCAATGCTGGAAATCTGAAACAAAAACAGAAAATTCTGGAAAAACTCAGCAGGTTAGACAGCATCTGTGGAGAGAGAAACAGAGTTAACGTTTCGAGTCTGTATGACCCTTCTTCAGAGCTCTGAAAAAGGGTCATCAGGGCTTCAAACATTAACTCTGTTTCTCTCTCCACAGGTGCTGTCAGACTTGCTGAATTTTTCCAGCATTTTCTGTGCTTGTTTCAGATATCAAATAGTCTTTGATTCTCATTGGGGCCATTATATGGTTGCTGTTTCAGAATTGAGCCTTCAGAGAAGGTGAAATATACTTTTAGAAGTGCGCTGAACAGGCCTCTGATGCCATTTCCAGTTCCAGCCATCTCACGACCTGGAAGCGGATGGGACGGTGGGTGCATGTTCAGGGGGTGGAGTTTCTGCTAAGAAAATAAAAACAGAATACTGTGGATACTGAATAATTTTTTTTAAGTTGTTCATGGGATATGGGTGTCACCGGCTGGGCCAGCGTTTATTGCCCATCCCCAACTGATCTTGAGAAGACGCTGGTGAGCTGCCTTCTTGATCAGCTGCAGTCCATATGATGTAGGTACAGCCACAGTACTGTTAGGAAGGGAGTTCCAGGATTTTGACCCAGCGACAGTGAAAGAATGACGATATATTTCCAAGTCAGAATGGTGACTGTCTTGGAGGGGAGCTTCCAGGTGGTGTCTGCTGCCCTTGTCCTTCTAGATGGTGGTGGTTGTGGGTTTGGAAGGTGCTGTCTATGGAGCTTTGGTGAGTTCTTGCAGCGCATCTTGTAGATGGTACATACTGCTGCCACTGTGCACCGGTGGTGGAGGGAGTGAATATTTGTGGATGGGGTGCCGATCAAGCAGGTTACTTTGTCCTGGATGGTGTCAAGCTTCTTGACTGTTGTTAGAGCTTCACTCAACTAAGCAAGTGGGGAGTATCCCATCACAACCCTGGCTTGAGCCTTGTAGATGGCAGACAGGCTTTGGGGGCTCAGGAAGTGACTTACTCGCTGCAGGATTCCTGGCCTCTGACATGCTTTTAGCTATGGTATTTATATAGCTAGTCCAGTTCAATTTTTGCTCAATGGTAAGCCCCAGGATGTTGATGGTGGGGTTTCAGTGATGGTAATGCCATTGAATGTCAAGGGGCATGGTTAGGTTCTCTCTTGTTGAGATGGTCTTTGCCTGGCACTTGCATGGCAAGAATGCTTCTTGCCCTGGATATTGTCCAGGTCTTGCTGCATTTGGACATGGACTGCTTCAGCATCTGAGGAGCCGTGAATATTGCTGAATATTGTGCAATCATCAGCGAACATCCCCACTTCTGACATTATGATGGAAGGAAGGTCACTGTTGAAGCAACTAAAGATGGTTGGGCCTAGGACACTACCCTGAGCAACTCCTGCAGTGATGTCCTGGAGCTGAGAGGATTGACCTCCAACAACCACAGCCATCTTCCTTTGTGCTAGGTATGACTCCAATCAGTGGAGAGTTTTCCCCTGATTCCCATTGACTCCAGTGTTGCTAGGGCTCCTTCATGCCACAGTTGGTAGAATGCAGTCTTGCTGTCAGGGGCAGTCACTCTCACCTCACCACAAGTCAGCTCCAAAGAAGAATCAAATTGGACTGTTTTTCCACAGGTGCTGCCAGGCCTGCTGAGTTTTTCCAGCATTTCCTGTGTTTATTCTGCAAAAGGACAGAACCATCCAAAGTCTGGGTTCCGGGAGTGGGTGTTCCAGTGGGGCTGGCGGGGGGTGGGGGGCAATTCCAGGGGGGTTCAGCGGGGGAGTGTGTGTGGTCTGGGCATCAGGTGGCCAATGGGGGTAGTCAGGGAGGATGGGGATATGTCAAGGGATTGGGGTAAATTTCTGTGACACTGGAAATTTTAAGGCAGGTATGTTCACTAGAGGCTGGCCCATATAGTACCTTCAATTAAATCACACTGCAGGGACTAAGTTAAATTTCCAAATGCGAGAAGCAGCTGCAGGGCGAGACTTGGTTGAACTTCTATCTGGAAAAATTCCCTAAACCTGCTTGATTGCTTCATGTCTTTGCTGCAAGCACAAACACTGCTGGCTGAGAGTTATTTTAGCTTCATTCCATAACAGTTGAACACCAATGACGTCAGCTGAATGGTTGCAGGCAAATAAATATTCACAATTGATGTGGTTTGAATGCTGTGTGAATTCATTTCAGGTCAGTGATTTCACTTAATCACTATCAGATGTCAAATGATTTTTTTTCTATTCATTCATAGGATGTGGGCTTCACTGGCAGGGCCAGCATTTATTACCCATTCCTAATTACCCTTGAGAAGGAGTTGGTGAGCTGTCTTCTTGAACCGCTGCAGTCCATGTGGTGTAGGTACATCCACAGTGCTGTTAGGAAGGGTGTTCCAGGATTTTGACCCAGCGACAGTGAAGGAATGGCAATGTATTCCCAAGTCAGGATGGTGAGTGACTTGAGGGGAACTTCCAGGTGGTGATATTCCCACGTATCTGCTGCCCTTGTCCTTCTAGATGGTGGTGGTCATGGATTTGGAAGGTGCTGTCGAAGGAGCCTTGGTGAGTTCCTGCAGTGCATCTTGTAGATAGTACACACTGCTACTGTGCGTTGGCAGTGGAGGGAGTGACTGTTTGTGGATATGGTGCCAATCAAGCAGGCTGCTTTGTCCTGGATGGTGTCAAGCTTCTTGAATGTTGTCGGGAGCTGAACTCATCCAGGCAAGTGGGCAGTATTCCATCACACTCCTCACCTGTGCCTTGTCGAAGATGGACAGGCTTTGACAAGTCAGGAGGTGAGTTAGTCATCACACGTTTCCAAGCCTCTGACCTGCTCTTGTAGCCATAGTATTTATGTGGCTAGTCCAGTTCAGACTCTGCTCAGTGATAAGCCCCAGGATGTTGATAGTGGGGGATTCAGTGATGTAATGCCAGAGTGAATCGCACTGGCTGAAGACGGAAATCTGTGATGCTAGGATCCTCCAGAGGAGAGCAGGTCAGAGATCCACTTAGCACTTCTGGTTGAACATTGTAGCAAATGCTTCAGCCTTATATTTTGCACTGATGTGCTGGGCTCCCCCATTATTAAGGATGGGGATATTTGTGGAGCCTCCTCGTCCAGTGAGTTGTTTAAATGTCCACCACCATTCACAACTGGATGTGTCAGGACTGCAAAGCTAAGTTCTGATCTGTTGATTGTGGGATTGTTCAGCCTTGTCTATCACTTGCTGCTTATGCTGTTTGGCATGCAACTAGTCCTGTGTTATAGCTTTACCAGGTTGACACTTCATTTTTGGGTATGCCTGATGCTGCTCCTGGCATGCCCTCCTGACCCTTCATTGAACCAGTGTTGATTCCCTGGCTTGATGGTAACAGTAGATTGGGGGATATCCCGGGCCATGAAGTTACAGATTGTGTTTGAGTATAATTCTGCTGCTGCTGATGGCCCACAGTGCCTTATGGATGCCCAGTCTTGAATTGCTGGATCTGCTCAAAATCTATCCCATTTAGCACAGTGCTAGTGTCACACAATATGATGGAGGGTATTCTCAATGTGAAGGTGGGACTTCGTCGCCACAATGACTGTGCGGTGGTCATTCCTTCCGATACCATCATGGACAGATGCACCTGCGACAGGTAGGTTAGTGAGGATGAGGTCAAGTATGTTTTTTTCCTTTGTTGGTTCCCTCACCACCTGCCACAGACCCAGTCTAGCAGTTATGTCGTTTAAGACTCGGCCAGCTCGGTCAGTAGTGGTGCTACCGAGCCACTCTTGGTGATGGACATTAAAGTCCCCCACCCAGAGTTTATTCTGTGCCCTTGCCACCTTCAGTACTTCCTCCAAGTGGTGTTCAACATGGAGGAGTACTGATCCATCAGCTGAGGGGGGCGGTACGTAGCAATCAGCAGGAGGTTTCCTTGCCCATGTTTGACCTAATGTCATGAGACTTCATAGGCTTCGGAGTTGATGTTGAGAACTCATAGGGCAGCTCCCTCCCGACTGTATACCACAGTGCCGCCACCTCTGCTGGGTCTGTCCTGCCGGTGGGACAAGACATACCCAGAGATGGTGATGGTGGTGTCTGCGACAATATCTGAAAGATCACTACGGAACGTAGAATATCACACCAGAGTGCAAGTTACCACTTGCTTGCAGACTTATGTCTTAGGTTTTCAGGAAGGGTTAGCCAATTGGCCCCTCAAACCTCGTAGCTTGCTTTGTTTAGATTTAAGATCCTAGTTTTAGACATAACTGAATCATTTACAATCTCAATGTAATATTCTGTTACATTGTGGGCACTCTTCACTTGAGGCCCCTTTGCCACAACATTAATAATTAAATCTTTTCATTGCAAAATACTATATCCAAAATAGCTTCTTCCTTGATACTGAACCAGAAAACTATCTTGTATATATTTCATACAATGTCCTCCACAATATCACTGCAAATTTGATTTGCCCAGACTATATGACTCACTGAAGACCAAAGTCCCCCATGATTATTTTATTACCCATATTACATGCACCTCTAATTTCCTGATATATATTCTCCCCTACATTAAAATTACTGTTAACTCCCATCAATGTTTCCTGCCCCTTGCTGTTTCTGATTCTACTTCTTGTTGTTGACTGAGAGAGAAATATCAGGTTCAGACCCATATGGAAAACCTTTATTTCTGCAGCTGCAGAAATTTTATAAACCTTATAACATTGTACCCCTGTGAGCCAAGCAATTATAGAACAAAATCATAAAAAGGTTACAGAACAGAGAGAGGCCATTTGATCCATCATGTCAATGCTGTTTCTCTGCAAGAACAGCTCAGCTAGTTCCACTCCCCTGACCTTTTACGGTTGCCCTGCAATTTTTTTCTCTTCAGATGCTTCTCCAACTTTCTTTGAAAGACACAATTGAATCTGCCTTCATTACATTCTCAGGCAATGCTTTGCAGATCCTATGGTTTTTCCTCATGTCAGCCTTGGTTCTTTTGTCAATCACATTAAATTAGTCTCCTCTGGTCCTCTACCCTTCCACTAATGGGAGCAGTTTTTCTCTATCCATTCTGTCTTGACCTCTCATGATTTTGAACACCTCTTCTCAGGCTTCCCTTCTCTAAGGAAACAAGCCCAACTTCTCCAATCTATCTACGTAACAGAAGTGACTGATTCCTGGAACCATTCTCATAAATCTTTTTTGCACCCTAACTAATGGCTTCACATCCTTCCTAAAGTCTGGTGCCCACATTGGACACAATTCTCCAGTTGAGGCAAAACCAGTGTTTATAAGGGCTTATAACACCCATGCTTTTGTATCTATGCTGTATTCATAAAATCCAGGATCTTTGTGCACTTTCTCAACCTGCCCTGCTGCCTTCAACAAATTGTGTACATATACCCAAGGTCTCTCTGTCCTTGCATCCCATTTAGAAATGTACCCTTTGGCTGGAATTTTACATACCCTCCCCAAACCCCCAGGTGAGGGTTGGTAGGTGGGAGCAGTGGGCATAGGATCTGGTGGCCTGGCAGGAGGGCACATGCCCATTGCCTACTTGCTTCTGTTCATAAACCTTAGAGGCCTGGGCTGCAACCTGGTGGGTTGGGGGGGCTGTGGGGAGGTGTTCCACCTATTCAGGTAAACTTTGCTCAACGGAGACCATGCCCCCACCAAAGTAGTGATCACTGCTCCTGCTTAGTCCCAATCCCCCCGTCCTGGCCTTGTGATCGTGCTCCACAGCTCTCGTTGGGGCCTGGCCTTGGCAAAGCTGCCCCAACTCACCTTTGAACCCGGTCCCTGTGATGCTCCTCATGGTGGACTCCAGATGGGGATGGAAGCTACAACCTTAACCATTTAACAGCCCAGTGGCCGTAAAATCAAATGCAGACTCACCCCTGACACTTCAGCTGGGGGAGGCAGGGCCACCGCTTCCGCAATAAGCTCCAGCATTCGTTTTATATTACCTCTCCTCATTCTTCCTACCAAAATGTATCTCTTCATACTTTCCTGCATTAAGTTTCATCTGCCACATGCTCACCCATTCCATCAAACTGTCTGTGACCTCTTGAAATTATAGTGGACATATGACATTGGGCTGACTGATGTCCAGAGTTTCTCCGACATGCATCTGAAACTACAGGTAGCTTAGAAATGATCCACTGAGGCCATCTTCACTGCCAGTGGAATGTATAACTTCCCAGTCTAATTTTAACTCATCGCCTGGGCCACTCAGCGTTTGCTTGTTAAATGTGATTCTTTCACCCAATCAATAAAACTAATTTGATGTTCTGTGTATCCTGAAGGTTGCCTCTCTTTGCACAGTTATGATAATATCAATAGCCATAAATTCTTTTAAATTGACAAAAAAACAAGTAAATGGCAGCCATTTATATTGTACACTAACTAGAGAGTAGAATAAAGACTCAAGCAGAAATAACATGCAAGGAATTTTATTTCATAGTGTGTCTCATGGCCAGATCTATTAATACACTAAATGCCAGTTCATATTTTCAAATGCATGGAATGTGGTACATGTTGAAAAATGTTGCTTGCTACAGTATTTATCAAATACTTTGCATAATGTAAAATATATTACACCACTTTGTATTAGGCTTTACTCAAAATTTCTCAGCCCAAACCTCGACTCGTTCTTTCAATTAGATTAGAATTTCTATACCTGGTGGTGAATCTAGCAGAATTAAACTGGGATCACTGTTTGTTTTGACTTGAGCCAATTGTATCAGATTTTTGGTAAAATCGCATGGTAAATTGCATGGTAAAATCGGGCAAAGTCAGCATGGTTTCATCAAGGGGAGGTCATGCCTGACAAATCTGTTAGAATTCTTTGAGGAAGTAACGAGTAGGTTAGACAAAGGAGAGCCAATGGATGTTATCTACTTAGACTTCCAGAAGGCCTTTGACAAGGTGCCCACACAGGAGGCTGCTCAGTAAGATAAGAGCCCATGGTGTTAGAGGCAAGGTACTAGCATGGATAGCAGATTGGCTGTCTGCCAGGATGCAGAGAGAGGGGATAAGGGGGTCCTTCTCAGGATGGTGGCCGGTGACTAGTGGAGTTCTGCAGGGGTCAGTGTGGGGACCACAACTTTTCACTTTATATATTAATGATCCAGGTGAAGGAACTGAGGGCATCCTGGCTAAGTTTGCAGATGATACAAAGATAGGTGGAGGGACAGGTAGTATTGAGGAGGTGGGGAGGCTGCAGAAGGATTTGGACAGGTTAGGAGAATGGGCAAAGAAGTGGCAGATGGAATACAATGTGGGGAAGTGTGAGGTCATGCACTTTGTTAGGAAGAATAGAGGCATAGACTATTTTCTAAATGGGGAGAGAATTCAGAAATCTGGAGTGCAAAGGGACTTGGGAGTCCTAGTCCAGGATTCTCTTAAGGTTAACTTACAAGTTGAGTCGGTGGTTAGGAAGGCAAATGCAATGTTGGCATTTATTTCAAGAGGACTAGAATATAAAAGCAGGGATGTGCTGCTGAGGCTTTATAAGGCTCTGGTCAGACCACATTTAGAATATTGTGAGCAATTTTGGGCCTCGTATCTCAGGAAGGATGTGCTGGCCCTGGAGTGGGTCTAGAGGAGGTTCACGAGAATGATCCCAGGAATGAAAGGCTTAGCATATGAGGAACGTTTGAGGACTCTGGGTCTATATTCGATGGAGTTTAGAAGATGAGGGGGATCTGACTGAAACTTACAGAATACTGAAAGGCCTGGATAGAGTGGATGTGGGGAAGATGTTTCCATTAGTAGGGGAGACTAGGACCCAAGGGCACAGCCTCAGAGTAAAGGGAAGACTTTCTAGAACAGAGATGAGGAGAAACTTCTTTAGCCAGAGAGTGGTGAATCTATGGAATTCATTGCCACAGAAGGCTGTGGAGGCCAGGTCATTGAGTGTGTTTAAGACTGAGATAGATAGGTTCTTGATTGGTAAGAGGATCAAAGGTTACGGGGAGAAGGCGGGAAAATGGGGTTGAGAAACTTATCAGCCATGATTGAATGGTGGAGCAGACTCGATGGGCCGAATGGCCTAATTTCTGCTCCTATATCTTATGGTCTTATGGTCTTATTTTTGTTTTTTCTTCTGACAGTGATTAATTTTAAGACAGAATAAAATCTAAGGGCAATAACACTTGGTACTGATAAAGTTGTATCCTGTAATAAAATCATCAGAAAAGTTGAGAACAGAAATCACAATAAAAGGTAGCTTCCCTTTAATGGGGCAAGTTCACCACCAGCACTCTATATGTCATTTATATTGATCTTTTCTAGTTGAGTCTATTTATCCAGCTGAGTACTGTAGCTATTGAGTAATCACTTTCCTCTCCACCCTCTACACAATCTGATTCTCAAGGACATTTGCTAGGAAATAGTACTCTTTAAGAGTTCATTTCCCATCAGTGCATTGTATTCTCAGCTTTTATCATATTATTGACCAATAAAGAAATTTACAACCAAGGCCACCACAAATGGGAAGAACAAGAGCACTCTCAGTAACCAGAGTGAGGTCATGCCAAAGTCAGCAAATAAGTTACAGTATCGTCTCTTCCCCCAACAAGTCTAGTCACTTTGACTTTCTATAATTATTTGTTGACATAGTTTGCTTCCAATTTTAATTTCTGTTGCAAGTAACATGAATAACTACTCTTGTTGTCAACCAGTTTGATGGATATTCCAAGCCAAATCTGGCTAGAGCACCTCAATCCAGCTATGCAAAGTAACATGAGGCAGAAATTTCCCGTTGGCATGTTGGGGAGGACCCCGCATGCACGCGCATAAAATGACGCACGCTGATGTCAGTCGAGCGTCCCGACATCACCACGGGTCATTACGCTATTTCATTGGGCAGGCATGCATTGATCACCGATGTGCGCCTGCCATTAATTAACCGGCACTTAAGGCCCTGGAGGTGCCAATTGGCGGTGATTTTTCAGCACCCCTACAATCTTTGGGTCGGCACACGGGCACAATGGGCAGGTGGATAGGATGCATTTGTATAAACCTCATCCACAGGCAGGATAAGAGGACTCAGTGGGGTCGCAAGTGTGCTCTGTCAAATATTGATGTTTCAAAGTTATGATACTTGCCTGTTTGATGTGCAGTACTTCAAAACACATACCAGCTGCTTGGTCTGGACTCACAATCTTCAGGTCAGCACTCCACAGTGAAGAATTTTTTTTCGGCCTGCATGTTTCAGGAAGCCTTCCCTTAGCCTGGGAATTCGAGCTGAACTCTCCAATGGAGGCACTTCCCCTGAGAAGGAAGGGAGGACTTGAAGGGGGATGAGGCCAGGAGTGCACATTCAGCCTCCAGGGGAGCCACCTTTGAAAGGTCAGGTGCAGGCACAAGGGGTGCAGGGCCAAGAGGTGGTCCAAGGTGGAAGGCGCCACAGAAGACGCCACTATCCTGCTGCCAGGGTATGCAGGCGGCGAAGCAGCTACCGCAATCTGTCTGAGGTGCAGTGCTGAAAAAGGCGCCATCTCTCAAGGGAGACAGTCAGTTATATCTGTCAGATGATTTGGCCTGAGATCTCCATGAGCTGTGTGGGTGGGCACCCCATCCCAGTGGCTCTAAAGGTCACAGCTGCCTTCAACTTCTATGCCTCTGGCTCCTTCCAGGGGTCGGTGGATGACCTTTGCTGCATCTCCAAATCAGTGTCCACACTTGTGTCAAGCAGATTACAGATGCTCTGTTCAAATGGGTATTTTCATCCATTTCCGCTGCGACCAGGCAAGCCAGAAAGAGCAAGCCAGAAGCTTCACGACCATTTCTGGCTTCCCCCGTGTCCACGGTGCCATCAAGTGCACACATGTGGCCATCAAGGTGCCAGCAGGTGAGCCCTGTGCCTTCGTCAACAGGAAGGGCTTCCACTCCATGAATGTGCAGATAGTGTGTGATCACAGGATGCTGATTCAACAAGTCTGTGCAAGGTACCCAGGCAGTTCCCATGATGCCTACATCCTCAGACACTCCCAGATGCCGGGGCTCTTCAGTGCTCCAGCCCTGTTCGATGGATGGCTGCTGGGTGACAAGGGCTATCCCCTCTGAAGGTGGCTCATGAAACCTCTCCACCATCCAAAAACAGAAGCTGAGCAGCGCTACAATAGGAGCCACGTCTCCACAAGGGCTGTGGTGGAGAGAGCCATTGGTCTTCTCAAGATGTGCTTCCGATACCTGGACAATTCAGGGGGCGCATTCCAGTACCGCCCAGATCGTGTGTCACTGATAGTGGTTGCATGCTGCGCTCTCCACAATCTTGCGCTGGAAAGGGGGGACTCTGTGGACAACGATGATGTAGATGTAGTGGGTGCGGCTGCACATGATGAGTCCAGCAGTGATTCTGAGGATGAGTACGCACAGGGAAATGCTGAGGGGGTAAACGCTGACCTGGGCATACACTAGGGAGGCAGGGACACCTGGGAGGTTTTAATCGAACGAACCTTCAGCTAGCCCACACAGATGGACCTCCAGGACAAGTATGGGCTGTAGGCTCCATATTCAAGACCTAAGTGCAAAATCTGCCTGGTTAAGAACATTAACTAAGGTCCTTGTTAATAAAGCTGAATGTCCCACAAAACACTAATTACATTATTGGAAACCATCCACCTGCATGAGAAAAGAGGCACCCTCAGCCATGGTGACATGTCTGAATTTAATATTGCAACCAAAGAAACTAAATGAAACAAAATGATAAAGGTTTTAAACATCACACCAACTCATAAAGACCTCATTGCGGGCCAACACAAAAGCACCAGTGATAAACCCGTGGTGTGCCTAAGTTGCCTTATGTTTACGTTTTCGGGTGCTATGTCTTGTTGCTGACCCCTCGCAGGAGTGGCATCTGAGACAGCCTGCTGACTCTGTTGTCCTGTTGGCCTCGATGACCTTGGCGGTCGTCCTCTGGCCCATAGAGCCTGTGCTGGCCCTGCCTGGGAGGGAGCTGCCAGTTCCACAGCTGGCATCTCCCCAGTCGTCGCAGCCTCTCTGGATGCAACGGTCACTGGGAGATGGGCGGAGGAGCTGCCCTCAGTGCCCTGAGAGGAGCCAACAGAGATGACAGGCAGCTGCTGCGCTGACATGAGGTCACTTCTGACCTCCCTGCTCATCGTGGATGGATGGGCACCAAGCTGGGAAACTTGGTGCCCAGATCATCTCCTACACTGGCACTGGCCAGCTGAGGTCAATGCCAATGTGAGGGCTTGCTGGTCAGAGCACATCCCCAGGAAGCCCTGATGGGTCTCCTGGAGGAGACTCTCCATGGAGGAGGCAATGGCGCTCAGACATGAGGCTCATTGCTTCGGCAATAGTCCGTATAGACTCCTCCACCACAGACACCAAACTAAGCATAGCCTCATGTATCTCCCGCACAACTGGCCATATTTCCTGCGCTTGCTGTGTCATGGACGACTCCAGAGGCACATCATCAGGTACCAGCTGAGCCTGTGCCTGGTCCCCTGCAGCCATCCGACTGCTAGCGCCATGGGCACTCTCTGTCTCTACCAGCTTCTCCAGCGACTGTGAAGTGCCGTCGCCATTGTGCCCAGGGACACTAGCCGATGTTCTAATTCCCACCGAGGTGCTAGTATCTGCGCTGGTGCCTGCCTGGCAGAGATGGTGTGACGCTGGTGAGACTTCAGGGCCCTCAGGTGTGACTCAGCTGGCATACGCTCCAGGCTTCATTGCATCATTTGCACCACTAACCAGTCAATATTACAGGTTGTAGCATGCATTCTGTACATGTCAGTGCACTGTTCTTGCATCCATCCTGAATGATGCCAGATATAGTTTTCCATAGGGTTTGCCACTCTTTCAATGGAGAAGCTCATGTGTTCAAAGCACATTGCTGAGCAAATGAGATGAATGAACTCTTCCATTCTCATCCCATGACTCCACAGTGCCTCAAATAACTCAGACATGTGGGCATGCGTCTGATGCCAATTCTCCAGGTGGAGTCACCTGTAGCGTGACTACTGAAGCTTTGCATCTTTGTCCTGCTGAGCAGGGCTGCTCCTGTCCTTCGTCATCCAAAGGTGACTGGCCACAGGAGACTCTGCACCTTCCAAATTATCCAGTTCTAACATGCTGTGTGCTTCACTCTGTGCCACCCTCTCTAATAATGCACAAGGACCCTCCAAGATGTGAATATCTGTGTTGGTAAAGGGTGTGCAAGAAAGATGTGCCAGTGCAGATTCCAAGGTTTTGACCTCCCCTCATTCCTCAGGAGCTTGTTGTTGCAACGTGGCCTCCTGCCCCTCTGCAGCTGGCCCTGTGGGAGACCCAAGAGAAGATGGTGATGATAAATTGGCACAATCAACAGTCGCTCACGCTGCTAAGAACAATGAAAAAACAGTTTGCTGCACAAGGAGTGCTGCCACCCATCCTCTCAATATGGAGATTTTGCAATGTTTTCACCCTTTTTATGTCAGACACTCTCCATCCCCAGTGCCAGTGGCTTGCCAACTCTGGCCAGGTTAAGGGCCTGGTCCTCAAAGTTCATCAGTGATGCTAGTGGGGGCAACATGCAGTCTAGGTGTGTCTTCTCATTCAACTCCTCGTTGGGCTGCAAGGTGAAGAAATATGCAGTTAAGACAAAGCCTCTCTCCCTCACCATTTGCACCTTTTCATTTGCATAAGATGTTGCAATCTGCCTCCTGTCCAGCAGCTCTAGAGTTCAGACTTCTGCTAATGGGTCATGGAAGCTGCTAAGCACACAACTCTCTGATGGTCAGGAGAACTCTATGAACCCTATCACAGTTAACTTTTATTGCCCATGATCAAATCTATTTGTTTACGAGTGATTTCTTACCCTTGGAGTGATGAATGTCAATTTAAATAAGCCCAGCAGAAGGCTTTTGTATTAAAAAGAAGAAAGTTACTTTATTTCTCATAAACACTTGCTCTGAAGGTTAAACAAAAGCTTGATCTCTCACTCACCCGACTCATTCATAATCTCTCACACACAAAATTAGTTACAGATGAAGAT